>NW_020874395.1:22217470-22819099 GCF_003935025.1 Abrus precatorius
GAGGGGTTTATTTGGTTGGGTAAGTGCAATATATCGAGGCGGGTATCGGTCTTGAGTGATGGGAATATTTAAACAATGTGTTAGTTTATACTAGAGGTAATCGGTTTAGTAACAAAGCGATACAGGCGAGGTAGGAAATTATGTTATAAAAATAATAAATTTACGAAGGAATTTTCTAGAATGTTGGTTTTTAGGGTTTGTCAACGGGTATATGAAACGAAAGGGTGCCTCACTCATCCGTTGATCTGGAAGGGATCTGGGTTCAAAACGAAAGGCGTCTTTTCATTTGCCGAATCAGATCCTTATATATGTGGTGTCCCTGCGTCCTTTTCTACTCTTTTGCTCTGTGCCGAAACCTGCATACCGTTGCTCCAAACGAGAGTGTCAGAGATCTTAAGCTTTTCTTCCCTACCGACTACTTGTAAGGTGCGTTTCATTTTTTTCACTTTTTCTTTCATGGCTGATAGTATTAAGTGGGAGGATTCCCTGTCGATGCCTCGGGGCCGAGTACTGTTGAGGTAGACATTATGAACAGAATTGAGGGGAGTGGCGAGGTTTCGTCTATTCAAATAGAGGGCTGAAGAAGCACAGGTCAGGGAATGCAGCAACGAAGCCGAGACGTCAGCTTCCAGTGATACTGACGCTTCTGAACCCTTACTGAGTACTAGTCCTCCTAGGGAAAGACAGGTGTTCCTCCCTGTTCGATACCTGGTTATAAGTGGGTGCACGGTGAAGTGGCCGAGTACTTTTCTCATTTTAGAAGAAATAAAAGTCTTTAACTCTTTGTAGATAATTGTGATATTTCTTTGTGGGAGGCTTGTGACCCGTATCCTATACACCTTGACCCCTGTAAAGGGGACGAGGGCGAGAACCCAGACTTTGTTTTCCTGGGAGGTGTCGGGATGCCGACACTTTCTTCATGTATGAGTACATGTTTAGGGAATTAGGTATCAGGCTACCTTCGACGATTTCCAAATGGGGGTTTTGAGGGTATTGAATGTAGCGCCAACACAACTACACCCGAATGGGTGGGCGCAGTTCAAGCCTTTAGGATACTTTGTAAATTCCATTACATAGAGCCTAGTGTAGGTCTTTTTCTTCATTTTTTTTGTACACGTCCATCTGACCTAGCGAGGTGGGTCTCTCTAATAAGGCAACCCGAGTATGCCCTTATTTAAACCATATGCTTTGTCATTCAAAGGTTTCAAAACCGGTTTCTTCAAGGTGACCGTGGACCCTGTAGGTAGGAACTATTTTTTTGATAGCGAGAATAATCCTCTCTTTCCTTTTCACTGGACTCGGGTGTCGCGCCGATACGACATATTCTCTGAGACATGTTATCGGCTAGGGAGCTGTCAGATTTGCAATTCCTGAAGTCCCTTCCCCGAGACCTTCCTGCCCATGTAATCCTCGTGCTCAAGTCTCCGCGTCCTCGCTGGGATATGCAGGGTATGTGTCATTTCGTTTTAACTTGTATTTGGAATTGAGCTATATTGATTTGACTTGCTATTTTTAATGCAGGCTTAATGGCTCAGCGAGGTGTTGACCTGCTGACTTTCCGGCGCAATCTGAAGCAAAGGATGCCGGAGGGAACGCCTGTTGAGGAGCATCGCCATCCTCAAATTGATCAACTTCCCGAAGTGGCAGAACCTCTCCCTCCGCCCCGAGATGTTGTTCCGGCTGAAGGCCTTCCAAGAAACGCAAGGACAAGGGTAAAGGCAAGGAACCCGATAGGAAGAGAAAGAGAAGGCATGCCCATTCGGGTGAGCCTAGCGGCGCACAAGGGGCTCGGAAGCAAACCCGAGTGGTGGCTGCTGCGGAAGGAAGCAGTTCCTCTTCCCTGTGGTTCCTTTGGACATGCTTGCCAAGGGCTTCTTGGCAAGCGGGACACATGTCGGCCGGCTCGCTGCTCCCAACTTGTTATCTGATGCAAGGAAAGAATTGGTCGATAGCTTGGACTACGAATCACTCTGCCGCTACTATGCAGAACTTCATGTACGGTCAACAACAATGCTCCGAAAGCTAGTTGGGGATCCTATCATTAAAGTTAAGAAGTTAAAAGCTGCCTATTCGGCTTCTGAGGAAGCTTTGGCAGAGTAGAGAGATTCAAGCTAGTCTGGACGAGACCGTTCAATCCCTGCAAGGTCAGGTTAACCAATATAAAGAACATTTCCGGATAATGGAAAACTGGGTGCATGCAGCCGAGGAGGCGGCGAGGATCAAGGGGAGGAAATGGAGGCGTTAAGGGCAAAGTCCTATCAAATGGAGGAGGCTTTACGGGCCAAATCTACTGAGATGGAAGAAGCCTTGGCGTTGGAAAAAAAAAGGCTGAAACCGAGATGAGAACCTTCGCTGAGAAGTGTTCTCAGCAAGTATCTTACGAACATGAAGCCGGTTTTAACCACGCTATTCGCCAGTGTCATGGGATCTGTCAAGTACCGGCAGATTTTCATTTTGACATTACAAAGGACTTTTTTGGCGGGAGGTTCATTTCTTACACTGAGGTTGATGACGATGAGAGCCTGACGCCGAAGTGCCTAGACGCATCATTGAGGACGCTGCGAATCCTGAAGCAGCCGGTCCCGATGCGGCGAAAAGGGAAGAAAGTTAGATTATTTTTATTTTGTATTCGTGGGTCATTAGTGCCAAAATTTTGTATTCGTGGGTCATTAGTGCCCAAATTTTGTAATTAGTAACTTTGAAATGGAATTTTGTCTCTCCTTCTCTTATGTCTTGTATCTTGGTCATATAACTTGTACTAATATATGATATGCTTAATGTAATCGTCTTTAGCCGAGTAGGGTACACGGGAAGGAATTAAACTAATTCATCTTTAGGTACTTAAAAAAAGATTTTAAGTTTCAATGGTGACTCAACCTTGGTTAGCGGAGTGGGAGGGAAAAATTAAATAATTCGTCCTTAGCCGAGTAGGAGTACTCGGGAGGGAAAATTTAAATAATTCGTCCTTAACCGAGTGGGGGTACTCGAGAGGGAAATAATTCGACCTTAGCCAAGTGATACCTGGGAGGGACTTGTAATCCATTCATCCTTGATCGAGTGGGGGTACTCGGGAGGGAGATATTCGACCTTAGCCAAGTGATACTTGGGAGGGAAATATAATTGATTCATTCTTAACCGAGTAGGGGTACTCGGGAGGGAAATAATTCGACCTTAGCCAAGTGATACTTGGGAGGAAAATATAATTGATTCATCCTTAACCGAGTGGGGGTACTCGGGAGGGAAATAAATGGTGCTTGAAATATAACCCTGGTGCATAAAAAATCGTATAGGTGAAAAAGAAGAATTTTATTGATAAGGTGCCTCGTTAAAAACCTTTCCAGGAAAACCCTTTTTCACTTTCTTTTAAGAGGATAAAACCTGGGATAGGAAAAGAGTACATCTGTTTATGCATTACAAGGCTTTAACTATAATAATGCTTCAAATGTGTGACATTCCAGGTCCTCGGTATTAGTTTTCCTTCCAATGTTTCCAACCTGTATGCTCCGTTATTTAATCTTGCTGTTATCCGAAAGGGGCCTTCCCAATTAGCTGCCAGCTTCCCTTCTCACCGATCTCTGCGTGCATCTCCGGTTACCCGCCATACTAGGTAATTTTTATAAAATTGTCGTGGACTGATTTTGGAGTTGAATTTTCTAGCCATCATTCTTCTGCTAGCCTCGATCATAATGACAGCTTGGTCACGTATTTCATCGATTAAGTCCAAGTTGACAGCCAGAGCCTCTTCATTAGCCGATTCCTCTTCATACAATGATTCACGTATTTCATCCAACCAGTAATGCGTTTAACTCCCATCTCCTTTGCTAGCCTGAGATCGGCAAGTAAAGCTTCATATTCGGCTTGATTGTTGGAGGCCTTAAATCTGAACCAGATAGACTGTTCAATAGCGAATGCATTCAGTCCTTCAAGAATGACCCCAACTGCCTAATTGGTTTGATGATCCATCAACGTGCAAATTCCACATGTCTGAAGTGGTATGTTGTTGTGTAGTGAATTCATTGATGAAGTCGGCTAACACCTGAGCTTTAAGGGGGCGTCGGTTCTCGAAATGAATATCAAATTGAGATAATTCAATTGTCCATGCTACCAACCGACCAGCCAACCTGGTTTCCTCATAATTTTGGCCATTGGACAATCTGTACGTACCACCATCCGATGACTCTGAAAGTAGTGTTTAACCAACGAGCTGTGTGGACTAAGGCAAGTACCACTTTCTCCATTAATTGATACCGGGATTCAGGACCTTGGAGTGTTTTACTGACGACATATACGGGATTCGGTTCAGGTGTTTCTTGAAGTAAAATCGAACTGATGGCGTGATCGGACACGACCAAATAAACAATCATTTCCTGATTAGGTTTCGGTTTAATTAACACAGGTGGCGCCGCTAGCATATGTTTGTATTGTACGAAGGCATCCTCACATTCATTGGACCAAGCAAATTTTTGGGATTTCTTCAGTAATTCAATGAAAGGCCAAGACCTTTCTGCCATTATTGGCAAGAATCTAGCGAGGGCTGCAATCCGTCCGGCCAGTCATTGAACGTCCTTGACATTTCGAGGGCTGGCCATGTCGATGATGGCTCTACATTTGTCGGGTTTGCCTCAATCCCCCTTTCAGACAACATGAAACTGATGAATCCATATTTTTACTGATATTTTAGCATAATTCTAGCTCATTTAATAAGGAAAATATATGAAGAAAGCAGAAAAACTCAGAAAAAGAGAATGATTGAAAGTTTTAATTCAATTTGTAGTTATTTTCGCATTTGTAGAATTTATGCTTAGTTCTTAAGGAATTTATCTTGTTTTGAAGGAATAAGCTGAGCAAAAGTCATGGAAATGGATCATCAATGGAAAGGAAGAGGAAGAATGGCAATGTTGGACTCCAAAATACAAGAATGATGGGATGTAGGTTGGGCGTGATCACTATTGTTTGTGAAAGTGATCATTCCAGAGCCTAAATGATAAGAGGAGCCTGTGCGTAATCACTTTTAGTTACAAGAGTGAGCGTTGCCAGTGTGCGTTATCACTTTCGCCAGCGAAAGTGAACGTTCCAGAGAAGACTCTATTCCTGAGGAGCTGCGCGTTGTCACTCTCGCCAGCGAAAGTGAGCGTTCCAGAGGCACTTGTATCAGGACAGCTTGCGCGTGGTTACTATTACTCACGAAAGTGATCACGCGCAGCCCTTGACCTCCTGCGTTGCCACTATTCTGAATAAAAGTGAATGTTCCAGAGAAGCCTTCAACCCTGCAAGTTGCGCGTGGTTACTCTTGCTCTTGAAAGTGAACACGCGCACTACATAAAGCTTCTGCGTGGTTACTCTTGTGAAGAAAAGTGACAACACGCAGAAGTGGGGTTTCTATATATACATGATTGAAGCGCGAAAACCGGGATCGGTTGCTCATTTTCTGTTTTGTTAGTTAGAGTCTCGTTGAGAGAGAGTGGAGAGAAGACTGGGGTCGAAGCTTGAAGCTCCAAGAAGAGGGATCGGATTGGAGCTCGTGGCCATGGCTGCTTTGCATTCTTCTTCATCTTCTTCTTCTTCTTTCTCTGTTTTTGTTGCAATGTGTGCTTAATTTCCCATAGTTAGGGGTTTATGGAACTCGAATTGATGTATTGATTCGACTTTATCTTCTGAACTTTAAGTTCTTGGATTAATTGAGTTTTAATTCTGCTTTTCATGCAATCTCTGAATGGAAATTCATTTGATTAATCAAGAGGAATCTTTACCAATGGGAATTGGATTGTTTGCTCCGATCTGAATTGGCAACCAGAGTTTAGGGATTTCTTAGGGATAAGGAGACCTAATTCTGCAATCTTATAGTTCTAATTCTTAATGCAACCTGAAATTGAATCTCACCTAAGGGATTAGGGAGGTTTAGTGGATTGTAGGGTCAATGAGTTAAGGAATTAACCTTTGGCTAGATATATGTGAAACTGATTGTCAATTATTCAATTGCTTGAATGTTCAGAGGATTTAATTGGATTGATATTGATATTCTTGTGAAGTAAATTCCTAACTATCCTTCATTGCTATTTCATTTCATCACAAATCTTATACTCTGTTTCTCTGCAAGTTCTTTGCTTTAATTGCTTTGGTTTATTGCTGTTATATGTTACAAATCTCCTTCAAAAATTCGTATGGCTCAAATGGTTATAATTCTGTGAAGTGGTACTTGAAACCTAAATTCCCTGTGGAGACGATATTCTGATCTTAAATTTACTCATCACTTGCTGCAATCCTAGTGCACTTGCTAGTGTTAGATTGCGAACAACAAGTTTTTGGCGCCGTTGCCGGGGAAATTAGAGTTTCAATATCATTAGTAACATAAGAATAGCTAGATTGAGTATTTTGTTCTCTGAATTTCTGTAGTTAGACCATTTGTCCATTCTGCATAATTCTGCAACTTTTTAACTTGTGTTTCAATTACTTTTACTGATAATTACTGCATAATTTTCGTGGTGCAGTTCTGAATACTAACTTGTAGTTTACTTTTGCTTCATTTTGAATTGTATATGCGTGGCAAAAACAAAAACAAATCAACTCTAGTCTTTGATCCTGACATAGACATAACCTTAAGAAGATTGAGAAAAGAGTCTAGAGCAGAAAAAGCCATAGGGAGTGATAGTGAGTTAGAAGCTGTCCATTCTCCAGAATCTCAGAGTAATCCTAGAGTGAAAAGAACACCTACATCTTTGAGACAACTAAATTCAGAAATAGAGATGGCAGAACAGAACAGATTTAGAACATTAGGGGACTATGCTATTCCTAACATGCAAGGTTTTAACTCTTCTATAATCAGGCCAACTATTCAAGCCAACCATTTTGAGATTAAACCTGCTTTATTACACTTAGTCCAACAAGATCAGTTTTCTGGTGGAAATTCTGATGATCCTAACTTACATATTTCAAATTTTCTACAGCTATGTGACACCATAAGAATAAATGGGGTTAGTGAAGAAGCAATCAGACTGAGACTATTTCCTTTTTCCTTGAGAGATAGAGCAAAATGCTGGTTACAAGCTCAACCACAAGGAAGCATCACAACCTGGACAGAACTTGTGAATAAGTTTTTAACCAAGTACTTCCCTCCATCCAAAGCTGCTAAGTTGAGAGGAGAAATTACATCCTTTGTGCAGCAAGAAGGAGAATCATTGTATGAAGCTTGGGAAAGATACAAAGAACTGCTTAGAAGGTGTCCACATCATTGTATTCCAGATTGGATGCAATTGGAAACTTTTTATAATGGGATGAATGCAGTAACAAGAACAATGGTTGATGCTGCTGCTGGAGGTTCATTAAATACAAAGTCCTTGGAAGAAGCTCAAAGGATTATTGACATGATGGCATCTTCAATGTATCAGAATTCAAACTCAAGGAATCAAGGAAGAAACTCTGGTCATGAAGCTAAAGTTCTGGAAACTTTTCTTGCACAAAATCAGCTACAAAATCAAATGTTTTCAGAACAATTAGCTGCCTTAACACAACAAATCAACAATCTGCAAACAGGGAGTATGCCTACCAGTCAGCTAAGTTGTGATTTTTGTGGAGGAAACCATGCAAATGGTGCATGTGAGGCATCCACAAGTGAACCACAAGAACAAGTGAATTATATGAATAATTTTCAGAGACAACAACCATCATATCCCCCTGGATTTCAATTTTCGAATAATAGAACTCAGCAGTATTCTAATTGGAATAATCAATATTCTGCTGCAAAGAATTCTAATTCAAATTTGCCTTTTCTAATGCAGGTCCAACAACACAACAGCCTTATTTTCAGAGGAATTCATCCACTCAACCTCAAGGAAATCAGAAATTTTCCAGACCTATGAATGAGAGGTTGACTGAGATGGAAGAAACTATGCTGCAATTCATGAAGGTAACTCAAACAAGCTTCAAAAACCAAGAAGCTTCCATGAAGAAACTAGAGACACAGATTGGACAATTAGCTGAACAATTATCCAGCAGGGATGAAGGAAGATTTCCAAGCAATACAGTAATCAATCCTAAAGAGCAATGTCAAGCCATAACTACAAGGAGTGGAGCTGTAGTTGCAAGCCCTAAACCAGCAGAAAAGAAAGTGAATGATGCAGTAGAAAGAAATATTGAACAAGATCTGCAACAAGGAAATTTTAAGCTATTGAAGAAAGACCATTCAGAAGAAAAAGAAAAAGTTCCCATGAATTCTGAAAGGAAAACCAAAAAGCAACTCTTTGAAGAAGCTTGTAAGCCAATAGACCCAGAAAAATACAAGAGGCTGCCTTATCCTCAAAGAGTCCAAAATCCTAAACAAGAGGAACAATTTGAAAGGTTTATGAATGTCTTTAAGAAATTACAAATTAACATTCCTTTTGCAGAAGCTTTGGAGCAAATGCCTTCATATGCAAAGTTCATGAAAGAACTACTTTCCAGAAAAAGGAAGCTAGAGCATGACAAAACAGTACCTTTGACAGAGGAGTGCAGTGCCATTCTCAAGAGAAAGCTTCCTCAAAAGTTGAAAGATCCTGGATCATTTAGCATTCCTTGTGAAATAGGAAACTGCACTGTGGGAAGAGCATTGTGTGACTTGGGAGCAAGCATAAATCTGATGCCATTAGCTGTTCTGCAGAAACTTGGAATAGAGGAAGTGAAGCCTACCAACATTACACTGCAGCTAGCTGATAGATCATACACTTATCCATATGGAGTTGTTGAAGATTTATTAGTTAAAGTTGATAAGTTCATTTTTCCTGCAGATTTTGTAATTCTGGACATGGAGGTGGATTCTAACATTCCTTTGATCCTAGGGAGGCCATTTCTTGCAACTGGAAGAGCTTTAATAGACGTGCAAAAAGGTGAACTTATGCTTCGAGTTCAAGATGAGAAGGTAATATTTAATGTGTTTGAAGCTTTAAAATATCCAGTTGAAGATAATACATGTATGAAGATAGATATACTGGATACTTTCATTACACAACACCATATGAAAGATTTTGATGAAATTGCTGTGTTAGAAGAGATAATATCTGCAGGGAATGACAAATCTGAAACTCTGAATGAAGAAGATATCATGGAAGTGCAGCAGCAACTAGAAGCTCTGCCAATTCAAAAACCTGCAGAAAATATAGTGAAAGAAGAGCTGAAAAAGGATGCTAAAGAAGAAGAAAAGCAAAGGCTAGAACTGAAACAACTCCCTTCACACTTGCGGTATGCATTTCTGGATGAGAATCATGAAAATCCAGTCATCATCAATAATGAACTTAAGGAAGAACAAGAGGAAAAATTGCTCAGAATTTTGAGAGAACACAAATCTGCAATTGGCTGGAGTATTGCAGACCTGAAAGGTATAAATCCTTCATTTTGTAAGCACAGAATTTTATTTGAAGAGAATTTCAAACCTGTTGTGCAGCCACAAAGGAGGTTAAACCCAGCCATGAAAGAGGTAGTTAAAAAAGAGGTCATAAAGCTGTTAGATGCAGGAATAATATACCCAATTTCTGACAGCAATTGGGTAAGTCCAGTCCAAGTTGTTCCAAAGAAAGGTGGTATGACAGTGGTACCTAATGAAAATAATGAACTTGTCCCTACTAGGACTGTGACTGGATGGAGAATGTGCATAGACTATAGAAAATTAAATGATGCAACTAGAAAAGACCATTTTCCACTACCATTTGCAGATCAAATGTTAGAAAGACTTGCTGGACATTCATTTTATTGTTTTCTTGATGGGTATTCAGGATATAATCAAATAGCTGTAGATCCTTTAGATCAAGAGAAAACTGCATTTACATGTCCATTTGGAGTCTTTGCATATAGAAGAATGCCATTTGGATTGTGTAATGCCCCTGCCACTTTCCAAAGATGCATGCTTTCTATTTTTTCTGATTTAGTATAAAACATCATAGAAGTGTTCATGGACGATTTCTCTGTTTTTGGTGATTCTTTTGATGATTGTTTAGCTAATCTATCCACTGTTTTGCAGAGATGTCAAGATACTAACCTTGTGTTAAATTGGGAGAAGTGTCATTTCATGGTACAAGAAGGCATTGTCCATGGTCATAAAATTTCAGAGAAAGGAATGGAGGTGGACCAAGCTAAAATAGAAGTCATTAGTAAATTGCCTCCACCTGTCAATGTTAAGGGAGTTAGAAGTTTTTTAGGACATGCTGGTTTTTATAGAAGATTCATAAAAGATTTTTCCAAGATTGCTAAACCCTTGAGTAATTTACTTGCAAAAGATGCAGATTTCATATTTGATGATAATTGTTTGCATGCATTTTCTGTTTTAAAAGAGAAACTGATTTCTGCACCTATTCTTGCAAAACCAGATTGGAAATTACCTTTTGAACTCATGTGTGATGCAAGTGATAGTGCAGTGGGTGCTGTTTTAGGATAGAGGAAAGATAGGAAATTACATGCTATCTATTATTCAAGCAAAGTGTTAAATCCTGCACAAGTGAATTACACAACAACAGAAAAAGAACTTTTAGCTGTTGTACATGCTTTTGATAAGTTCAGATCATATTTAATGGGTTCAAAAGTGATTGTATACACTGATCATGATGCTCTTAAATATCTTTTGACAAAACAGGATGCAAAGCCCAGAGTATTAAGATGGATTCTACTCCTCCAAGAATTTGAGCTAGAAATCAAAGACAAGAAAGGGAAAGAAAACAGTGTTGCTGACCACTTGTCCAGACTTCCTTTGGAGAGTTTAACCACTGAATCATTGGAAATAAATGAAGAATTTCCAGATGAAAAGCTGTTTGCAGTGGAAAACATGCCTTGGTTTGCTGACATTGTAAATTTTAAAGCCACTCAATTCATTCCAAAGAGGTTTACTTGGCAGCAAAAGAAGAAGTTCTTACATGACAGCAAATTCTATGTGTGGAAAGACCCATACCTGTTCAAAATTGGAATAGATGGGTTAATTAGAAGATGCATTCCACAAAGTGAGCAAGCTGAGATACTATGGCATTGTCACAATTCAGAATGTGGAGGCCACCATGCAAGTTCAAGGACTGCTGCAAAAGTTTTGCAAGCAGGTTTCTTTTGGCCTACACTCTTCAAAGATGCCAAGAAGTATGTGGAAAACTGTGATAAATGCCAAAGAACTGGAAATATTTCAAGAAGACATGAGCTGCCATTAACCAACATCCTAGAAGTGGAACCATTTGATGTATGGGGGATTGATTTCATGGGACCATTTCCCCCATCATTCTCACACGAATACATTCTAGTTGCAGTGGATTATGTGTCTAAATGGGTAGAAACAATTCCCACCAGATCAAATGATGCAAAGGTAGTGATTTCTTTTATAAGAAAGAACATTTTTTCAAGATTTGGTGTGCCTAGAGTGCTGATAAGTGATGGAGGTACTCACTTCTGCAATAAGTATCTTGAAGCTGTATTAATGAAATATAGTGTGAAGCATAAGGTTGCTACTCCATACCATCCACAAACAAGTGGACAAGTGGAGGTTTCAAATAGAGAGATCAAGCAAATTCTAGAGAAAGTAGTGAACAGTTCAAGGAAGGATTGGTCAAAGAAACTGGATGACTCACTGTGGGCATATAGAACTGCTTTTAAAACTCCAATTGGTATGTCTCCATATCAGCTAGTATTTGGAAAGGCCTGTCACTTACCTCTAGAGCTGGAGCACAGAGCATATAGGACTACCAAGTGGCTTAACTTTGATTTATCAAGTGCTGGAAAGAAGAGAGTTTTACAGTTGCATGAATTGGAAGAATTCAGACAACAAGCTTATGAAAATGCAAAGTTGTACAAAGAAAGAACCAAGAGGATCCATGAAAAATTTATTCTGCAAAAAGATTTCAGACCTGGCCAGCAAGTACTATTATTCAATTCAAGATCAAAATTGTTTCCAGGGAAACTGAAATCTAGATGGTCTGGACCATTTTTAATCAAGGAAACTTCTCCCTTTGGAGCAATTCTTATAGAAGATCTGAAAACAGGGAGAAAATTCAAGGTCAATGGCCAAAGATTGAAGATCTATCATAGAGAGGAGTTTACAAGGAACATGTCATGCATGAAACTGGTTTCTCTTGAGTGAGAAACATTTAATGTCAAGCTAGTGACATTAAAGAAGCGCTTTGTGAGAGGCAACTCACATTTCTAACCCAATTTAACTTTTCTGCATTAATTTTGAATTAACAGTATTCATAAAAGTCAAAATCTAAACTTTTCATCTTAGTTACCTTGCTGAATTTGATGTTTGGAATAAATCTGGTGGCTGAAACAAGAATGCAGATTGGAATTAATTAGAATGCTTAAAGTTCTTGTACAGTCTGAATAATAGTTATCAAATTCTGCAAATTCTCTGAAAAATACAAAGTTCTGCATCATACTCATCATATTTTGTAAATTTGATGCAAAAGGTAAATTTTGAAGCATGTTAAATCTGTCATTTGTAGTGAATCTGATAAATGTAATTGGACTTCATGCTATAATGTGTTATGGAAAAGTCAGAATTGCATTGTGAATATGTTAAGCAGAAATTCTACAGAATTCAGCCTTGGATGAATGTTGCATATGTAATTAAAGGTGAACATGATGAGAGAAATAGGTATTTTATATGGTGAGTGTGTATTGGAATGATTATGATTTGTTAAGTGAGCCAATTAAAGTTTGGAGAACTTGGATTGATGAAAGGAATCACTCTTTTGCAGAAAAGCAATCAAGCAGAGATGGAATTCTGAGATTTCCCCTCTGGAACAATCACTCTCGCTGATGAGAGTGATAACGCAGAAACTGACTGGGAAACACAGCTCTCTGGAACAATCACTCTCGCTGATGAGAGTGATAACGCAGAGGCAGATGAGAAAAACACACACTCTGGATCACTTCCTTTCCTTGTCAAGAGTGATCACGCGCAGGTAAGTATAGAATATTTCATAGCGCGTTACTCCTTTTACTGATAAAAGTACCTACGCTCAAGCAAAAAGCTTGCGCGTTATCACTTTGCCCAGCAATAGTGATAACGCGCATTGCATTCAAAATTTTCAAGTTCTCTGGAACACTCACTCTGTTCGACAAGAGTGACAACGCAAAATTTTATTCACAAGGGAACGTTCACTTCTCATTAAAAAGTGGGCACGTGCACACGCGTGACCCCAAATTCCATATAAAGGAACCACGCTCACATCCATTTAAACCTAAATCCCATTTCCCTCTGAATTTCTCTGACTTTCAATCTTTCGTGAAGCAACCAGCAAGCAATTTCTCCCTCTTTTTCATTGTCATTCACATTTTTGAAGCTCCAGGTACGCTCTCTGCATTCTCTGAAATTGTATTTAGGGTTTTTCTTTGCTGCAACTCTGGAAAAATGTCAAAAATGGCAAATGGGGAAATATCTTGAGCGTAATTGATATAAGTAACTTTAAATACTGTGAATAGGGTTTCAAAGTCATTCAATCTCCTCTGTTAACATATGCACATCTGCATTATGCGAAAAAAATCTGAAAATGACTTTGAAAGAAATAGAAATATTCCAGTTGCCTTCAGCGAAAATACTCCTTGCATGCAATATTTGAATGTTGATGTCTGAACTGAGTTGTATGGAATAAGTTACTGTTGTATATTGCACTGCATGATTGTACAGATACCATACTGATAGTCCTGCATTAAACTGATCTTTAGTCTTTGATGATAATGAATGAGTGCACTGTCCTAATTGTATGTGATTCAAAGAAACAATAGGCAATATTCTGGATGAATTTTACTGACAGAAGAAAATTTCTTTTAGGAACCATTAGTAGTTGAAATTTGGTTGAAAATTGTGATTCTTTTTCTGCATTCTTGGTGAAATTGTGAACTTTGAGTTTACAAATTATGAAGGCCAGTTTAAAATCCCCTGAATATGGTTTGATTAATTTTGTACCTAAGTTCTGGTGTATCTGAAAAGTTAAGAGAGCATGTAAAAAAATATATATATATATATGCTGATGACCTATAATAGCATCTCTGTGTTAACCTGATGTGCTTTGAGAGTGTGCACTCTAAACTACAAATTTAAAGGTTTAACCAATTTTGACTGTGATTGCTTAGTAATTTGTAATAGTGCTTGTGTGTTGATATGATTACATTCTCATGATAGCAACTGATTGTAAATAGATACATACTGCAAGTTGGAATTCTGCACATGGATTGATTGAAATTATCTAGTAAAGAGATGTATATTGTCACAATTCTGTGTCTTGAATTTTAAACTGTCAAATTACTTGCTTGTTTTTGCAGTCACTTCAAAATGGTCAGAACTTCTTTGAGTACACCAGTTGGACCTTCTAAGAAGACCAAAGCTGGATCTGCCAGCAACACTCCAAGAAGGAGATCTATTAGGAATATGCAAGCTGGAACAGCCAGGAATTATTCAACCACTAAAAGAGCAAGAACTGATGGTGTCTCACCTTCCTCACCCATTGAAATTGCTGACCCTCCTCAGCCAAGTGTAACCACACCTGCAACCTCTTCACCACCTCAGCCGACCAGAAGAAATACGCCTTCTACCTCTACCCCTACTGATCATGATCCAAGATTCAGGAGCATTGCTCATGAAAACTATTTCAAGGCAAATATTCTGAGGAGGAAGATTGTCCCAGATAGAGCCTTTGAAATTGCTGAAGGAAACTACCCTGAGTACTCAGAAGAAATTCAGAAAAGGGGATGGGACAACTTCTGCTCCTTGGCTGATAATGGTTGGAGAGAAATTACACAGGAGTTTTATGCAAATGCAATGCGGTTCAAGGGAGACCAAATTCCCAAATTTCACACAATGGTCTAGGGTATGAGGGTGGATTTCACTGCTGCCAACATCAATCGAGTGTTGGAAATTTACACTGAAAGACAACCTGGGCAGATGGACTTCACTGACTTTAAGAATAGTCAAGACAAGGATTATATTGAAATCCTGCACAGAATTGGAAGGCCAGGCACAACTTGGCAGCTGAACCTCGCCCAGAAACCCAAGTGCATCACCACCAAGAACCTACTACCATTTGCTAAAGTCTGGAGTACCTTTCTATTGAACTCTTTCATGCCAGTCAAGCATAGTTCAACCCTGGCAATAAAGAGGGCTGAATTATTGTTTGCTATTGTTAATGATATGTACATTGATGCAGGGGAAGTAATTAGTGAATGTATCTTAAATATTATGAAAACAAAAAGAGATTCACTAGCCTTTCCCTCATTAATCACTTTACTTTGTGAGGATGCAGGGGTTGAAGTTGGAGACTACCAAGAGAAAATCAGATCTGCTCCCCCTATCTGTGTCTCAATGGTAAAGGAAATCTATGCCACCACCTCCTGCACTTTAGCTGCACCTATCCCTACTCAGTTCAGAAAGGAGAAACCAATGAAGATGAAGGACATCCTACATTTTTTGGTTGAAAGGCAAAATCAATTGGCTGAACGACAAACTGAGCTCCACAACAGTTTGAAGGCAGGAACCATGCTAGTGGAATGTGTGTTGATGAATCTTGGTCAGAAGATGGGAATGACCAAAGATGAACTTTATCACACACCAGACTTGGCTGAGAATGCTCAATGTCTACGCTCATCAGTCTTTAAAGACTTGCCAATATACAAGACTCATTTTCCACAGCCAACTGAAGAAGTGGTGGAGGAAGAAGAAGATGAGGAGGATGAGGAAGAAGATGAAGATGAAATTTATGATGAAGAGGATGTCCAAGATGACTAGTTTAGGATTTTTTTGTTTTCTTTTCTGTTAATTCGAATTTTCTCTTGATGGTTTTGTAATTAAGTTTCAAACTTTTTGGTTTCATTTTAGAATTTGGGTTTGTAATTTGCACACTTGGTATATTTTGGTCTCATGCTAATTCTGAACAATTATGTTTTGAACACACATTAATTATGCAGAATTCAATCCCTTTTTCACTTGCTAATTGACAAAATTTTTGGTGTTTTGTGCAGAAAATGTCACACTCACACAACACTCACACACATTGGCTGATGACACCTGCACAAGCTGCCATGAAAGGGGGTTATTCCTTACCTCTTGATTCATGTGTTAGCTACACAATACACTGAAACTTTACTAATAATAGTCTAGGTTATGAGTTGTTTTCTACAAATTGACTGCAAGATGGGTGACAATTTTGTGAATTCTGTGTGAATTTTTTTTAAGTTGTTTTTCCCATTCTCAAAATGAGATCACACTTGTATTTTCAAAATTGAGGCAGTTGCCACTCGGTGCATAAATTTCTGAAAAGTGCATTGTGTTTTCATTAATCCACATGATCACTTATAATACCTAGTGAGATTTGAGCTGTCTAATTCTTTTCTTGTGTGATTAATCATATTTGGTTGTATTCTCTAGAACTTGCCCTTGTTCTTAATTGAATATGCATGCTACAGTTTTCACCCACATGATAGAGGCCATGTTTGATTATACCTAGTCAGCCTAAAGGCCTTCCTTTATGATTGAATGTCTTAGTTCACCCTTTTGAGCTTAATATCCCTTTTCTTGAAATTACCTCATTATAAAGCATTGCCTGAAAAACCAATTTTTACCATTCAAAAGATCAAAGGCATAATGAGTTTAATCAAGAATGAGTTTTAAAACTAAGTTTGGAGTGACATCCAGATTTTAATTGCTTGAGGACAAGCAATATTCTAAGTTTGGGGTGGGAAATAGCATGCTATCTAAGCTGGAGTTCAACAAGCCAGAAAGAAAGAACAAAAGTGCTGCAGCAAAATGAAAAAAAAAATAAAAAAAATTCTGAAAGTGCAGCAAAGTGCTGCAGAAAAGAAGATAGTGACTGAAAGCAAGAAAAGAAGAAAAGAGATGAAAATTCTGCTGCAAGAAAAAATTCTGTTTGCTGCATAAGTGAGAGAATTAAGGAGGAATAATGTAGATCCAGGCTAGTTTTAAAACAAATCACTCAAAATGCCTCTGATCTTTTGAAATTGCATGTATTGTTTTCCATTTTCTTTGACACCTACCTTAACCTTAGCCTTGTTATAACCTGAAAAAGTCCTCTAGATGTGTGATTAATTGTACTAAGCAGAGGAGATGGAGAAATTGGGCAAGCATATGGTAGAGTACAGTGAAATTGATGATTTAGAGTGAAAACAGCACCTAAACATTGTTGAGTGATGAGAGAAACACTTCCAAGTGAGCTGTGATCATGTTGATTAATTGTACTCACATGAATTTTGATGAAATATATGAACTTAGGTAGCAATTCTTACTTAATGATGATTATGCAGTAGGAATATCATGATGAGTATTTGGATAAACAACTTGATTGAAAATTTTGCAGAAAACACAGAATTGGAAATTGGAAAATATGAGAAAAGCAGTTTGCTATTTGAATTTGAAAATGGAGGAACTTACCCTTGGTCTAGTTTGATTTGCTTGAGGACAAGCAAAAATTCAAGTTTGGGGTGGTGATGAATCCATATTTTTACTGATATTTTAGCATAATTCTAGCTCATTTAATAAGGAAAATATATGAAGAAAGCAGGAAAAACTCAAAAAAAGAGAATGATTGAAAGTTTTAATTCAATTTGTAGTTATTTTCGCATTTGTAGAATTTATGCTTAGTTCTTAAGGAATTTATCTTGTTTTGAAGGAATAAGCTGAGCAAAAGTCATGGAAATGGATCATCAATGGAAAGGAAGAGGAAGAATGGCAATGTTGGACTCCAAAATACAAGAATGATGGGATGTAGGTTGGGCGTGATCACTATTGTTAGTGAAAGTGATCATTCCAGAGCCTAAATGAGAAGAGGAGCCTGTGCGTAATCACTTTTAGTTACAAGAGTGAGCGTTGCCAGTGTGCGTTATCACTTTCGCCAGCGAAAGTGAACGTTCTAGAGAAGACTCTATTCCTGAGGAGCTGTGCGTTATCACTCTCGCCAGCGAAAGTGAGCGTTCCAGAGGCATTTGTATCAAGACAGCTTGCGCGTGGTTACTATTACTCATGAAAGTGATCACGCGCAGCCCTTGACCTCCTGCGTTGCCACTATTCTGAATAAAAGTGAATGTTCCAGAGAAGCCTTCAACCCTGCAAGTTGCGCGTGGTTACTCTTGCTCTTGAAAGTGAACACGCGCACTACATAAAGCTTCTGCGTGGTTACTCTTGTGAAGAAAAGTGACAACACGCAGAAGTGGGGTTTCTATATATACATGATTGAAGCGCGAAAACCGGGATCGGTTGCTCATTTTCTGTTTTGTTAGTTAGAGTCTCGTTGAGAGAGTGGAGAGAAGACTGGGGTCGAAGCTTGAAGCTCCAAGAAGAGGGATCAGATTGGAGCTCGTGGCCATGGCTGCTTTGCATTCTTCTTCATCTTCTTCTTCTTCTTTCTCTGTTTTTGTTGCAATGTGTGCTTAATTTCCCATAGTTAGGGGTTTATGGAACTCGAATTGATGTATTGATTCGACTTTATCTTCTGAACTTTAAGTTCTTGGATTAATTGAGTTGTTAATTCTGCTTTTCATGCAATCTCTGAATGGAAATTCATTTGATTAATCAAGAGGAATCTTTACCAATGGGAATTGGATTGTTTGCTCCGATCTGAATTGGCAACTAGAGTTTAGGGATTTCTTAGGGATAAGGAGACCTAATTCGGCAATCTTATAGTTCTAATTCTTAATGCAACCTGAAATTGAATCTCACCTAAGGGATTAGGGAGGTTTAGTGGATTGTTAGGGTCAATGAGTTAAGGAATTAACCTTTGGCTAGATATATGTGAAACTGATTGTCAAATATTCAATTGCTTGAATGTTCAGAGGATTTAATTGGATTGATATTGATATTCTTGTGAAGTAAATTCCTAACTATCTTTCATTGCTATTTCATTTCATCACAAATCTTATACTCTGTTTCTCTGCAAGTTCTTTGCTTTAATTGCTTTGGTTTATTGCTGTTATATGTTACAAATCTCCTTCAAAAATTCGTATGGCTCAAATGGTTATAATTCTGTGAAGTGGTACTTGAAACCTAAATTCCCTGTGGAGACGATATTCTGATCTTAAATTTACTCAACACTTGCTGCAATCCTAGTGCACTTGGCTAGTGTTAGATTGCGAACAACAGCATGTAAAACAAAAAATATGTTGATGACCTATAATAGCATCTCTGTGTTAACCTGATGTGCTTTGAGAGTGTGCACTCTAAACTACAAATTTAAAGGTTTAACCAATTTTGACTGTGATTGCTAGGTAATTTGCAATAGTGCTTGTGTGTTGATATGATTACATTCTCATGATAGCAACTGATTATAAATAGATACATACTGCAAGTTGGAATTCTGCACATGGATTGATTGAAATTATCTAGTAAAGAGATGTATACTGTCACAATTCTGTGTCATGAATTTTAAACTGTCAAATTAGTTGCTTGTTTTTGCAGCCACTTCAAAATGGTCAGAACTTCTTTGAATGCACCAGTTGGACCTTCTAAGAAGACCAAAGCTGGATCTGCCAGCAACACTCCAAGAAGGAGATCTATCGGAAATATGCAAGCTGGAACAGCCAGGAATTCTTCAACCACTAAAAGAGCAAGAACTAATGGTGTCTCACCTTCCTCACCCATTGAAATCGCTGACCCTCCTCAGCCAAGTGTACCCACACCTGCAACCTATTCACCACCTCAGCCGACCAGAAGAAATGCTCCTTCTACCTCTACCCCTACTGATCATGATCCAAGATTCAGGAGTATTGCTCACGAAAACTATTTCAAGGCAAATATTCTGAGGAGTAAGATTGTCCCAGATAGAGCCTTTGAAATGGCTGAAGGCAACTACCCTGAGTACTCAGAAGAAATTCAGAAAAGGGGATGGGACAACTTCTGCTCCTTGGCTGATAATGGTTGGAGAGAAATTACACAGGAGTTTTATGCAAATGCAATGCGGTTTAAGGGAGACCAAATTCCCAAATTTCACACAATGGTCAAGGGTATGAGGGTGGATTTCACTGCTGCCAACATCAATCGAGTGTTGGAAATTTACACTGAAAGACAACCTGGGCAGATGGACTTCACTGACTTTAAGAATAGTCCAGACAAGGATTATATTGAAATCCTGCACAGAATTGGAAGGCCAGGCACAACTTGGCAACTGAACCTCGCCCAGAAGCCCAAGTGTATCACCACCAAGAACCTGCTACCATTTGCTAAAGTCTGGAGTACCTTTCTATTGAATTCTTTCATGCCAGTCAAGCATAGTTCAACCCTGGCAGTAAAGAGGGCTGAATTATTGTTTGCTATTGTTAATGATATGTACATTGATGCAGGGGAAGTAATTAGTGAATGTATCTTAAATATTCTGAAAACAAAAAGAGATTCACTAGCCTTTCCCTCATTAATCACTTTACTATGTGAGGATGCAGGGGTTGAAGTTGGAGACTACCAAGAGAAAATCAGATCTGCTCCCCCTATCTCTGTCTCAATGGTAAAGGAAATCTATGCCACCACCTCCTGCACTTCAGCTGCACCTATCCCCACCCAGTTCAGAAAGGAGAAACCAATGAAGATGAAAGACATCCTACATCTTTTGGTTGAAAGGAAAAATCAATTGGCTGAACGACAAACTGAGCTCCACAACAGTTTGAAGGCAGGAACTATGCTAGTGGAATGTGTGTTGATGAATCTTGGTCAGAAGATGTGAATGACCAAAGATGAACTTTATCACACACCAGACTTGGCCGAGAATGCTCAATGTCTACGCTCATCAGTCTTTAAAGACTTGCCAATCTACAAGACTCATTTTCCACAGCCAACTGAAGAAGTGGTGGAGGAAGAAAAGATGAGAAGGATGAGGAAGAAGATGAAGATGAAATTTCTGATGAGGAGGATGCTGAAGATGACTAGTTTAGGATTTTTGTTTTCTTTTCTGTTAATTCGAATTTTCTCTTGATGGTCTTGTAATTAAGTTTCAAACTTTTTGGTTTCATTTTAGAATTTGGGTTTGTAATTTGCACACTTGGTATATTTTGGTTTCATGCTAATTCTGAACAATTATATTTTGAACATACATTAATTCTGCAGAATTCAATCCCTTTTCACTTGAGAATTGATAGAACTTTTGGTGTTTTGTGCAGAAAATGTCACAACCACACAACACTCACACACCTTGGAAGCTGACACTTGCACAAGCTGCCATGAAAGGGGGGTTTCATTCTCTACCTCTTATTCATGAGTTAGCTTCACAATTACACTGAATTATTCCTGAAAAACACCAAAATACTAGAATAGATAATAAATTGCTGGCTGTTAATCAAATAAAAATGATTGACAATTTTGTGAATTCTGTGTGAATTTCTTTTTAAGTTGTTTTTCCCATTCTCAAAATGAGATCACACTTGTATTTTCAACAATGAGGCAGTTGCCACTAGGTGCATAAATTTCTGAAAAGTGCATTGTGTTTTCATTAATCCACATGATCACTTATAAATACCTAGTGAGATTTGAGCTGTCTAATTTTTTTTCTTGTGTGATTAATCATATTTGGCTGTATTCTCTAGAACTTGCTCTTGTTTTTAATTGAATATGCATACTACAGTTTTCACCCACATGATAGAGGCCATGTTTGATTATACCTAGTCAGCCTAAAGGCCTTCCTTTATGATTGAATGTCTTAGTTCACCCTTTTGAGCTTAATATCCCTTTTCTTGAAATTACCTTATTATAAGCCTTGCTGAAAAACCAATTTTTACCATTCAATTAATTAGAGGCATAATGAGTTTAATCAAGAATGAGTTTTAAAACTAAGTTTGGGGTGGCATCCAGATTTTAATTGCTTGAGGACAAGCAATGTTCTAAGTTTGGGGTGGGAAATAGCATGCTATCTAAGTTTGAGTTCAACAAGCCAGAAAGAAAGAACAAAAGTGCTACAGTAAAATGAAAAATTTATGAAGCAAAGATGTGAAAAGAACAAAAATGTGAGTTCAAAAGAAAAGAAGTGCAGCAAAGTGCTGCACAAAAAGAAAAAAAAAAGAAAAAGATAGTGACTGAAAGCAAGAAAAGAAGAAAAGTATCAGTGAAAATTCTGCTGCAAGAAAAATTCTGTTTGCTGCATAAGTGAGAGAAGTAAGGAGGGATAATGTAGATCCAGGCTACTTTTAAAACAAATCACTCAAAATGCCTCTGATATTTTGAAATTGCATGTATTGTTTTCCATTTTCTTTGATACCTACCTTAACCTTAGCCTTGTTATAACCTGAAAAAGTCCTCTAGATGTGTGATTAATTGTACTAAGCAGAGGAGATGGAGAAATTGGGCAAGCATATGGTAGAGTGCAGTGAAATTGATGATTTAGAGTGAAAACAGCACCTAAACACTGTTGAATGATGAGACAAACACTTCCAAGTGAGCTGTGATCATGTTGATTAAATGTACTCACATGAAATTTGATGAAAAATATGAACTTAGGTAGCAATTCTTACTCAATGATGACTATGCAGTAGGAATATCATGATGAGTATTTGGAGGAACAACTTGATTGAAAATTTTGCAGAAGACACAGAATTGGAAATTGGAAAATCTGAGAAAAGCAATTTATGAACTGAATTTGAAAATGGAGGAACTTACCCTTGGTTTAGTTTGATTTGCTTGAGGACAAGCAAAAATTCAAGTTTGGGGTGGTGATGAATCCATATTTTTACTGATATTTTAGCATAATTCTAGCTCATTTAATAAGGAAAATATATGAAGAAAGCAGAAAAACTCAGAAAAAGAGAATGATTGAAAGTTTTAATTCAATTTGTAGTTATTTTCGCATTTGTAGAATTTATGCTTAGTTCTTAAGGAATTTATCTTGTTTTGAAGGAATAAGCTGAGCAAAAGTCATGGAAATGGAGAATCAATGGGAAGGAAGAGGAAGAATGGCAATGTTGGACTCCAAAATACAAGAATTATGGGTTGCAGCCTGGGCGTGATCACTATTGTTAGTGAAAGTGATCATTCTAGAGCCTAAAGGAGAAGAAGAGCCTTGCGTAATCACTTTTATTTACAGGAGTGAGCATTGCCAGTGTGCGTTATCACTTTCGCCAGCGAAAGTGAACGTTCCAGAGAAGACTCTATTCCTGAGGAGCTGCGCGTTGTCACTTTCGCCAGCGAAAGTGAGCGTTCCAGAGGCACTTGTATCAGGACAGCTTGCGCGTGGTTACTATTACTCACGAAAGTGATCACGCGCAGCCCTTGACCTCCTGCGTTGCCACTATTCTGAATAAAAGTGAATGTTCCAGAGAAGCCTTCAACTCTGCAAGTTGCGCGTGGTTACTCTTGCTCTTGAAAGTGAACACGCGCACTACATAAAGTTTCTGCGTGGTTACTCTTGTGAAGAAAAGTGACAACGCGCAGAACTGAGGTTTCTATATATACATGATTGAAGCGCGAAACGAGGGATTCTGTTCATTTTTCAGTTTTTTTAGTTAGTTCCTGGTTAGAGGAAGTGAGAGAGAGGAGTGGGGATTCAGATCTTGGAGCTTCACGAAGAGGAATTGGAGTGGAGCAAGCTTCCATGGTTTTTCTGAGTTTCTTCTTTTCTTCTTCTCTTTCTTTTTCTTCTTCTGCTGCCATGGCTGTGTAATTCGTTCATAGTTAGGGATTGTAGATCTGAAATGAACATGTTGAATTGATTTGGATCTGGATTTCAAGCTTTGGAATAGATTGAGTGATTGATTCTGAACTTCACGTGTGAATTGAATGGAAATTTGATTAACTAAATCCAGAGGAACCTTTGTCAATGGAAATTGAATTTGATCTTCAGATCTGAACCAATCACCGAGATTTTAGTTTTCTTAGGAATAAGGAACTTTGATCTTGCAATCTTTTGGTTTCTTACACTTAAAGCAACATTGAATTGAATTAGATCTAAGGAATTAGAATGGTTTAATTGAATGTTAGGTTCACTGAGTTAAGGAATTAACCTCTGAATAGTATAAAGTGAAACTGATTGTCATCATTTCCAATTGCTTGTTAATTCAGAACTTTATTGATTAAACATTGGAGTTTTGGTGAAGCAATTCCCTAGCTATGGTTTCTCCCTCTGTTATCACATAACTGTGTGTTCATTGTCTTGTTTTTTGCAAGTTCATTTTACTTTTAATTGTTCCAGTTTGCTGCTGTTATATGTTAAAAATCTCATTCTAAAATTCGTATGGCTCAAATGGTTATAATTCTGTGAAGTGGTACTTGAAACCTAAATTCCCTGTGGAGACGATATTTGGATCTTAAATTTACTCATCACTTGCTGCAATCCTAGTGCACTTGCTAGTATAGATTGCAAACAACAATATACTGTTTATTTTGCTAAATATTTTTGCAATGATGTTGAGATAGAGGGTAGGCAATGCATGTTGATGGAAATTGTTGTATGTTTGAATACAATGTGATGTGTGATAAGATAGTTGAACCCATTGTGGGCGATTGTGTATTGTGAAATGCCATTGATTGGTGATTTAATAATGTGATTTGAGTGTGGATCGTGTGCTGTGAATGAATGTGGGCCTATGTGCCATGCACGAACATAAATATTGTGTGCAATTAAAATGTGTGTGAATGAGGCATGTTAAATGCGGTTATAATTATGCTATGAATGGTTCAACGATACGTTGGAGGTGTGGAAGATGGGGACGGTACAAATACCTTGGGGAAGAAAGAGTGGTGGTGACACCAACAGTAAGCGTGGGTGCACCATAAGCCACACACTCTCCTCTTGACTAAACCTTTGACTAACACCTTTGCCAAGCGACTCGTAATCGCCCATGTGGTATCCGTGAGGTGAGGGGTAACCAACGATCATCCATGGTGTGAATTTGTAATCATAGTGCAACAGTGAGTGTGGTTAAGTGCAGTAAGCACATGTGTATGTAAAATGTTTTGGTGCCATAAGTGCATCGGTTATAAGTTAAAATGAAATTCTTGAAAGTGTTGTCTGTGATTGCCTGTACTTGAGTAGATTATGTTAGAATGCATGTGGGTGAGCAAGGTGAGCCTCTATGTTATGTGTGTATTGGATAGTGTAGAGTACTCACCCTTACATTCATTTTTCAGGTGACTAAGACGATCAGCACCGAACTCAGTGAAGGATAGATGACACTACTATAGGACTTAGGAATTTATTTTAAAAATTTGATGTATTAATTAAGTCCTGTAGCAACGATTGATACAAATTGTAATCTATCTCTATTTCAAAATATTTTATTGAACCATGATTTGGGAACCATTTAAATGAAAATTTATTTTTCCAATTTTCTAAGATTTATTTATTTAGAAAATTAAATTTAGGTGTTACACCTTGCATTGAATTAAGACTAAAATCAACTCGATAATTTCAACATACACACATTTAAAATAACATACGATCTAACTCATAACAACAAGCATATAAACAATATCACTCGTATGCATATAAGATTTTCCATATACTATGATCACATTCTATTAACACTCTTGATATTCTTTGGGCCCTTATCTCATCCAATCATTGCCCCTAGGATCCTTTGAGGTCTTCCTCATATAGATAGTCGCTAGTTAGTCGTACAAACGGAGATACAACATATGCCCACACGACCCTTTCTAGCAAAGTATGGTTAGAAATATGGGTTAGAAAATAAGTGTGAGGCCTGTGATGCTTTAGTCCTCATTAATTTATGTGCACCCATTAAGAATAGTATTCACCACCCTTATTTCACCCATATTCCCAAAATTACTTCCATATTCCACACTCTCAGTGTATCTCTGTAGCTATCTATAGTATTCTTATCACCTTTAATGATAGTGCAACTTTCACTTTTTTATTTTCTCATCATAATATAATTTCACCATTTTCATCATAAATTCATTTAATCATGCCAAAGGTCAATCACTTCCAAACTTAGTCCAAATCATATATTTTCAATATAATATATTTTATGTCATTCAAAGAACAATCAAGTATATATTAATCCACTCATTTCTCAACTCATATTATCTATTCTTACCTGAGTAAGACTCATCTCACCTGAGCGAGCATGCGTTGAAACTTTTGGTCCAAAAAACTCAGTCTCACTTAAGCGGGACAAACTCGCTTGAATAAGATCCCTGCAATTTTAAAAAAATTAACTTCTTCTATTTTAAAAATAAAATACAATAATAAATAAAATAAGAGTGTTACAACATTCACAAAATAATAGATAATATCACTACAATAGTCCTCCTACAATTTTATAATGTTAAAATGATTGAGTATTATATAAATTACTGGTACAAATTGTTATGTGAATTAAAGAAAAATAATTAAAATAAAAGTCTATAAGAGAATTTATACAAACATATTTTTTGAAATTTGACTTAAAAAAAACTTCTTTATTTTATTATACTATAAATGCATATGAAAATTTTATATTTTTGTATAATTTTATAATATACAAATGACAAAATAATTTATGTATTTCTATTATCTATAGTTAATATTCCTTTAAATTTTACTTTAAAAATGCTTGTTTATTTATTTATTACAAAAGTACTAAGAAAAGTTATATATTTGAGTTTATAATATGCAAATGATAGAGTAATTTATACATCGTTTAAATAAAATTACTATGCAACTATTTCTTCATTTTATTTTACTTAATGGTTAATAATTTGTCAAATAAAATGATTGAGAATAGAAAAAAAAACTTGTGGAAAACAAAGAACAGAACAAACTTAATATAGCGAATTCTAAATGTAAGGTTTAAGCTATTTTATTTCATTGCAAAGTCATGGACTAAAAATGGTATATATTAGCCAAAAATAAATTTTTTCTTTAACTAATATAAATTATTCAATAATTTAAAAATTTAATGTTATAAACTATTTCATAATTTTTATTGATTTTGTTATTATTTAAACAATATTCATTGGAAAAAAATAGAATCTATAATAAAATAAATTATTTAAACTAAAATCTTCATTTGCCAAAATAACTTATGGAGAGTAAAGCATGTGAGGAGTATCATATTCAATTTAGAATTTTAAATTCAAAATTTACATCTATCTTAAAAGGAAATTTTGATTATTTGAATCATATAGTATCGTAAGTTTAAACTTGAACCCACCCATAGTCTTTTCTTTATTTATTGATTGGCATAATCTTATTTTATAACATATAATTTGATTATAATTAAATCACGTTAAGGATGACAAACTCATAATAATGGTCAACATAATAACTGACATATATAATGAATTAAACGAGAGAATTTTAAAACTGCTTTTGTATAAAGCTAAAAGTATAAGCATGGAACTAAAAAAGAAAATTTATATAACAAAATTTATATTATATTTTATTTTTAAAAATAGAAAATTGTTTTTAAAATGAGAAACAAAGATTGTCGACCTGTATACTTATGTATATATTATTCTTTTTAAAGTTGTGTTGTGTATGCTTGGATTATATGAATTTTTACGTGATAGGTGTATGAAATATGTAAGCAGTATAGTTATTGAATTAAGAGTCATGTGTTTATAGTGTTATGTGGTTGCTTTGGTTGGTGTAATTAGCAGTGGGGGCTTGTGTTCAATCATTAAGTGTTTTATGTGTGTGATAACATAGGAATTATAGTAGAGGATTTGTAATGCCTTCATTCTAGGGAAAAATGGGAAGTTTTGAGTGCAGAATATCACTATGCCAAAAATGAGATCTGAGAGCGATTTCGCCTAAACTTAGACAACGATTATTAGTGCTCTAAATTGCATGTTATCCAATGTCTTGTATTTAAGAGAGCAGTTAAATAACCACTCTCAGATATTGATCTTAGAGAGCGATTACCCGCTTAACCACTCTCCTAACTTAACACTTTTAGAGTGTGATAGACGATTACCGAGCCGTTATCAAAACAATTAAGTTTTCTAAAGGTTTTGTAGTATAGAGTCAAACCTAGATCGTTTCACAGAAACACATTTTCAGTCAAATTCAATTTTAAGTTTTATTTTAAATAATGCAAATAAGGTATTTTAGGGTTTTGAAAATTGCAAATTAATTAAATTAAATTACGGATAAAATTAAAGTGAGTAAAAATCAATTAAGAAACATCAATCCATAGAATACCAATTGCGTGTAACTTCGACTATCACAGTATCTAAAGATTTAAATCCACGTTTGAATAATCACCCAATTCAATTATTAATTCAATCGAATAA
The DNA here is from genome assembly GCF_003935025.1 of Abrus precatorius. Taxonomy (NCBI): domain Eukaryota; kingdom Viridiplantae; phylum Streptophyta; class Magnoliopsida; order Fabales; family Fabaceae; genus Abrus; species Abrus precatorius. The sequence continues at coordinate 22,245,621 of NW_020874395.1, forward strand.
CCTAATTGGATAGAGTTACGAATTAAATCAAATAATCATTTAACCTAATTTGTCTTAATTATCAAATCAAAGCATCAATCGAGTCCTAACTTAAATTCTAACAACAAAAAAGTCAATCATGATCGCAATATATAATTCTGAAATTAGAGAAAAAAGAGAACAAACTCGAAGTGATTGAGTGCATAACTCAAGTCAGAATTATAGCGTTTGGATTCTACGGATTGAACGAGAGGTTTAGCCTTCCATCGAAATGCTTACCCCCACGCAAGAATGAGAAAAGAACAAGAAAATTCGAGAGAAAGTAAAAACAAAGATTCTTATTTCAGCCAAGTCTCAAAAGCTCAAGTGTCTAATCACATCTCCGTTAATTCAGAACCTTATTAGTCTATTTATAGGTTCTGATTAGCGTAAATTAAGTGGGCAAAATACAGGCCTCAATAATATCTAAAAGCCCAAATACAATTATTAAATAACAAGGGTCCAAATGCAATCCTACAATAATATTCAGCAAATCTGCCTCAACTTCAAAAAATCATAAAAAATCTAAAACAACTCCAAATCCAGCGATCCATGTATGCATTTTGAAGTCCTGAATGTGGAGAATCTAATAAAATTGGAATCAGCAAAAAATGATATCTGTAAAAAAAAGGTATGGTCAAAAGAGAGTAGTCAGAAGTCAGAATAACCAAAAATACGAAATTAAAACATTTATTTGTAATAGGCCCAATTTATTCAAATAAGTAGAAAATGGTAAAACTATAAAAATAAAGCATATGAAAAGTGTTTATTAATCAAAATAAAACATTAAATGTAAACATAAAATATGTTACATCAAATTCTCCTACACTTAAGATTTTGCCCTCGAGGACAAATCACAAAATCAAACCATAGGGGACCAAAAACAAATTAGGCTATGTATAAAGCCCATCAAGTTCAAATATCATGGCTAAAATGGAAATCAATCCTCACACTTCAAATTGACAAATGAACTTATCTAATCAAGTGAATGAATCATAAAAGATATAATCCTCACACGATATACTCTCAATCACTTAAGTGTATAAGGTAAAGTGTGTCACCTAAAATGCACAACATGAAGCATGATCATCCATAAGCTTGTCCATTGCCTACTTCTCCACTATAATTTACACATACACACAAAAATCAAGAGGACTTTTCTAGGTTATAAAGGGGCATAGTGAAGGTGAAAAAATTACAAAGGTAATCAAGTTAAAACCAAAGAGGATATAAGAACAATGGGAATGAATCCAAAGAAAGTAAGCATGAAAGTAAATCCCCTAAACAAAGATATAATGTAATACAATTCTAAAACAATCCTCTTTTACTTTTGCTAGCCATCCAATGCTCCTTTTCCTTTTTATTGCTTACATTTTCTTTTTCTTTTTTTCTCTGTTTCTCCTTTTTTTTTTTAAGTAGCTGATTTTTCTTTTCTCTTGCATTTTCTAAAGTAATCTCTCCCACACTTATTTCTATGATCAGTCACAAAACAATTCCAAAGTTCTTGTATAGCCTAAGGTTGGGTCATTTTATTGTTTTACACCTTTCACTTGAAATGAGCTAAGATCACAAGAAATAGGACAATTAGTCTCAAGGGGGCTTAAACAATGGAAATGATGCAAGGTTGGCTTTTAGGTTAGTAGTTTACAAGAAACAAATGATGCCTCTATCATGTTAATGCAAGCATATGGAAATATAGTCTAAAAAAGGCTCAAGGCAAGTGCTAGTGTCATACAACCATGAGTGTAATCACACAATAAAAAAAGTAAAATGACATGATATTGTCATCTATATGGCTCAAAATCTCACAAGGTATATATTCTATCACACATAAGATATCAAAGTCCACCTATCAAACCAAAGAATGATTCAATCAATCTATCAAAGCCATGAAATAGTCACTTAATTAGACTAAGTACACACCAAAAACATAGTACTCCCCCCCACTTGAAATTAACATTGTCCTCAATGGAAAACACAATAAGCATAAGGACAAATCAAACAATCCAATAAGTGAGAGAGGTAAGAAAACTCCCAATAAATCAGGGTAGGTGGCCAATTCAAAATGGCCTCCTCTTGTTCATGTTCTCCTAAGCCCTCATAAAAATCTTAAGCCAATGCCCATTAACCTTGAAGCTCCTTTGCGATCTCATTTCCTAAAGTTCAACAACACCATAATGAAAAACATTAATAACAAGAAAGGGACCATCCCACCTAGATCTCAATTTACCGGGCATCAACTTAAGTCTAGAATTATATAAAAGGACTTTGCCACCAATGTTGAACTTTTTACGCCCTATTAGCTTATCATGAAAAGCCTTAGTGTGCTTTTTGTAGATGTTAGAGTTCTCATATGCTTCTCTATGAATCTCCTCCAACTCTTGTAATTGAAGCTTCCTATGTGAGCCAGCTGCCCCTATATCCAAATTACTTGATCGCCCAGAATGCCTTATGCTCCATTTCTATTGGTAGATGACATGCCTTGCCAAAAATAACCCGATAAGGAGACATTTCGATGGGTGTTTTGTAGGTAGTTTTGTAAGCCCACAGAGCTTCCTACAAGCATAGACTCCAATCCTTTCTGTTAGGTTAGATAGTCTTCTCCAGGATTTGCTTTATTTCCTAATTGGAGATCTCCGTTTGTCCGTTAGTCTGAGATGGTATAGTGTGGAAACTTTATGCATAACCCCAAACTTCTGAAGTAAGGCAGCCATTCTGCGATTGCAAAAGTGTGATCCCTAGTCACTGATTAATGCTCTGGAAAATCCAAACTTGCAGAAAATATGTGACTTTACAAAATCTACAGTAACTCTAAGCACAGACTAGAACTTAGGTTTGGGCACACATCGTCTGATAATCTTGTCACTGCACATCTTCTATAAGTATAGATCATCCCAAATATAGTATTTGGTGTAATACCCTAAATGTTGTAATATTAATTATTGTTATTTATATAAATCTAAAATGCATATATATGTGTGTATGAGTGTATATGGATGTTGAAAATTTGCATTGAATACGTAATGATGGTGTTTTGTGTGTAATGAGTATGAATAAGTATATATATATATATATGTGTTTGTGTGTGTGTGTGTGTGTGTGTGTGTGTGGATGTATGATTGATGGGATTGGATTGGTTTGGCTGAAAATGGGCTAAGTGCCTAAGTGCAGAGTGTAATTCTGGGGTGTCCTCGCTGTAGCGAGAAGGCCCTGGGAGGAAGGACCGAAACTGTCGCCTTTTCGCTGTAGCGAGAGATGTCTCACTACAGCGACAAAGTGACAGTTTGGGGTGCATTTCTAAGTTCAGTCTCGCTGTAACAAGAGGGTCTTGCTTTAGCAAGATTCTATAGAAACCAAGGTGCAGTTTCGTCTGAGATTTTTGTTGCAGTGTGAGGGCGTGTCGCTGGAGCGAGGTCCCCTCGCTGCAGTGAGAATATCTCGCTATAGCGAGAGTGTCGCGACTAGAAGGGATTTAAAGGGGTTAGGGGAGATTTCATTTCTCCCTTCTTCTTTGAAATTCCTCTGATCCTTTCACTCCCAAATCTTATTCTACCGATTACATTGCTTCCAAAGTCGTTCGGGAGCTTGATTGAAGGTTGAATCCGTGTAGGGAATGCTTGGAGGTGAGTTTTAATGATAAGGGTTTCCATTTTTCAACTCCATTCTCTATTTTATGGTTTCCTTGGGTTTTCATGGAGTTTCTCCATGTGTTTAGAATGAAATCTGCGAGGGGGAGCACTTCTTGGTGGATTTAACGTGTGGGTCTTCAATTTGAGGTAAGGGGGAACTCTACCCTACTCCTTTTATGTGTAATTGATTGAATATGGAGTTATGGCTAAATTAGAAGATAGAAAACGTGTAAAGAATGAGAGTTGATTAAGAAATGAAATGTGGGCCATGTGCATTGAGATATGAGCATTGTGTGTGTTTACCCGAAATGGATGAATGTGAATTGTATGCTAGATGTTGCATGATAGAATAAATATTGTGAATAAATGTGGGCCCGAGGGCCATGTAATATAAATGAATATTGGCCATGTGCCGTGTAATGTGAAATGAATGTGGGTCTAGTGCTGTGTATTTGAATGCAATGTGGGTTGTGTGCCGTGTGTAAGCATGAATATTGTGTGTGTGAATGAAATGTATGTGAATGGGGCGTGTAGCGTCGTTATAATATGCCGTGAATGGTTCAGCGATACACTAGGGGGTGGAAGATGAGGATGGTAGAAATACCTTGGGGAGGAGAGAGTGGTGGTGACATCGACTGTGGAACGAGTGCACCATAGGCCACACACTCTTTTCCTGACTAGACCTCTGACCACTATCTTTGCTGAGCAACCCATGACTGCCCACATGGTATCCGTGAGGCGGGGGTAACCGGCGACCATTCATGGTGTAAATCTGTGATGACAGTGCCACAGTGAGCGTGGCTGGCATGCGTGTGCACATGATTGTTATCAATTGTAATTTTGAATGTGAAGTGTTGTTGGTGCCGTGAGTGCATTGATGTTCAATTGAAATGTGCTGGATAATGATGTTGTTTGTGTTATATCTGTATAAATGTATTGGAAATAAATTAGAGTTGAGGCTCTATGTTTGATTGTGTTTTGGTAGTGTAGAGTACTCACCCTTACATTTATTTTTCAGGTAATCAAGACGATCAGTACCGGACTCAATGAAGGGGTGGATGGAACTGCTATAGGACTTAGTATATTATTTTGAAAACTGTTGTATTTGAATAAGTCTTGTAGCAACTGTTTGATGTAATTTGTAACCCTTTTCTTTATTTTGAAATGTTTGACGAAACTTGGATTAAGAATGAAAGTTTTATTATTTCAAAAATTTGCGAAATTCCTTATTTATTGAAATTAAATTTAAAGTGTTACATTTGGAATCACTCTTTAGCTTGGTAGCTTGAGCTTTGGAAAAGTATGTAGGAATCTCCTTTGTAGCCAAATAATTTACCAAGTCTGCACACCAAGGATCATGCCCTCCAATGTGGTAAAGTTGCTCATCTGGAAAGGTGTCTCTAATAAGGAGATCCTCCCGTGGATGCTGAATTCTGCTTAAATGGTCCGCCACTAAGTTTTCTGCACCACTTCTATCTCTAATCTCGTTGTCAAACTCTTGCAGAAGAAGCGTCCAGTGAATTAGTCTCGTTTTAGAATCTGACTTCTTAAGCAAGTACCTCAGAGCTGTATGATCAGAGAAAACAATTACTTTAGAGCCAAGTAACTATCAACAAAATTTATCTAAAGCAAAAACAATGGCTAAAAGTTCTCTTTCTATAGTCACTACTGAAAAGTCTGTATATATAGATGGATTTACAGATGGATTTTTAAACCATTATAGATAGTTTTTGAAATTATAGACGGATTTAGAGACAGACATAAACCGTTTGTGATATCATCGTCAGTAAGGAATTATAGATGAATTTACAGACCGAAAAATCTATCTGTAATCCGTCTGTAATATATTTTACTATTATTAGTAATTTTTGTTTATATAGATAGTTATTTCTGACTGTTCCTGATTATCACAATTTATAAACATAATAACAACTATAAATTAGGCATCTAAACATTTAAAAATGATTTATAAAATTTAAAATTTAAATGTTATTACAAAGGAAGACAAAAGTATCCAAATAAATACATTTAAAAATAAAATATAGTCAGAGTGTAGAAGACACTCCATGAAGTACTCACATAACTCAGTCAATGGCTTCCAAACATGGTCTGGTAGTTCCCTAAATGCAGCAGGTGGAAGACACTCCATGAATATGTGGCAATCATGACTTTTCATCCCAAAAAATCTTCCTTGTTCAACATTCACACAATGACCAAGGTTTGAAGCGTAACTGTCAGGCATTTTTAAGTCCTTCACCCACTTACACACATCTTGTCTTTGTGGTAAAGCCAGAGTGTAACTTTCCTTTGGCTGTGATCATCGACCATCTACAAGTTGTTCTAACCTCAATTCTGGACGCCTATAATATTCTTCTAAATCTTGCCTTGCCTTTACATTATCTTTAGTTTGATCAGTGTCCATTATAGTATTCATGATATTGTCAAATACATTTTTTTCCACATGCATCACATCTAAACAATGACGAACTAAGTTATCCTTCCAATATGGGAGCTCCTAGAATATACTTTGTTTGGTCCAATTATGTGTCATCCCATAACTAGGAAATCTAATGGATTTTCCTACTTCTGTTATTTTTGGCAAGTGTCTAACTCTATCCCATACTTGATGACCATTTAAACAGACGGGAGGGTCCTCATTCTCAACAGTTGCTTTCCTAAATTTGTAGGCTTGATGCCTATAAGGATGTTCCATATCTAAAAATCTCCTATGGCAATCAAACCATGAATTTTTTCCTCAATGTTTTAAAGTAAATGCCTTTGTATCCTCCATACAAATTGGGCATGCTAACTTCCCTTGAGTCATCCAGCTAGACAACATTCCATAAGCAGGAAAATCATTTATCGTCCACATCAGTGCTACCTTCATGATAAAATTTTGCTTCCTTGATAGGTCATAAGTTACTACACCCTCACACCATAACTCTTTCAACTCATCAATCAAAGGTTGAAGGTATACATCAATTTTAGCCTTTGGATTTTCTGGACCAGGAATTATACAAGTCAAAAATAAATATGGATTTTTCATGCTTATTTCAGGAGGAAGATTAAAAGGTGTAACCACAATAGGCCAACAAGAATATAGTTTATTAAATTGATTGTTTGGAGCGAACCCATCAGCACATAACCTTAACCTTACATTTCTAGGATCAGATGCAAACTCAGGATACACTTGATCAAAATGTTGCCAAGCCTCACCATGAGATGGATGAGTCATTATCCCATCACTCCTTTTATTTTCAGCATGCCACATTATCTAAGGAGCTAAACTCATAGACGCATACAACCTTTTTAGCCTAAGAATCAAAGGCAAATAATGCATTCTAGTTTGCAGTACATCTTTATTTTTACCACTTCTACCACCTCTTCTTGGTTTAAACCTAGGCTCTCCACAGAATTTGCAATTGGTCAAAACAACATCGTCTTTGTAATACAACATGTAGCCTTTCGAACAACAATCAATTTTGACTTCTTTTAATCCAAGTTTGGAAACTAAATTTTTTGCTTGGTAAAAGTCCTTTCGGATGGAGTCAGGTTGGGGACTAAGCTCACTAATTAATGTAGCCCATTGATCAAATGAACTCTGACTTTGATTGCCTTTTGACTTTATGCTTAACATTCTTACTATTAAAGATAACTCTGAATGCAGACACCCATCCCATAAAGGCTTGTTTGCTGCTTCTAAAACATTATAAAACTTTGCAGCCTCTCCATTAGGTTCTTGTTCTGCTTCAAAATCACAAAAAATTCCAAATTGAGGACCAACAGCATCATAAACCATTTCTTGATAACGGCTATTGCTTTCTTCCCAACTTACATTACCTACATCCTCACCTGATTGCAATATATTTGAATTACCTACTTGATTTTCCAAATTAACTACTTCCCCATGCTCAGTCCATATCCAATAATCATGTTTAAATCCAAACATATACAAATCATATCTGAGAAATGATAAATTCACATTTTACCATAATTTTTAGTATAATTTTGTCAATAAATAAGTAGTAAAGTGCTAAGTAAACTTGAAAATATCATAAAAATTGCATTAATATTCATAATTGTGTAAATAGTTTTGATTTTTAGATTTTTAGTCCAATTCAGAACAATTTGACATAAAAAATGACTTAATCCTTGTGCAGAAACTTGAGCTGAGAATTTGAGTTGAGGATTGAAGTGAAGAAAGTAGAGGAATTGAGCTTAAAAGATGAAGAATCAAGTGTTATATGAAGGGTGTAATCACTCTGAGTACATAGAGTGAACACTTTGAAGAAGAAAATTCATGAAGATCAAGAGAGTAGCTACTTCAAGTGTTCAGAGTAACTACGCAAACATGCGCGTAGCCACTTCAAGTGCCCAGAGTAGCTACGCAGAGCGCATAGCCACTTCAAGCGTTCAGAGTAGCTATGTCCAAGGTTAATTCAGAACTGCACAATGCTCTTAGCTACTTTAAGTGATCAGAGTAGCTACGCAATTCAGCGCGTAGCTACTTCAAGTGCCCAGAGTAGCTACGCAAAAATAACAGAATTTTAAATATCACTTCTAAGTGTCAACTTTGGACGATTGGAGTTCTTAAATCAGTTTTAGAAGCTTCTAGATGACCTTTGATGCTAGAATTCTCAGAGATTAACATGTAGAAAAGCAAAAGGCGGGAAATACCATATAAATAGAAGTTAAAGGTTCAGAAAAAGGGACTTTTGTTCATTTTTGTTATTTTCCACTTTGTAACTGTTTTAACTTCCAAGGGAAGTTAGAGAGAGATTGGGAGCGACTTTCAAGCTTCATTTCTAGAGGAATCAGAGTGAAGATTGGGTCTTGGAAGATGTTCTTCTGCTTCTTGTCTTCTTCTTCTCTTACTTTTCCTTTCTCCATTGTAATGTTGTTCTAAACCTTTTTGGTTAGGGATCTATGGATCCAGATTTGATGTTGTGATGTAATTGTGGATTGAATCTTGAGATTTTAATTGAATTGAGTATGTGATTCTGTTCTTAATGCAGTTGTGAACTAATCCTTCATTCAATTGAATTTAGAGGAATTTTCATCAATGAAAATTGAGTTTATTTCTCAGATCTGAATCATACGCCTAGGTTATTTAGATCTCAAGAATAAATATCATGATCTAGTAATCCTATAATTTCCAGAACTTAATGCAGTATTTGATTAAATTTCACTTAAGGGATTAGGGAGGTTTAATTAGGTATTAGGATCAATGAGGCAAGGAATTGTCCTTTACTTAAAGAAGTGAAATTGATTAGCAATCAATTAAAATTCTCAAGAGTTCAGAACATGATTGTATTGCAATTGAAAATCTGGTGAAGTGATTCCTAACTATTTTCCACATAATATTCTTAATACAAATTTTGTATTCTGTTTTTACAGCAATTCCATTACCTTTTATTGTTCTTATTTCTTATTTTTACATGTTATAAACCTCTCAATCAATTATTTTGTTCAACTAATTGTTAAATTGTGAAGTGGTAATTGAAATAAGATCATTGTGGACGATACTTTGGGCTCATATTGAATTCCAAATTTTATTACTTGCTACAACTACCTAGTACACTTGCTAGTTAGTTCTCAAATTTTGTGATAAGAAACATCTTCCTCAAGAACTATATAAACTTAATACAAATATACAATGTGGTATCAACCTTCTATTATACATTACACAAATTTTGGCAGAATCTCCCCTAATACATGTCAATTTCCTTACATTTGTTTACCACTTTTTTACAAAAATCAAAATTTCACCACACATAACTAATATATTATATAACAATATATTAATCGATACATCAAACACAAACACATCACAATCCTAAACCGTTATAGAGCACATCCCCTTGTAACTCCATAACATGCATATTCTACAAACTCCACAAACACAAACAATCCCACAGCACACAATAATCAGGTTCGGAGAAGGACCTCTATGCCCTTCTCTCTAGTCATACAATCTCCAATCCTACAACTCTATCTTAGAAATTTTAAGTCTCTAAAAAACATAAAAAATTTAAAAATTGAACTGATTAAAAGTTAGAGTATCGTACCAGGAATACAATGATGTAAAAAATATTTCAAATGGATGTTCTAATCACTCGCAAAGGCCAAAACACTAAGCTCCTAGAGAGAGTGAGAGAGAGAGGGGCGAGAGAGAGAGAGAGTTATGAATAAATGAGGAAGGGGAAGGTGGAGGCAGCATTTTATGAGTTTCTATCATTACAGACGGGAAAATCCGTTTGTAAAGAGTTTAATAAAACAGTGCGTTTCAGGTTGCAAATTATACATGAATTTTTCCGTCTGTAAATTCGTCAAGTCCATTTATAGACAGGAAAATCCGTCTGTAATTTGCCACCTGAAAGGTTGGTTAAAAATGGCCATATTTACAGACGGATAAATCCGTCTGTAACTCCCGCTGTAACACCTTAATTTTAAATTTCTGAATAAATATGTTATCACAAAGTTTAGAGTAATAAAAATTTTCCATTCAGATAATTGTTCAAGCACAATTTCATAAAATATTTCAAATAAGAAATTAGAGTACAATTTGCATCATTACTTGCTACAGAACTAAAATATACATCAAATTTTTAGAATAAATTTCTAAGTCCTATAGCAGTTTCATCCTTCCTTCCTTCAGGGGCCTCGGTGCTGATCGTTTTGGTTACATGAAAAATAAACGTAAAGTTAAGTCCTTTACACTAGTAGAAACACACAGACAAGCATTAGACTCACCTAACTCATTATGCATAAATTCTAATCATATTAGGAGCATACGTCAACGACCATCATACATCCAAATTCTCAATCACAACAGGTGCGCTCACTGCACCTATTTACAAATCCACACATTTACACAAAAACACATGCACTCACTGCACATAGTATCACAGATTCCTGATACCCTCGAGCTCAGGGACTTACTCAGTTATACTATGGATAGTCGCCCAAATAGCTCCCGCTCCATGGATACAACATGTGCGGTATTAAGCCCCCAGGCAAAGGTGTTAGTCAGAGGCCGAGTCAGAAGGAGAGTGTGTGGCCTGTGGTGAACCCACGCTCACTGTTGGTATCATCACCACCTTTTCTTCCCCAAGGTATTTTTACTGCCCCCATCTTACACACCCTAGTGTATCTCTGAACCATTCATAGTTCCAACACCCAAACACATCATCATTCATTCAACATGCCATCCACACTCATTTCCAACCATTTCATCACAATCGTCACACATCATGCTCAATGTATTCACAATCACATTTCTATCATACACACATCATTTCCTTGCATCCAATGACAACTAACACAAATCACATCACTCAATTTCACACAATGTGCCAGAGGTCGAACACCTCCGGACTCAACCCAATTCGTACAATTCATTAATATACACATTTCTGCCTCCCATTTCTATCTCATTGCAATAAACAACCAAATAGATTTATTTCTAACAAAGATAACTAGAGTAAAGTCCTCCCCTTACCTCAAAACGAAGATTCGATCCAAAAAAATGATAGAAACGGCCCCCCACACGGTTTTCGATCCTAAATCACATAGAAATTTCATGGGAACTCAGAGAGAACCTTGGAAATAAGAGAGAGGGACAAAAAATGAAAACCCTAGCCATGGAAACTTACCTCCAAGAGCTCCAAACGTGTCCCTCACTTTCATCTAGCTTTCAAACGTCCTTGGAGGCGTTCTAATCGGTAGGAATGGGTTTGGGTAGAGAGAATTGTGAAGGAGAGAGAGGGAAATCGTGAAAAAAAAACCCTCTCCTTGAACCCTAACCCTTCAAATACCCCTTTGGTCGCGACACTCTCACTACAGCGACTCCTCTCGCTGCAGTGAGGTACCTCTCACTGCAGCGACGCCCTCTGTCGCTACAGCAAAAAACTCAGACAAATCTGCACTCTGGTTTCTGCAAAATCTCGCTACAACGAGACCCTCTTGCTACAGTGAGATTGAACCTAGAAATGCACCCTAAATTGTTGCTACAGCAAGACGTCTCTCGCTACAGCGAGAAGGCGATAGTTGCATGCCTTCCTCCCAGGGACCTCTCGCTACAGCGAGAATGCTCTGCACCAGAACTTAACCTATTTTTTTCAATCCAAATTCCAATCACACACATGTATACATACATTTACATATATCTATATTCACACACACATTCCTATCAAACTAAGGCACATCCGTACATCCATATCACCATCAAGTCAACCATCATACCACAAAATAGTATATATATATATATATATATATTCAAACAATATTACATTTTTGAGGCATTACAATTCTCCCCTCCTTTAAGGAATTTTGTCCTCAAAATTCAACCAAACTACATAAACAAGTGTGGATATAACTCTCTCATTCGACTCTCCGTCTCCCATGTGGCATCTCCTTTATCACTTGAGTTCCATACACCTTCACCAATGAGATCTCCTTGCCCCTCAGTTGCTTAATACGATGATCTGCAATCCTCATCGGGTACACCTCATACGATAAATCCTCTGTTACTTAAACCGGGTCGAGATTAATCACGTAAGAAGGATCCGGTACGTACTGCCTGAGTTGTGACATGTGAAACACCGGATGGAGGTTTGAAAGATTTGGGGGCAGCGCTATCTGGTATGCAGCAAGACAAATCCTTCTCAGCACCTCGAATGGCCCAATAAATTTAGGAGACAACTTTCAAGATTTCAGAGCTCTCCCAACTCCCATCATAAGTGAGATCTTCAAAAATATGTGGTCACCCACTTGGAACTCCAAAGGTTTCCTCCTCTTATCATAATAGCTCTTTTGCCTATCCTGCGCAGTCTTCATTTTCTCTTTGATCATTTTGATCTGTTCATTCTATTTTTGGATCATATCTGGTGCACATAGAGTAGCCTCTCCGTCCTCATACCAACATAATGGAGTTCTGCACCTTCGCCCATACAAAGCCTCAAACGGTGCCATCCTAATACTAGCGTGATAACTGTTATCATACGTGAACTCCACTAATGGTAAACATTCCTCCCATGTCCCTTGTTGCTCGAGTACACAGGCTCTCAACAAATCCTCCAGGGACTGGATGGTTCGTTCGGTTTGACTGTCGGTTTGCGAATGATACACCGAATTGAGCTTCAACTTAGTGCCCAACGCCCTCTGTAGGCTCTCCCAAAACCTCGAGATAAACCTCGGACTCTATCTGACACTACACTAGTCGGCACCCCATGCAGCCTAACTACTTCCTTCACATATAATTTTGCAAGCCTCTCCAATTTGTATTTCATATTGATCGGGAGAAAGTGTGCGGCTTTAGTTAACCAGTCTATTATCACCCAAATGGCATCATGGTTTTTCCTGGTCCTCGACAATCCAGAAATGAAGTCCATGGAAATACTATCCCATTTCCACTCAGGGATCTCCAACGGTTGCATCAATCCGAGTGGACGCTGGTGCTCAACCTTTGCCTTCTGGCAAGTTAAACATCTAGCTAAATATTCAGCCACATCTCTCTTCATTGCACTCCACCAAAAGTTCTTCTGGAGATTCTGATACATCTTGGTCACAGCGGGATGGAAACTCATTCGGCTCTTATGTGCCTCTTCAAGTATCACTCGCTTTAGTTCATCCACTTGGGGAATGCACACTCTGTTTCGAAACTTAATTACTCCATTCTTGTCATAGTGGAACTCCAAGTTCTTGCCCTCACCCTTTTGCCTCATCACGTCTTACAGGAAAGTATCTCCCTGCTGAGCATCTCAGATGTACACCAGAAGATCATTGTGAATCGTTGTCGTCCTGAGATATAGACTCCTTGGCCTCACTTCCTTGGCCAAATTCATGTCCTAAAATTCCTCAATTAATTCTGTCTCTTTCACCATCATTGTTGCCACATGCAATGATTTGCGACTTAACGCATCAGCTACCACATTTGCCTTGCCAAGATGGTAAGACAATGTGAAGTCGTAGTCCTTGAGAAATTCCATCCATCTCCTCTGTCGCATGTTCAACTCCCTCTGATCAAACAGATACTTCAGGCTCTTGTGGTCGCTGAACACCTCAAACCTCGCTCCATAGAGATAATGCCTCCACACCTTGAGAGCAAATACCATCGCGGCTAACTCCAAGTCGTGAGTCAGATAATTAACTTCGTGCGGACGTAACTGTCTTGAGACATAGGCAACAACTTGTCTGTCCTGCATGAAGACACATCCAAGCCCATATCCAGATGTGTCACAGTTTACGTCAAACTTCCGTTCCAGGTCGGTGATGAATCCATATTTTACTAGTATTTTACAATAGTTTTTAGTGCAATTAATAAAGAAAACATGCTAGAAATAGTAGAAAACCCTTAAAAAAATAATAAAATGTTGCATGTCACTTTTAAACATAGTTATTTTAAAATTCATTGATTTTCTATGTAAAAAGTGACATTTCAAGTATGCTTTTGTAGGGAATTCTGAGCTAAGTTCATAAGGATTGGATGATCAAAGGAAAAATAGAAGAAAAGTAGCAAAAATTGGAGGAAAGAAGTTGATAATTGAAGAATAGCCTCTGAGTGATCACTTTTGCTGGTGAAAGTGATCACTCCAGAACCATAAAATGGAGAAGAGCTTCTGCGTAATCACTTTTGCTAGCAAAAGTGATCGTTCCAGAGAGGTTGCAATGAGAAGAGCTTCTGCGTAATCACTTTCTCTGGAAAAAGTGAGCGTTCCAGAGAGTCCTCCAAGAAGAGTAGTGATGAATCCATATTTTTACTGATATTTTAGCATAATTCTAGCTCATTTAATAAGGAAAATATATGAAGAAAGCAGAAAAACTCAGAAAAAGAGAATGATTGAAAGTTTTAATTCAATTTGTAGTTATTTTCGCATTTGTAGAATTTATGCTTAGTTCTTACAGCATTTGATTGGATTAGATCTAAGGGATTAGAGTGATTTGATTAGATGTTAGATTAATTGAGGCAAGGGATTGTCCTTTGATTAATATAATGTGAAACTGATTGTTATTCCATCTAAATGCTTGAAAGTTCAGAACTTTATTAATTCAATGTTGAAGTTTTAGTGAAACAATTTCCTAACTACTCTTTCTACATCTATTTACTATATACTTTTGTACTAACTATTCTGTTTTACTTTCTAATTTCATTTTTGATACATTCATACCAAATCCATCTGAAATTTGTAAAGCTCAACTAATTGTGATCTTGTGAAGTGGTAATTGAGAACTTTATTCCCTGAGGACAATACTTGGAACTCAATTTGATTCTAAGATTTTTTTATAACTTGCTACAACAACACTAATATACTTACTAGTCAGTTTACTTTCAGTGCAACAACAGTTGTAAAAGTAACAGTCTGCTAGAGCTAACACCAGAGCCGAAGTTAACCTTATCTTCAGCTCCAAAAAGCTAGCCTTACACCCCTTGGTCCACTTAAACTCCTTTCCCTTGCGGGTCAGCTTCGTTAGGGGCAATGCTATCTTAGAAAACCCCTTAATGAACTTTCTGTAATAGCCTGCCAACCCTAGAAAACTACGGACCTCAGTCACATTTGTGATGAATCCATATTTTTACTGATATTTTAGCATAATTCTAGCTCATTTAATAAGGAAAATATATGAAGAAAGCAGAAAAACTCAGAAAAAGAGAATGATCGAAAGTTTTAATTCAATTTGTAGTTATTTTCGCATTTGTAGAATTTATGCTTAGTTCTTAAGGAATTTATCTTGTTTTGAAGGAATAAGCTGAGCAAAAGTCATGGAAATGGATCATCAATGGAAAGGAAGAGGAAGAACGGCAATGTTGGACTCCAAAATACAAGAATTATGGGATGTAGGCTGGGCGTGATCACTATTGTTAGTGAAAGTGATCATTCCAGAGCCTAAATGAGAAGAGGAGCCTGTGCGTAATCACTTTTAGTTACAAGAGTGAGCGTTGTAAGTGTGAGTTATCACTTTCGCCAGCGAAAGTGAACGTTCCAGAGAAGACTCTATTCCTGAGGAGCTGCGCATTGTCACTCTTGCCAGCGAAAGTGAGCGTTCCAGAGGCACTTGTATCAGGACAGCTTGCGCGTGGTTACTATTACTCACGAAAGTGATCACGCGCAGCCCTTGACCTCCTGCGTTGCCACTATTCTGAATAAAAGTGAATGTTCCAGAGAAGCCTTCAACTCTGCAAGTTGCGCGTGGTTACTCTTGCTCTTGAAAGTGAACACGCGCACTACATAAAGCTTCTGCGTGGTTACTCTTGTGAAGAAAAGTGACAACACGCAGAAGTGGGGTTTCTATATATACATGATTGAAGCGCGAAAACCGGGATCGGTTGCTTATTTTCTGTTTTGTTAGTTAGATTCTCGTTGAGAGAGAGTGGAGAGAAGACTGGGGTCGAAGCTTGAAGCTCCAAGAAGAGGGATCGGATTGGAGCTCGTGGCCATGGCTGCTCTGCATTCTTCTTCATCTTCTTCTTCTTCTTTCTCTGTTTTTGTTGCAATGTGTGCTTAATTTCCCATAGTTAGGGGTTTATGGAACTTGAATTGATGTATTGATTCGACTTTATCTTCTGAACTTTAAGTTTTTGGATTAATTGAGTTGTTAATTCTGCTTTTCATGCAATCTCTGAATGGAAATTCATTTGATTAATCAAGAGGAATCTTTACCAATGGGAATTGGATTGTTTGCTCCGATCTGAATTGGCAACCAGAGTTTAGGGATTTCTTAGGGATAAGGAGACCTAATTCTACAATCTTATAGTTCTAATTCTTAATGCAACCTGAAATTGAATCTCACCTAAGGGATTAGGGAGGTTTAGTGGATTGTTAGGGTCAATGAGTTAAGGAATTAACCTTTGGCTAGATATATGTGAAACTGATTGTCAATTATTCAATTGCTTGAATGTTCAGAGGATTTAATTGGATTGATATTGATATTCTTGTGAAGTAAATTCCTAACTATCTTTCATTACTATTTCATTTCATCACAAATCTTATACTCTGTTTCTCTGCAAGTTCTTTGCTTTAATTGCTTTGGTTTATTGCTGTTATATGTTACAAATCTCCTTCCAAAATTCGTATGGCTCAAATAGTTATAATTCTGTGAAGTGGTACTTGAAATCTAAATTCCCTGTGGAGACGATATTCTGATCTTAAATTTACTCATCACTTGCTGCAATCCTAGTGCACTTGCTAGTGTTAGATTGCGAACAACAAGTTTTTGGCGCCGTTGCTGGGGAAATTAGAGTTTCAATATCATTAGTAACATAAGAATAGCTAGATTGAGTATTTTGTTCTCTGAATTTCTGTAGTAGTAATCTGTAGTTAGACATTTTGTCCATTCTGCATAATTCTGCAACTTTTAAACTTGTAGTTTACTTTTGCTTTTGTTTCAATTACTTTTACTGATATTTACTGCATAATTTTCGTGGTGCAGTTTTGAATACTAACTTGTAGTTTACTTTTGCTTCATTTTGAATTGTATATGCGTGGCAAAAACAAAAACAAATCAACTCTAGTCTTTGATCCTGACATAGACATAACCTTAAGAAGATTGAGAAAAGAGTCTAGAGCAGAAAAAGCCATAGGGAGTGATAGTGAGTTAGAAGCTGTCCATTCTCCAGAATCTCAGAGTAATCCTAGAGTGAAAAGAACACCTACATCTTTGAGACAACTAAATTCAGAAATAGAGATGGCAGAACAAAATAGAATTAGAACATTAGGGGACTATGCAATTCCTAACATGCAAGGTTTTAACTCTTCTATAATCAGGCCAACTATTCAAGCCAACCATTTTGAGATTAAGCCTGCTTTATTACACTTAGTCCAACAAGATCAGTTTTCTGGTGGAAATTTTGATGATCCTAACTTACATATTTCAAATTTTCTACAGCTTTGTGACACCATAAGAATAAATGGGGTTAGTGAAGAAGCCATCAGACTGAGACTATTTCCTTTCTCCTTGAGAGATAAAGCAAAATGCTGGTTACAAGCTCAACCACAAGGAAGCATCACAACCTGGACAGAACTTGTGAATAAGTTTTTAACCAAGTACTTCCCTCCATCCAAAGCTGCTAAGCTGAGAGGAGAAATTACATCCTTTGTGCAGCAAGAAGGAGAATCATTGTATGAAGCTTGGGAAAGATACAAAGAATTGCTAAGAAGGTGTCCACATCATTGTATTCCAGATTGGATGCAATTGGAAACTTTTTATAATGGGATGAATGCAGTAACAAGAACAATGGTTGATGCTACTGCTGGAGGTTCATTAAATACAAAGTCCTTAGAAGAAGCTCAAAGGATTATTGACATGATGGCATCTTCAATGTATCAGAATTCAAACTCAAGGAATCAAGGAAGAAACTCTGGTCATGAAGCTAAAGTTCTGGAAACTTTTCTTGCACAAAATCAGCTACAAAATCAAATGTTTTCAGAACAATTAGCTGCCTTAACACAACAAATCAACAATCTGCAAACAGGGAGTATGCCTACCAGTCAGCTAAGTTGTGATTTTGGTGGAGGAAACCATGCAAATGGTGCATGTGAGGCATCCACAAGTGAACCACAAGAGCAAGTGAATTATATGAATAATTTTCAGAGACAACAGCCATCATATCCCCCTGGATTTCAATTTTCGAATAATAGAACTCAGCAGTATTCTAATTGGAATAATCAATATTCTGCTGCAAAGAATTCTAACTCAAATTTGCCTTTTTCTAATGCAGGTCCAACAACACAACAGCCTTATTTTCAGAGGAATTCATCCACTCAACCTCAAGGAAATCAGAAATTTTCCAGACCTATGAATGAGAGGTTGACTGAGATGGAAGAGACTATGCTGCAATTCATGAAGGTGACTCAAACAAGCTTCAAAAACCAAGAAGCCTCCATGAAAAAACTAGAAACACAGATCGGACAATTAGCTGAACAATTATCCAGCAGGGATGAAGGAAGATTTCGAAGCAATACAGTAGTCAATCCTAAAGAGCAATGTCAAGCCATAACTACAAGGAGTGGAGCTGTAGTTGCAAGCCCTAAACCAGCAGAAAAGAAAGTGAATGATGTAGTAGAAAGAAACATTGAACAAGATCTGCAACAAGAAAATTTTAAACTATTGAAGAAAGACCATTCAGAAGAAAAAGAAAAAGTTCCCATGAATTCTGAAAGGAAAACCAAAAAGCAACTCTTTGAGGAAGCTTGTAAGCCAATAGACCCAGAAAAATACAAGAGGCTACCCTATCCTCAAAGAGTCCAAAATCCTAAACAAGAGGAACAATTTGAAAGGTTTATGAATGTCTTTAAGAAACTACAAATTAACATTCCTTTTGCAGAAGCTTTGGAGCAAATGCCTTCATATGCAAAGTTCATGAAAGAACTACTTTCCAGAAAAAGGAAGCTAGAGCATGACAAAACAGTACCTTTGACAGAGGAGTGCAGTGCCATTCTCAAAAGAAAGCTTCCTCAAAAGTTGAAAGATCTTGGATCATTTAGCATTCCTTGTGAAATAGGAAACTGCACTGTGGGAAGAGCATTGTTTGACTTGGGAGCAAGCATAAATCTGATGCCATTAGCTGTTCTGCAGAAACTTGGAATAGAGGAAGTGAAGCCTACCAACATTACACTGCAGCTAGCTGATAGATCATACAGTTATCCATATGGAGTTGTTGAAGATTTATTAGTTAAAGTTGATAAGTTCATTTTTCCTGCAGATTTTGTAATTCTGGACATGGAGGTGGATTCTAACATTCCTTTGATCCTAGGAAGGCCATTTCTTGCAACTGGAAGAGCTTTAATAGATGTGCAAAAAGGTGAACTTATGCTTCGAGTTCAAGATGAGAAGGTAATATTTAATGTGTTTGAAGCTTTAAAATATCCAGTTGAAGATAATACATGTATGAAGATAGATATACTGGATACTTTCATTACATAACACCATATGAAAGATTTTGATGAAACTGCTATGTTAGAAGAGATAATATCTGCAGGGAATGACAAATCTGAAACTCTGAATGAAGAAGATATCATGGAAGTGCAGCAGCAACTAGAAGCTCTGCCAATTCAAAAACTTGCAGAAAATATAATGAAAGAAGAGCTGAAAAAGGATGCTAAAGAAGAAGAAAAGCAAAGGTTAGAACTGAAACAACTCCCTTCACACTTGCGGTATGCATTTCTGGATGAGAATCATGAAAATCCAGTCATCATCAACAATGAACTTAAGGAAGAACAAGAGGAAAAATTGCTCAGAATTTTGAGAGAACACAAATCTGCAATTGGCTGGAGTATTGCAGACCTGAAAGGTATAAATCCTTCATTTTGTAAGCACAGAATTTTATTTGAAGAGAATTTCAAACCTGTTGTGCAGCCACAAAGGAGGTTAAACCCAGCCATGAAAGAGGTAGTTAAAAAAGAGGTCATAAAGCTGTTAGATGCAGGAATAATATACCCTATTTCTGACAGCAATTGGGTAAGTCCAGTCCAAGTTGTTCCAAAGAAAAGTGGTATGACAGTTGTACCTAATGAAAAGAATGAACTTGTCCCTACTAGGACTGTGACTGGATGGAGAATGTGCATAGATTATAGAAAATTAAATGATGCAACCAGAAAAGACCATTTTCCACTACCATTTGCAGATCAAATGTTAGAAAGACTTGCTGGACATTCATTTTATTGTTTTCTTGATGGGTATTCAGGATATAATCAAATAGCTGTAGATCCTTTAGATCAAGAGAAAACTGCATTTACATGTCCATTTGGAGTCTTTGCATATAGGAGAATGCCATTTGGTTTGTGTAATGCCCCTGCCACTTTCCAAAGATGCATGCTTTCTATTTTTTCTGATATGGTAGAAAACATCATAGAAGTGTTCATGGACGATTTCTCTATTTTTGGTGATTCTTTTGATGATTGTTTAGCTAATCTATCCACTGTTTTGCAGAGATGTCAAGATACTAACCTTGTGTTAAATTGGGAGAAGTGCCATTTCATGGTACAAGAAGGCATTGTCCTTGGTCACAAAATTTCAGAGAAGGGAATGGAGGTGGACCAAGCTAAAATAGAAGTCATTAGTAAATTGCCTCCACCTGTCAATGTTAAGGGAGTTAGAAGTTTTCTAGGACATGCTGGTTTTTATAGAAGATTCATAAAAGATTTTTCCAAGATTGCTAAACCCTTGAGTAATTTAATTGTAAAAGATGCAGATTTCATATTTGATGATAATTGTTTGCATGCATTTTCTGTTTTAAAAGAGAAACTGATTTCTGCACCTATTCTTGCAAAACCAGATTGGAAATTACCTTTTGAACTCATGTGTGATGCAAGTGATAGTGCAGTGGGTGCTGTTTTAGGACAGAGGAAAGATAGGAAATTACATGCTATCTATTATTCAAGCAAAGTGTTAAATCCTGCACAAGTGAATTACACAACAACAGAAAAAGAACTTTTAGCTGTTGTACATGCTTTTGATAAGTTCAGATCATATTTAATGGGTTCAAAAGTGATTGTATACACTGATCATGCTGCTCTTAAATATCTTTTGACAAAACAGGATGCAAAGCCCAGATTATTAAGATGGATTCTACTCCTCTAAGAATTTGAGCTAGAGATCAAAGACAAAAAAGGGAAAGAAAACAGTGTTGCTGACCACTTGTCAAGATTACCACTTGAAGTCATACCATTTGGAGTGGAACAAATTAAAGAAGAATTTCCAGATGAAAGCCTATTCAAGATTGAATCACAGCCCTGGTTTGCTGATATAGCCAACTTTAAAGCTACACACCATGTTCCAAATTGGATGAATTGGCAGCAGAGAAAAAAATTCTTCCATGATAGCAAATATTATGTTTAGGAAGATCCACTACTGTTCAAAATTGGAATAGATGGATTGCTGAGAAGGTGTATACCAGAGGAAGAGCAGCAAGATGTTTTGTGGCATTGCCATAGTTCAGAATATGGAGGACATCATGGAAGTTCAAGAACAGCAGCAAAAGTTTTGCAATTTGGTCTTTTCTGGCCAACTTTGTTCAAAGATGCTAAGAACTATGTGGAAAGGTGCGATAGATGCCAAAGAATGGGGAATATATCTAGAAAACATGAGATGCCATTACAAAATATACTTGAAGTAGAATTGTTTGACATGTGGGGAATAGACTTCATGGGTCCTTTCCCTACCTCATTCTCGAATGAGTACATGCTTGTAGCAGTGGACTATGTGTCCAAATGGGTGGAAGCAATTCCTACCAGAACCAATGATGCTAAGACTGTTATTGCATTTATCAAAAAGAACATTTTTTCAAGATTTGGAGTGCCCAGAATTCTGATAAGTGATGGAGGAAGCCATTTCTGCAACAAATATCTAGAATCAGTCCTAGAGAAGTATAGAGTAAAGCATAGAATAGCTACACCCTATCACCCTCAAACAAGTGGTCAAGTGGAGGTTTCTAACAGAGAAATAAAACAGATTTTGGAGAAAATAGTTAGTAGTTCAAGGAAGGACTGGTCTAAGAAAGTGGATGATGCTTTGTGGGCATACAGGACAGCTTACAAGACACCAATTGGCATGTCTCCTTATCAATTAGTATATGGAAAAGCCTGCCATTTACCAGTGGAACTAGAACATAAAGCTTTTTGGGCTGTGAAATGGTTGAATTTTGATCAAGTGAGTGCAGGAAATAAAAGATTGTTACAGCTGCATGAATTAGACGAGTTTAGACTCAATGCATATGAAAATGCCAAAATGTATAAGGAAAGGACCAAAAAGCTGCATGACAAGTTTATTCTAAAAAGAGATATAAAACCTGGGCAGTCTGTTTTGCTTTTTAATTCAAGGTTGAGATTGTTTTCAGGGAAATTAAAATCTAAGTGGTCTGGACCTTTTGTGGTGAAAGAAGTATTTCCATATGGTGCTGTACTAATAGCAGATCCAAAGGATGGGAGAGAGTTCAAGGTGAATGGACAAAGACTAAAAATCTATCATGGAGGTCAGATTGAGAAAGTTCAAGTGTGCTTGAAATTGGTTCCTCTTGAGTGAGGAACAACTAATGTCAAGCTAATGACATTAAAGAAGCGCTTTGTGAGAGGCAACTCACATTTCTAACCCAAATTAACTTTTCTGCATTAATTTTGAATTAACAGTGTTCATAAGAAGTCAAAAGTCTGCACTTTTCATCTTGGTTACCTTGCTGAATTTGATGTTTGGAATAAATCTGGTGGCTGAAACAAGAATGCAGATTGGAATTAATTAGAATGCTTAAAGTTCTTGTACAGTCTGAATAATAGTTATCAAATTCTGCAAATTCTCTGCAAAATACAAAGTTCTGCATCATACTCATCATATTCTGTAATTTTGATGCAAAAGATAAATTTTGAAGCATGCTAAATCTGTCATTTGTGGCAAATCTGATAAATGCAATTGGACTTCATATTATAATGTGTTATGGAAAAGTCAGAATTGCATTGTGAATATGTTAAGTAGAAATTCTGCAGAATTCAGCCTTGGATGAATGTTGCATATGTAATTAAAGGTGAACATGATGAGGGAAATAGGTATTTTATATGGTGAGTGTGTATTGGAATGATTATGATTTGTTAAGTGAGCCAATTAAAGTTTGGAGAACTTGGATTGATGAAAGGAATCACTCTTTTGCAGGAAAGCAATCAAGCAGAGATGGAATTCTGAGATTTCCCCTCTAGAACAATCACTCTCGCTGATGAGAGTGATAACGCAGAGGCAGATGGGAAACACAGCCCTCTGGAACAATCACTCTCGCTGATGAGAGTGATAACGCAGAGGCAGATGGGAAACACAGCTCTCTGGAACAACCACTCTCGCTGATGAGAGTGATAACGCATAAACTGACTGGGAAACACAGCTCTCTGGAACAATCACTCTCGCTGATGAGAGTGATAACGCAGAGGCAGATGAGAAAAACACACTCTCTGGATCACCTCCTTTCCTTGTCAAGAGTGATCACGCGCAGGTAAGTATAGAATATTTCATAGCGCGTTACTCCTTTTACTGATAAAAGTACCTACGCTCAAGCAATAAGCTTGCGCGTTATCACTTTTCCCAGCAATAGTGATAACGCGCATTGCATTCAAAATTTTCAAGTTCTCTGGAACACTCACTCTGTTCGACAAGAGTGACAACGCAGAATTTTATTCACAAGGGAACGTTCACTTCTCACTTAAAAAGTGGACACGTGCACACGCGTGACCCCAAATTCCATATAAAGGAACCACGCTCACATCCATTTAAACCTAAATCCCATTTCCCTCTGAATTTCTCTGACTTTCAATCTTTCGTGAAGCAACCAGCAAGCAATTTCTCCCTCTTTTTCATTGTCATTCACATTTTTGAAGCTCTAGGTATGCTCTCTGCATTCTCTGAAATTGTATTTAGGGTTTTTTTTTCTTTGCTGCAACTCTGGAAAAATGTCAAAAATGGCAAATGGGGAAATATCTTGAGCGTAATTGATATAAGTAACTTTAAATACTGTGAATAGGGTTTCAAAGTCATTCAATCTCCTCTGTTTACATATGCACATCTGCATTATGCGAAAAAATCTGAAAATAACTTTGAAAGAAATAGAAATATTCCAGTTGCCATCAGCGAAAATACTCCTTGCATGCAATATTTGAATGTTGATGTCTGAACTGAGTTGTATGGAATGAGTTACTGTTGTATATTGCACTGCATGATTGCACAGATACCATACTAATAGTCCTGCATTAAACTGATCTTTAGTCTTTGATGATAATGAATGAGTGCACTGTCCTAATTGTATGTGATTCAAAGAAACAATAGGCAATATTCTGGATGAATTTTACTGACAGAAGAAAATTTCTTTTAGGAACCATTAGAAGTTGAAATTTGGTTGAAAATTGTGATTCTTTTTCTGCATTCTTGGTGAAATTGTGAACTTTGAGTTTACAAATTATGAAGGCCAGTTTAAAATCCCCTGAATATGGTTTGATTAATTTTGTACCTAAGTTTTGGTATATCTGAAAAGTTAAGAGAGCATGTAAAAAAAAAAATAAAAATGTTGATGACCTATAATAGCATCTCTGTGTTAACCTGATGTGCTTTGAGAGTGTGCACTCTAAACTACAAATTTAAAGGTTTAACCAATTTTGACTATGATTGCTTAGTAATTTGCAATAGTGCTTGTGTGTTGATATGATTACATTCTCATGACAGCAACTGATTGTAAATAGATACATACTGCAAGTTGGAATTCTGCACATGGATTGATTGAAATTATCTAGTAAAGAGATGTATATTGTCACAATTCTGTGTCTTGAATTTTAAACTGTCAAATTACTTGCTTGTTTTTGCAGTCACTTCAAAATGGTCAGAACTTCTTTGAATACACCAGTTGGACCTTCTAAGAAGACCAAAGCTGGATCTGCCAGCAACACTCCAAGAAGGAGATCTATCAGGAATATGCAAGCTGGAACAGCCAGGAATTATTCAACCACTAAAAGAGCAAGAACTGATGGTGTCTCACCTTCCTCACCCATTGAAATTGCTGACCCTCCTCAGCCAAGTGTAACCACACCTGCAACCTCTTCACCACCTCAGCCAACCAGAAGAAATGCGCCTTCTACCTCTACCCCTACTGATCATGATCCAAGATTCAGGAGCATTGCTCATGAAAACTATTTCAAGGAAAATATTCTGAGGAGGAAGATTGTCCCAGATAGAGCCTTTGAAATTGCTGAAGGAAACTACCCTGAGTACTTAGAAGAAATTCAGAAAAGGGGATGGGACAACTTCTGCTCTTTGGCTGATAATGGTTGGAGAGAAATTACACAGGAGTTTTATGCAAATGCAATGCGGTTCAAGGGAGATCAAATTCCCAAATTTCACACAATGGTCAAGGGTATGAGGGTGGATTTCACTGCTGCCAACATCAATCGAGTGTTGGAAATTTACACTGAAAGACAACCTGGGCAGATGGACTTCACTGACTTTAAGAATAGTCAAGACAAGGATTATATTGAAATCCTGAACAAAATTGGAAGACCAGGCACAACTTGGCAGCTGAACCTCGCCCAGAAACCCAAATGCATCACCACCAAGAACCTACTACCATTTGCTAAAGTTTGGAGTACCTTTCTATTGAATTCTTTCATGCCAGTCAAGCATAGTTCAACCCTGGCAGTAAAGAGGGCTGAATTATTGTTTGCTATTGTTAATGATATGTACATTGATGCAGGGGAAGTAATTAGTGAATGTATCTTAAATATTCTGAAAACAAAAAGAGATTCACTAGCCTTTCCCTCATTAATCACTTTACTTTGTGAGGATGCAGGGGTTGAAGTTGGAGACTACCAAGAGAAAATCAGATCTGCTCCCCCTATCTCTGTCTCAATGGTAAAGGAAATCTATGCCATCACCTCCTGCACTTCAGCTGCACCTATCCCCACCCAGTTCAGAAAGG
The DNA here is from genome assembly GCF_003935025.1 of Abrus precatorius. Taxonomy (NCBI): domain Eukaryota; kingdom Viridiplantae; phylum Streptophyta; class Magnoliopsida; order Fabales; family Fabaceae; genus Abrus; species Abrus precatorius. The sequence goes on from NW_020874395.1 coordinate 22,271,700, forward strand.
AGAAACCAATGAAGATGAAGGACATCCTACATCTTTTGGTTGAAAGGCAAAATCAATTGGCTGAACGACAAACTGAGCTCCACAACAGTTTGAAGGCAAGAACTATGCTAGTGGAATGTGTGTTGATGAATCTTGGTCAGAAGATGGGAATGACCAAAGATGAACTTTATCACACACCAGACTTGGCTGAGAATGCTCAATGTCTACGCTCATCAGTTTTTAAAGACTTGCCATGAAAGGGGGGTTATTCCTTACCTCTTGATTCATGTGTTAGCTACACAATACACTGAAAATTTACTAATAATAGTCTAGGTTATGAGCTGTTTTCTGCGAATTAACTGCAAGATGAGTGACAATTTTGTGAATTCTGGGTGAATTTCTTTTTAAGTTATTTTTCCCATTCTCAAAATGAGATCATACTTGTATTTTCAAAAATGAGGCAGTTGCCACTAGGTGCATAAATTTCTGAAAAGTGCATTGTGTTTTCATTAATCCACATGATCACTTATAATACCTAGTGAGATTTGAGCTGTCTAATTCTTTTCTTGTGTGATTAATCATATTTGGCTGTATTCTCTAGAACTTGCCCTTGTTCTTAATTGAATATGCATGCTACAGTTTTCACCCACATGATAGAGGCCATGTTTGATTATACCTAGTCAGCCTAAAGGCCTTCCTTTATGATTGAATGTCTTAGTTCACCTTTTTGAGCTTAATATCCCTTTTCTTGAAATTACCTCATTATAAAGCCTTGCCTGAAAAACCAATTTTTACCATTCAAAAGATCAAAGGCATAATGAGTTTAATCAAGAATGAGTTTTAAAACTAAGTTTGGGGTGGCATCCAGATTTTAATTGCTTGAGGACAAGCAATGTTCTAAGTTTGGGGTGGGAAATAGCAGGCTATCTAAGTTGGAGTTCAACAAACTAGAAAGAAAGAACAAAAGTGCTGCAGCAAAATGAAAAATTTATGAAGCAAAGATGTGAAAAGAACAAAAATGTGAGTTCAAAAGAAAAGAAGTGCAGCAAAGTGCTGTAGAAAAAGAAAAAGAATATCAAAGAAGAAGATAGTGACTGAAAGCAAGAAAAGAGATGAAAACTCTGCTGCAAGAAAAACTCTGTTTGCTGCATAAGTGAGAGAATTAAGGAGGAATAATACAGATCCAGGCTAGTTTTAAAACAAATCACTCAAAATGCCTCTGATCTTTTGAAACTACATGTATTGTTTTCCATTTTCTTTGATACATACGTTAACCTTAGCCTTGTTATAACCTGAAAAAGTCCTCTAGATGTGTGATTAATTGTACTAAGCAGAGGAGATGGAGAAATTGGGCAAGCATATGGTAGAGTACAGTGAAATTGATGATTTAGAGTGAAAACAGCACCTAAACACTGTTGAGTGATGAGAGAAACACTTTCCATTTTCTTACTTAATGATGATTATGCAGTAGGAATATCATGATAAGTATTTGGATAAACAACTTGATTGAAAATTTTGCAGAAAACACAGAATTGGAAATTGGAAAATCTGAGAAAAGCAGTTTGCTATTTGAATTTGAAAATGGAGGAACTTACCCTTGGTTTAGTTTGATTTGCTTGAGGACAAGCAAAAATTCAAGTTTGGGGTGGTGATGAATCCATATTTTTACTGATATTTTAGCATAATTCTAGCTCATTTAATAAGGAAAATATATGAAGAAAGCAGAAAAACTCAGAAAAAGAGAATGATTGAAAGTTTTAATTCAATTTGTAGTTATTTTTGCATTTGTAGAATTTATGCTTAGTTCTTAAGGAATTTATCTTGTTTTGAAGGAATAAGCTGAGCAAAAGTCATGGAAATGGATCATTAATGGAAAGGAAGAGGAAGAACGGCAATGTTGGACTCCAAAATACAAGAATTATGGGATGTAGGCTGGGCGTGATCACTATTGTTAGTGAAAGTGATCATTCCAGAGCCTAAATGAGAAGAGGAGCCTGTGTGTAATCACTTTTAGTTACAAGAGTGAGCATTGCCAGTGTGAGTTATCACTTTCGCCAGCGAAAGTGAACGTTCCAGAGAAGACTCTATTCCTGAGGAGCTGCGCATTGTCACTCTTGCCAGCGAAAGTGAGCGTTCCAGAGGCACTTGTATCAGGACAGCTTGCGCGTGGTTACTATTACTCACGAAAGTGATCACGCGCAGCCCTTGACCTCCTGCGTTGCCACTATTCTGAATAAAAGTGAATGTTCCAGAGAAGCCTTCAACTCTGCAAGTTGCGCGTGGTTACTCTTGCTCTTGAAAGTGAACACGCGCACTACATAAAGCTTCTGCGTGGTTACTCTTGTGAAGAAAAGTGACAACACGCAGAAGTGGGATTTCTATATATACATGATTGAAGCGCGAAAACCGGGATCGGTTGCTCATTTTCTGTTTTGTTAGTTAGATTCTCGTTGAGAGAGAGTGGAGAGAAGACTGGGGTCGAAGCTTGAAGCTCCAAGAAGAGGGATCGGATTGGAGCTCGTGGCCATGGCTGCTCTGCATTCTTCTTCATCTTCTTCTTCTTCTTTCTCTGTTTTTGTTGCAATGTGTGCTTAATTTCCCATAGTTAGGGGTTTATGGAACTTGAATTGATGTATTGATTCGACTTTATCTTCTGAACTTTAAGTTTTTGGATTAATTGAGTTGTTAATTCTGCTTTTCATGCAATCTCTGAATGGAAATTCATTTGATTAATCAAGAGGAATCTTTACCAATGGGAATTGGATTGTTTGCTCCGATCTGAATTGGCAACCAGAGTTTAGGGATTTCTTAGGGATAAGGAGACCTAATTCTACAATCTTATAGTTCTAATTCTTAATGCAACCTGAAATTGAATCTCACCTAAGGGATTAGGGAGGTTTAGTGGATTGTTAGGGTCAATGAGTTAAGGAATTAACCTTTGGCTAGATATATGTGAAACTGATTGTCAATTATTCAATTGCTTGAATGTTCAGAGGATTTAATTGGATTGATATTGATATTCTTGTGAAGTAAATTCCTAACTATCTTTCATTGCTATTTCATTTCATCACAAATCTTATACTCTGTTTCTCTGCAAGTTCTTTGCTTTAATTGCTTTGGTTTATTGCTGTTATATGTTACAAATCTCCTTCCAAAATTCGTATGGCTCAAATAGTTATAATTCTGTGAAGTGGTACTTGAAATCTAAATTCCCTGTGGAGACGATATTCTGATCTTAAATTTACTCATCACTTGCTGCAATCCTAGTGCACTTGCTAGTGTTAGATTGCGAACAACAATTTGTCGGCCTTGGCCAATCGACTATCGCTTCTACCTTTGCAGAGTCTACTCTGATTCCTTCCTTCGACATTACATGTCCCAGAAACTGAATCACTGCCAACCAGAATTCACACTTGGAAAATTTCACGTACAACTGTGATGATGGGTTTTTCCTTGAGGTGTTTAAAAGATTTGTCACAAATCCTCATCAAAATTTAAACAACTTAATGTAGTACTAGGGTTACCCTAGATTGTCTCCCGTGAACATTGGCTATTAATTTTCATTAAACATGTTGAAGGCATTAATTGAACAAACAATTAAAATGGGGGGTTTTGTGGTTTCAAATCAATATAAAGAGCAGCAAGCAAACAAGTTTAATTAATTCAAACAATAGAAAGTAGCAATCATTAGTTCATCCACAAAGATTCTATCCTCATTCCACTCAAGATTTAACATTCATCCTCTCTCCCATGAATTAGGTTAATTTAACAAGCGAAAATCAACTTTATGGTCCTAACGAAATTACGCAATTTGCTAGGCTCTAATCCCTCATCCCAAAGTTACACAACCTTAGAATTAAACCTAGGATTAAGCAATCCCTAGTTTAGAATCTCCTTAAAATGAATTAGGGTTAATTAAGCAATATCCCCCTCAATCACCATTAATTCAATTCAAGAGACAAGGAAGAAGTAATTCATGAGAAGAAAGGAATTATATTATCATTAAAGTCAAGGAACTCAATAATCCATGTGAACTCAGTAAGGATTACACAAAATTTATCCCTTCATGGAAATGGGGGTCAAAAATGCAAGTTAGAAATGCAGAAAACTCATTGGCATTAATGTAAAAGCAAGAGAAATGAGAAACCAAACCCTAGGTTGGACCCTTGGCTGTCACCCAAGGTTGCCCTAAGCTCTGGAAAATTGTCCTAATTAATTAAGGAAGAGAAAAGGTACGAGAAAATGTGAGATGTCTCCACCCTAATTTGGTAAAAATCTATTTATACTAAGGTAGGCGCCCTCCAAAGTGATCACTATGAATCTTCAGAGTAAACACACGCAGCATCAGTGAATTCTGGGCTTTCTGGAGTGTTCACTATGAAAGTTCATAGTGAACACGTGCATTCTGCACCCTCTAGAGTGATCACTTTGAATTTAGAAAGTGCTTATGCTCAGCTCTTGAAATTCTGCACTCTCTGGAGTGATCACTTTCAACTTAGAAAGTGTTTACGCGTAGCTAGTGGATTATGGGCTCTCTGGAGTGATTACTTTTAACTTTGAAAGTGATCACTTTGGTCCCTTTGCTAAAAGTAGCTTGATGTAGTATCAATCTTGAAAGTAGTTACTTTCACCTCGAATTCCTCAAAATCCAATAATTCTTCAAAATAGGCTTGGGAATTCCTGCCACATTATTCAAATGATTAAAACATGTAAAGTAAACTATCTAAACCAATGTAAATTAACCAAAAACTAAGAAACCTATATTATTTAGCCTAATTGGAATGTTCATCTTATTTACACTATCTAAGTCTATTCTTTTCTATAAAAAGTAATAAATGATGTATAAAAATTTAGTAAAATGTGGATTCATCACAACCCCAAACTTAAACTTTTGCTTGTCCTCAAGCAAATCAAAATTCAAGAACTTAAGTAACAAGGGTTGGACTTATCCAAAAAAATTTCTCAAATTTTTCCTATTCCAATCTTTCATTTCTAACATACGCTTCTTCCATTTCAAAATCATGGAGTCATTCAACAAAGAAAGCACACTCATGTCAATTAATTTTATGCAAAGTCCCATACAAGTGAAACAAAACTTCAACAAGATTCATTATACTTCACACAATGCAAAGAAATTAGCTAGCTCACAAGGTGGTGTTTCACTCTTCACTCGTCAGTGTTTCAAGCTAGGTATTTTCTCTCAACATATGCAAATTGCTCTACCCTACCATATGCTTGCCCATATTCTCAATCTCTTTTGCCTTAATACAATGATTTACCTATCAAAAGGACTTGGTTGGTCACAAATAGGGATAGGTAAGGTTCAATTTGATCAAGGAGGGTCAAAAGCTCAAGTGGGTTTTCAAGATAAGGGAATCCTTTTGAGTGAGTGAATACAACAATTAGAATGAAATGCATCAAATGAGGTAGCCTAAGAGGTCCAAGCATTCTTTCACCTTATTTTTCATCAATTTTCATTATGTGAAGATCTCTTCAATCTCTTGGACCTTGCTTCATTTATTTTCTTTCCTTTTTCATTCTTTCTTTTATGATTTCTTGGACTTTTACAACCACTTTTTTTTTTTAAATTTAAGCAAAAAAATTTTTTGACATGTATTAGTAACATGTATGATGTCTACCACCTCAAACTTGAGAGGTTGCTTGTCCTCAAGCAACTACCATCAAAATCAACACCCCAAACTTAGTGTTTGCATTCACTCTTGATGTTACTAAAAAGAAATACGTTCTGGATGGAAGAAAAAAAAAAGTTTTGGCAAACTAAGTTTGGCAAAAGATGGGGATGTAATACAATAAGGTGCAAGGGTGGGCAATGGTGAGTGTGTGTGTAAAGGAGGCCTCAATCATCTAGATAAAAATTTGCATAATGCATATTCAACTAAGAAGCAGGGCAAGTTCTAGAGGATGGATGCAAAATTACATGGAATATACACACAAAGGAAATTAGGAGCTAAATTCTCTACCATGGTTAAAATGGTGATAACTACTTAACATCATGTGAGGATAATTCACCTTGCAAGAAAAGATATTCAGCATGGCATAGAGAGAATTATTTACAAAAGTAGAGTGTGTTCATGAATTGAATGAAGATTGCAGTAAGAGTCTAGAATTGGAATTACAAAACTAAATTCAATGAAAAAGAGATAGAACAAAGAATTATTTTGGTATTTTTATGTATGATTGTGCAAGAAAAATGAGGTTAAGAGTATGTGAAATAGAGGCAAAGAACTTCACCCCCTCTTTTATGAATGATAGTGCCTCAACTCATGGGCAAAAATATGCTCCTCTTGATGGAACCGAGGGCATCTTCTACACAAAGAGACAATAAATTCAGCGCCAGAAGAAGTAGCAAAATAAACTCTAACTCAGAGAATATATATATATATATATATAGCATCAAAGAGTTAACTTGCTGTTTAGAGTAAAAGTAGTAAAGGAAAATTAAGAACAGGGAAAATAAATGGAAAAGTGTACTAATTACAATGAAATGGAAGGGTAAATAAATGAGATAAATAGAAATTTAAAACTAAATAGCATCTTTATCAGAGCTAGAGGAGAGGTCATCATCAGCTGAGCCAGAGTCTATGTCTTCATCATCTTCCTCCTCTGCTGCTGTAGCTGGGTCTGGTACTTCCTCCCCCTCTTCTGCTATAGGTGTGAAAGGTAGAAGATCGTTCTGAACTGCTGCTCTAAGATAAGGGGCTGAGAAGGTGGGAGCATGGTAAATCTGCTGATCACTCATCCCCATCTTCTTCCCCATATTGAGCAACATAGTCTCTGTGAGGGTCAGAGCAGCCTTCTGACCAGCATGTATGGCATCTTGTCGCAGAGCTATCTACTTCAGCTGGCCCTTTATGTTGGAAGGGAAGCCTTTCTCTCCTACAGATTATGGGGTCAACTCTAGGGCTAGATTCTGCTTAGGCTTGAACAGCTCCTGCACCATAGTTGTGGTGATGGGAGGGGCTGCTCTAATTTTCTGGTGATAGTCCCCAAAATCAACTCCAACATCTTGGCAGAGCAGAGTGATGATGGAGGGGAAACCTATAGAGTCTCTGCCCCTGCTTAAGATCTCCATGATGTCACTGCTGATCACTTCGCCAACATGGATGGACATGCCTGTCATGATTGCATAAATCAACTCTGCCCTTTTCACTGTTAATGTGGAGGAGTGGCAGACTGGCAAGAAAGAGCTGAGAATGAAGACACTCCAGACTTTTGCTTCGGGGATGAGGTGTCTTGTGGTCAAGTTCTTGGGCTGCATTTTACAGTCAAATTCCCAGTCTTCACCTCCCCTGCAGATGGTTTCAAGGATGAGTTTGTAGTCCTTTTCCTCCTGGATGTTGAAGTTGGAGAAGTCCAATTGGCCAGCTTGTTTACGGACAGCTGGAATGTTCAGAATTCTTTGGATGTTAGAGAGAGTGAAGTTGATGATTTTTCCCCTCACCATACTATGCCTAGGGGAAAAGTGTCGTCTGCAACCTTCATTGCATTGGCGAAGAATTCTTGGGTGATTTTTTGCCATCCATGACCAGCATATGTAGTGAAAAGACCCGATCCACGCTTCTGAATCTCCTCTTGAAATTGAGGATAGGTGCCTTCTTGAATCTCAATGTTGCGGTCCTGCACCACTTTTCTTCTCAAAATGTTTGTCTTGAAGTATTCCTCATGCTCCAATGATCGAAACCGAGGGTCATGGGTAGGTGGAGGTGCAGAGGAAGATGCAGTAGCTGTCTTGGCCTTCTTGGCCCTGGGTGTGTTCTTCCTAGGAGTATTTACCATATTTGCTGCAAAAGGAGGAAAGGAATTTGTGTGAGATATGCATTTTTATTCTGCAGTAACTATGTGTATCAATTAAAATAACATTCAAATGGATAGTGATTGATCAAACCAGAATATCAGCGAGGGTGCATAATGCCAAAGTGATTCATGTTATGGTTCAGGCATGACAGCATAAAGGCAACCAAATTTGACATGGACAGTGATGCAGCAATAAGGAAAATAAGTGCAAAGAAACCAAACAAGTGGTAACAGGCCTTATATATTGCAGCAAAGTGTCAAGAGATATCACATAGAGCACATAGGGCAGGGTCTATGCAGACAATTGATAGGGACCCTTATTACCAATTATCAAAGAGTAGTCAAAGGGAATTATGCACGTGTGTAGTGAAGGGGGATTCAGAAATTATCACCACAAAAGTATAGATGCATATACAATTACACTCAGCAACATTTTGAATTTTAGTCTAGAGTCAGTGCAGGGGAGTGCAAAATGTATGGTCTGTCGTGATACATAATGTGCGGTCCAAATGTAGGGAAGACACAATGGAGTGCAGCATGGCAATATTTACAACACAAGTAGGAACTTTAGAGTAAGTGCAGTGACTACCCTAAAGTGACAATTATGCAAAATTAAAATTGGACAACCACCAAATAATTCAAGCAAAAAGGTTAAATTGCAGTGACACAGTGATTCGCATACAGCAAGGGTACTATATCAGTTGCCATTGTATCAAAACATGCAACAGAGGTGGCAACAGAAAATGATCACATATAGGTAGGAAAATGAGTAGGTATTCACAGAGAGTGGTCACTATGAATGCTGATAGTGACTACTCCAGAGCACAAACACGTCTAATTCACAAAAGAAAAATGCAAATCGATTTCTAATCATGAGAATTGGAATTTCAATTTATAGAAATCACATTCAAGACTAAAACGAACTTAGAGGAGCAGAATGTCAGCATTATACACAAAGTAATCACTAAGAATTGTGAAAGTAACCACCCTATGGTTTAATCATGTCAATTTGCACAGAATGAGACAGATTAATCATCCTATTAACTCTGAAATTATGTAATTATTCTCACAAAAATAAATTTCAACCAGTAATTTCAACAGAAAAATGGTCCTAATCAAAAACCCCAATTGATAGTGAGCATGCTAGGGTTAGAGCAATGGCAAGATGTACAATTTGTCACAATTAAATACCCCCAATCCCTTTCAATCAGGAAAACATGCAGTAACTAACAAAATTTACATATAAATCATAAAGCATGAAGCCCCAAATTAGAACCCGCAAATGGAAGTGAGCACGCTGGGGTTCGACAATAGTAAAAACAACATAAATTTCCCACTCACACATCCCCAACACTTTTTAATCAAGTGAGATGCACGCAAATCTCATTCCCTTCAAGTAATTTCAACAACGAATTCCAGAATTAAAAACCCCCAAATTATTGGACGAAGAACTCTAATGTAAAAAGAGGGGGAAATTGAAGAATTACCTGAATGGGAACTTGAGATAGTTGCAGAATTATGGAAGTGAGTGAGCCTTAGCACAAATCGTCGTGAAGGAAAAAAGGAATTTTTCAGAAAGATTGGAGATGGAGGTGAGAGTATGCACAAGTCGAGTGAGAGTGGTTGAGAGAGTGAACACTTTCTATTTAAATAGGTTGTGGGTGTTAGCACTCTCAAGAATCATAGTAATCACGCACAAGGGATTTTGCAAAAATAGGGTGTGCGTGGTTACTATGAACTTTCATAGTGTTCACTCCAGAGGCCCCCTTTCTCAGAGTTAGTGGAGAGCACTGCGCGTGTTTACTATGTTTTCTGAAAGTGAACACTCCAGAGAGCTTCGGTCTGGGTATTGTGCTGAAGTGCACGGGCGTGCTCACTAAATCCTTGGGCGTGCATGCTAATAAAGCACGGGCGTGCATTCTAAGAAAGCACGGGAGTGCATGCAATGAAATCTTGGGCACGCATGCAATGAATGTAATCACTATTAACTATGAGAGTGCTCACTACAGAGAGTGAATTATGTAGGTTAGAGCTGAAAGTGATTACTTTTGTTTAGGAAAGTGATTACCTTCAGGGCAAGCTTTTGTTTTCTTACCCAAGTGAGTGCCTAAAACCTGCATAGGCACTGAACTGGTTATTAGTGAAAATAGGGATCAAGTCCAATGGGCTAAGATGTCTAGTACCATACACGACCTCAAATGGACATTTTCTAGTAGCAGGATTATTGGAATTGTTGTAGGCGAACTCAACTTGAGGTAAGATAAGATCCCATTGTTGAAGATTCTTCTGAACAAAGCTTCGTAGTAGATTTCCCAGAAGTCTATTTATTGCCTCTGTTTGTCCGTCAGTTTGGGGGTGGCTAGCACTGCTGAACTGTAGTTTAGTGCCCATCTTCTTCCATAGAGTCCTCCAAAAATGGCTTAAGAATTTAACATCTCTATCCGAAGTGATGGTTTTGGGAATTCCATGAAGTCGAACAATCTCCTTGAATAGATCAGCAATGTGAACAGCATCATTGGTCTATTGGCAAGGTATGAAATGGGTCATTTTAGAGAACTGGTCCACGACCACCATTACTGAGTCCTTCTGTCATTGTGTATGAGGTAATCCTAACACAAAATCCATGCCGATATCCTCCCATGGTGCAACTGGTACTGGAAGAGGTAGGTATAGCCCAGTGTTTTGGCTTGTGGACTTGGCAAGGTGACATATTCGACACCTTTGAATGTGACGAATAACATCCTTTTCAAGTCTCGGCCAATAGAAGTTTTCTTTGATTAAGGCTATTGTCTTGTCTCGTCCAAAGTGTCCGGCTAATCCTCCGTCATGTGCTTCCCAAATGATTGCTTCTCTTAAGGAGCATTGGGGAATACACAAGACATTGTTTTTGAATAGGAATCCTTGTTGTTGATGGTAATGTTGGAAAGGTTGATTTTCTGTAGAGCTCCAAATGTTTCAAAAATCTGGATCATCTTGATACAATCCTTAATGATTTCAAAACCTACTACCTTCATCTGCATTGTAGATAGTAATGCATGTCATTGACTTAGCGCATCTGCTACACTATTTTGAACCCCCAACTTATGTTTAAGTCGAAACGGATAGGCTTGAAGGAACTCACTCCAGGATGCATGTCTGCGACTGATCTTTTGTTGAGAATTCAAGTGTTTCAAGGCTTCATGATCTGTATATAGGATGAATTCCTTAGGAAGCAGATAGTGACTCCAATGTTGCAGTGCTCTCACAACAGCGTAGAACTCCTTATCATAGGTGGAGTATTTGAGTTTAGCATCATTTAGCTTCTCGCTAAAGAAAGCTATAGGCTTTCCTTCTTGACTGAGAATAGCGCCAATGCCACTATTCGAAGCATCACAGCTTACTTCGAACACCTGATCAAAGTTAGGAAGTGCTAAAACTGGAGCTTCAGTTAGTCGTCTCTTCAACTCATCAAAACTATTTTGAGTGCGTTCTGACCATTGAAATTTATCTCTTTTAATACAATCTGTAAGCGGGACAGCAATAGAGCTAAAATTCTTTATGAATCTTCGATAGAACGAGGCTAATCCATGAAAGCTCTGTACTTCTTGCACAGAGTTAGGGGTAGGCCAGTTGATGATTGCTTCAACCTTGCTAGGATCAACCTTGACACCTTCACTCGTAATGATGTAGCCCAGAAAATTTACTTCATTGGTCAAGAAGGTGCACTTTTTGAGGTTGGCATACAACTTTTGCTCTCGAAGAATGTCCAACACTTGACGAATATGGTTTAGATGTTCTCCCTTACTTTTGCTATAGATTAAAATATCGTCAAAATAAACAACTACAAACTTTCGAATAAAAGTGCGTAGTACCTGATTCATCAGGCGCATGAAGGTGATAGGTGCATTGGATAAGCCAAACAGCATGACAGTCCACTCATATAGCCCATCTCTTGTCTTGAAAGCAGTCTTCCACTCATCACCAGGACGTAGTCTAATCTGATTATAGCCACTGCGAAGGTCAATCTTCGAGAATATAACTGCTCTATGTAGTTGGTCTAGCATATCATCGAGTCGTGGAATTGGAAATCGATACTTTATGGTAATCTTATTCACGGCTCGACTATCCATGCACATTCTCCAACTTCCATCTTTCTTGGGCACTAATATGACAGGGATTGCACATGGACTGACACTCTCCTGTATCAATCCTTTTTTAAGAAGATCCTCCACTTGATGTTGTACTTCAGCATGTTCATATGGACTCATCCTATAAGCAGGTTTGTTTGGGATAACAGCTCCTGGGATGAAGTCGATGGCATGTTGGATGTCTCTTATAGGTGGTAAACCAGGAGGAATTTCTTCAGGTACCACATTTGGTTATTCTACAAGGAGCTTTTCTATTTCTTGTGGAATAGGTGTTCCAATGTTTTGTTCGACCATGAGTAATGAGCTTGTTGATTGAGATTCTTCTCGCGTCATCTTAAGCTGTGGTTTGGAGATTAGGGATACGAGTAGTTTGGCTTTGCGTGAGGTCGGGTTGACTTCTTCTGGACCCAATGGAGTCAACTTGATTCTCACTCCATCTTTGACAAATGAGTAGGTATTCTTAAACCCATCATACACAATCTTCCGATCGTATTGCCATGGACGTCCCAATAAGAGGTGACAGGCATCCATGGGAAGGACGTCACAGCAAACTTCATCTTGATATTTTTTTCCGATTGAGAAAGCAACTAGGCAACGTTTACTAACCTTGACTTCATTACCCTTATTCAGCCATTTTAGCTTGTAGGGATGTGGATGATCATCAGTAAGGAGCTTCAATTTCTCCACCATGTAGCTAGACACAATGTTTTCACAACTTCCACTATCGATGATGACATCACAAATTTTACCTTGAGTGGTGCATCGAGTGTGGAATATATTGTGTCTCATCCATGGTTCTTCTCTAACGGCTACTATGTGAAGACTGCGTCTAACCACTAAGGCTTCTCCATGATCTGCTGGGGTTAACTCTTCATCAAATACTGGAAGACTGTTGAAATCATTTTGGTAGAATTCAAGTTCTTCTTCAGATGCTTCGTAGGCCTCTCCTTCAATGATAGTGACAACTCTTCGATTGGGACATTTGGAAGCAATGTGCCCATAACCCTGGCATTTGAAGCATTTGGGCGATTTGGATTGGGTTGGTTGTTTGGGGCTAGTGTCTTTAACAGGGTTGGAAAGGGTTTTGTTTGGAGCTGTAGGTTGCGATGGTTGAGCTTTGCGAGGGGTAAAAGGGCTTCATGAGGATGATGGTTGGAAAATTGATCTTTTAGGGAGTTGCTTTTCGACTCGAATGGCTAACTTGATGACATCATCTAGGGTCCAATACTGTTGTAGTTGGACAAGTTAGGAAATTTCAGGATTTAGCCCTCTAAGAAATCTAGCAATTGTTTGTTCTTCCTTCTCTTGTATATCGCATTTCATCATCAACAATTCAAATTCTCTAGTATACTCCTCTACTATCTTAGAATCCTGGCGTAAATTATGGAGCTTAATAAAATTATCTTGATAGTAGTGGTCAGGAAGAAACTTACGAGTGAGTTCTTTTTTCATTTTCTCCCACGTCTTTATCTTGCTTCGGCCTTCCCGCTCACGTTTCTTCTTTATACTTCTTTATATTTTCCTACCAAATGGATGCATGCTTCTTCAGTTTAACAGCGACGATCTTGACCTTTTGTTCATCCAGAATTTCTTTTAATTCGAACACACGCTCCACTGTCTGTAGCCAATCCACAAATTCATCTGGCTATAGTCTCCCCTCAAATTCTGGAATGTCTATCTTGATGTTGTCGAAGTAGCCTCGAGTGCTCTTTCTTCGTGGGTGACTGGTGTTAGACGAAGCGTCACTTTCTTCAGAATCATTTTCTGAATTGGAGTTCCTTCGACGATTGAGTAGAGCTTGTTGTTCCTCCACAATTTCTTATAGTTCTTGAATTTGTCGGCGTAACTCGTCCATCTCGATCTCTTGAGCATTCCTTCGGTTTTGGCGTCTTGGTGGCATTTTGTTGTATGGGTACGAATAAAATTATGAAAAGGTTTGGGATAATATGCAGCGCAACACTGTTGAATGCGTGGTGCTCACGCGACTGATGATGTCACTGTCTTCAACCTCTCCCGAGCGCGTCTACGGTGTTGGCTTGTTAAGAAATGACTCAAAATGCTTCTTAAGAGTGACCGATACTAACTTCAGTAAGGAAAGAAGCGAAGAGAATTTAGGTCAATTCTAAACGACCAAGAGCGTAGGAAGTTGGGAACCTGGCTCTTGATACCAAATGGCTCAGAAACCAGTAAGGGAAAGTGACCAAGAAATGCTTAGAACTCTCAAATAGGACAAGAGAGAACTAGAGCTTGAAACTCTTAGTAGAGAATGAGAATTTGCTTCTTCAACTTGATGCCAAAATGAGGAGTACAATGGGATATTTATAGTATTACAAGGATGGTTCTAGAATATAGAGTATTTTATAGTATTTTAAACAAGATAATTCTAGATTAGAGATGTTTCTAGAGAATGGATAAGTCTAGAGTAAGGATATTTCTAGATTAGAGATATTTCTAGATATTGGGCCATATGATTAGGGATGTTTCTAGATATTGGACCATATTGTTAGGGATGTTTCTAGATATTGGGCCATATTGGGTCAGGAGCTCTCACTCCAAAATAACCAAAGAATCAAGAACAGCTGGAGGTTGATTTAGGAAAACTTCCTCCACATTAGCCTCAAGTGTAGGATTCCCATGGAAAGGCTTTAAGCGATGGCCATTCACTTTAAAAGCCTTGTTTGTGGATTCACTTTTTACCTCCACTGCTCCATAGGGAGAAATGGAAGTCACAATGAAAGGTCCGATCCACATAGATCTGAGTTTTCCAGGTATGAGCTTCAAACGAGAATTGAACAGCAAAACCTTTTGACCTATGAAAAACTCCGTTCTTGCTATCCTTCTGTCATGAAAGGTTTTTGTTTTCTCCTTATAAATTCTGGAGTTTTCATATGCTTGAAGGAGAAGTTCTTCTAATTCTTGCAAGTACAGTTTCCTTTGTTCCCCAGGTTTGTCTAGGTCCATGTTGCAGGCTTGCACTGCCCAATAAGCACGATGTTCTACTTCCACTGGGAGGTGGCAGGCTTTTCCGTAGACAATTCTATAAGGTGACATTCCCAAAGGAGCTTTGTATGCTGTTCTATGAGCCCAAAGAGCATCATTAAGACGCTTGCTCCAGTCTTTCCTATTTGGCTGAACAATCCTTTCCAAGATTTTCTTAATTTCTCTGTTGGAGAGCTCAGCCTGCCCATTGGTCTGGGGGTGATAAGGTCTGGATACTTTGTGCACTACTCCATACTTTCTCAGTAGAGTCTCAATGGTTCTATTGCAGAAGTGGGTACCCTGGTTACTAATCAAAGCTTGAGGTACTCCAAACCTACAAAATAAATGAGTACGCACAAAATCTGCAACCACTCTTGAATCATTAGTTCTTGTGGGCTTAGCCTCTACCCACTTAGAGACATAGTCCACAGCGAGCAAAATATATAAGAAACCAAAGGAAGGAGGAAAGGACCTATGAAGTCTATACCCCAAACGTTGAATACATCACAGTATAAAATGGATTGTTGAGGCATTTCATGCTTCAAGGTGATTACCCCTCCAGTTCATTGGCATTTCTCACATGTAGAACACACTTGCCAAGAGTCCTTGAAGATTGTAGGCCAATAAAAACCTGCATCCAATACTTTCCTTGCAGTCCTTTGGGGCCTAAGGTGGCCTCCTACAGTGGATGCATGGCAGAAATGCAAAACTAATACAACATCTTCTTCAGGAATGCACCTCCTAATCACTTGATCACTACCAAACTTCCACAAATAGGGGTCATCCCAGAGGTAATGTTTGGCATCATTCTTGATCTTTTCCCTTTTACTCCTTGGGGCATCTGTTGCAAAAACTCCTACAACTAAAAAGTTTACAATGTCAGCAAACCAAGGCAACTTTGAAGTACACAACTCTAATAGTTGCTCATCAGGGAAATCATCTTTTAGAGGAGTGAGTTCAGGGACTCCCTCTATCCTGCTCAAATGATCTGCCACCAAATTTTGTGCTCCACTTCTATCTTTTATCTCCACCTCAAATTCTTGAAGTAGAAGCATCCACCTTATTAGCCTTGGCTTCAAATCTGTTTTTTTCAAAAGGAACTTAAGAGCAGAATGATCAGTAAACACCACAACTTTTGACCCTAGCAAGTATGATCTAAATTTATCTAAAGCAAATACTATGGCCAATAGTTCCTTTTCAGTTGTGGTATAGTTACTCTGTGCGGGATCCAAAGTCCTAGATGCATAATAAATGACATGTGGATCCTTACCAAACCGTTGTGCTAAGACAGCACCCACAGCAAAATTGGATGCGTCACACATGAGCTCAAATGGAAGTGTCCAGTTTGGTGGCTGAATGATGAGAGTTGTGGTCAAGGCTGTCTTTAGGCGATCAAATGACTCCTTGTACTTGGCTCTAAACTCAAAATCAATATCTTTCTGCAGTAACTTGGAAAGAGGAAGGGCTATCTTGGAAAAATCCTTGATAAAGCGCCTGTAGAAACTTGCATGGCCAAGAAATGCACGCACCTCTCGTACACAAGACGGGTAAGAAAGCTGCGAAATGACATTAAGCTTAGCAGGATCTACCTCAATTCCCTTCTCAGATATTATATGTCCTAAGACTACCCCCTGCCTAACCATAAAATGGCATTTCTCAAAGTTCAGAACAAGGTTAGTCTCTATACATCTTTGTAAAACTCTATCCAAGTTTCCTAAGCATGCAGAAACTGATGACTCATATACAGTGAAGTCATCCATGAAGACTTCAATACAATGCTCAACCAAATCAGAAAATATGTTTAACATGCATCTTTGAAATGTGCCGGGAGCATTGCAAAGCCCGAATGGCATTCTCCTATATGCAAATGTACCGAATGGGCATGTAAAAGTGGTCTTCTCCTAATCCTCAGAAGCTATGCATATTTGAAAATAACTAGAGAATCCATCTAGGAAACAGTAGTGAGACTTACCTGCCAGGTGCTCCAACATCTGATCAATGAAAGGTAGAGGAAAGTGGTCTTTCCTGGTCGCCTGGTTAAGCCTCCTATAATTAATACAGACTCTCCAACTATTCTGTACTTTAGTGGACAAGAGCTCATCCTTCTCAGTCTTCACCATTGTAATCCCTGACTTTTTGGGCACCACCTGCACTGGACTCACCCATATACTATCTGATATCGGGTAGATGATGCCTGCTTGGAGTAGTTTGGTGATCTCCTTCTTCACCACCTCCAAAATAATTGGATTTACCCTCCTCTGGGGCAATCTTACTGGCTTGGATCCCTCTTCCAACAAAATTCGGTGCATGCACAGGGAAGGGCTAATTCCAGGGATGTCAGCCAAGGTCCATCCAATAGCCTTTCTATGCTTCCGAATCACATCGAGCAACTACTCCTCTTAGTTCTCATTAAGCTCAGTGGATATGATCACAGGGAGCTTCTCACCTGCTTCCAAGTAAGTGTATTTTAAATGCTCAGGCAGTGGTTTAAGCTCCAAAGTGGGAGCCTGCTCAACTGAAGGCAGTGGTTTATCACTTTCATTTGAAATGATCTTTGCAACATTTAAACCACAAGGGTTAGATTCAATTATACTCGCTGTACTCAATGAACCACATTCTATCCTTTTTGACTTTTCAATGTCATTAATGTCAGAAGTTGTAGAATATAAATCCAGAAAATCAGCAATACAAATATCACACAAAGATGAATTAGTACAATATTCATAAATTTTAGTATCTATGGTATCTACACAATCAGAAAAATCAACGAAAGAGTCTCCTAAAAATTCAACAAAACTATCATCTATCAAGCTATCAAGAACATCAATGTGGAAAACTGAATGCTCCTCAGGTGAGTGCTTCATAGCATCCAGTATGTTGAAGCGAACCACACTCTCTCCAAATTCCATAGTGAGAGTTCCAGCATGCACATCAATCTTGGTCTTGGCTGTCTTCAAGAATGGCCTCCCCAAGATGATATGTGCAGCTCCTTTTATTGGCTCTTCTTCTTGCATGTCCAAGATGTAAAAGTCAACAAGAAAGATCAAGTCATTCACTCTCACTAGAACATCCTCCACAAGGCTGGCTGGATTAGTAATGCTCCTGTTTGCTAGCTGGATGATGACACTTGTGGGCTGCAATGGTCCAAGAGACAAAGATGTGAAGATAGATAAAGGCATAACATTAATAGATGCACCTAAATCAAGCATGACATTATCTATCCTATTGTTGCCTATAATGCAGGGAATAGTAAACGTCCTTAGATCTTTGCATTTCTCAGGCATGGAAGTTTTCTGCCTCTCACAAAAGGCTGATACATTCCTCCCCATGTTCACTCTTTCATTACCCTTTAGCCACCTTCTATGACTGCACAAGTCCTTAAGGAATTTGGCGTACTTTGAGATTTGCTTGATAGCATCTAACAAGGGAATATTGACTTCAACCTTTCTGAAGGTATCCAGAATTTCTTTGTCAACCTCTTCTTGCTTCTTGCTGGGATGAACCATCCTTTGAGGGAAGGGAATAGGAATGGACCTCTCTTCTTTGTCTACCACTCTTGGTTGACATGGTGTAGGCATAGGTGCAGGCTGCTTTTGGCTCTTAATCTCTCCTTCTTCACCTTCTGCAGCTAAAGTGCAACTAGGATTCTTCTCTTTAGGCATATCTAGCTCTTGTATCACCTTACCAGATCTCAAGGTAATAACACTCACATTCTTTGGGTTTGTTACAGTTTGTGTAGGGAGATTGCTTGAACCTTGAGATTGAAGTTGATTCAGGGATGAAGCAAGTTAACCCATTTGATTCTCCAAGGTCTTGATGCTTGCTTGAGTCTATTGCTTGAAAGCCTGACTCTATTGCTAGAAATTGTGATTATTCATAGTGAGTTGCTTCACAAGGTCTTCCAAGGATGACTCACTCTTTTGAGGTGCAGGAGCCAGTGAAGATGATGCTTGATGGTGCTACTGAGATGAAGATGATGGATCGTGATGTTGCTGGGCTGAATATGGCCTGCTTTGTCCAGCTTGATGCGGTTGGAAATGGTTGTTGGTTGGGTGGCTAGAGCTTTGATGCTGTGCATTTCCTCCCCACCTTAAGTTAGGATGGTTCCTACAACCGGGATTATATCTATTAGAAGATAAATCCCAGCTTTGTTGTTGCTGCGGCTGCTGAAAAGGAAATTTATTAGCAAAAATATTAGCAGTATAAGCTTGAGGATTACCTTCCGAAGGTTTAGTTTCTTGCAATGTGGGGCAATGATCAATTGGATTTTTATAACATTATTTTCTCTAATTCCTAGCTCATTAATCCTCTTTTGTGCCTAATTGGTTGAATTGGATCATTTTATGATGTTTGAATTTTATTTGGGCTTTATTTAATTTTTTCAGTATTTGTCAAATTCTGATACTGTTTTTGTTTCTGGGCCATATCTTGAGTTGTAGAGCTCATTTCATTGTGATTATTGATTTGTAAGAAAGCTAAGAGAAAGGTGCACAATTCCTATGCAGAGGTCAGAAACCAATTCTGATGGGCCTGGAAAAAGTCAGAACGCTGCAGTTGCGGTTTCTGATCTTGGTGCAGTATTTGGGCCATATCTCAGTCCACAGATGTCCGTTTAAGCCCATTCTAGTTGTGTTTTGAAGCTAACATCCAAGGCTACAATTGTCCTTCAGGCCACCAATCAAAAAGAGGACTTTTTCGTAGCCGAAATAATTGCTGAATATGACAAACGGAATTGACAAGGAGAAATTTGAATTTTAAAATTTTGGCTCTCTCTTTTTTTTCTCTTCTCTCTCTCGCTCTCTCTCCCCTTTACGAATTGTTTCCCTCCATCCATGGAGACTTAGATTTCCATCTAATTCAAGGATTGAAAAAGGGTTGAGACACTCTTGAGGATCGGTTTTACAATTTATTCAACAACAAATTCGGTTTCATCTCTTCCTTCTTTTTCCTTTTGCTAATTATAATTTCGAATTGAAGTTCTTCATTTGGATTAATAATTGTGCAGTTGTTTGATTACATATTATTCGGTTGATGTATGTAATTAATTCTTAAAGGAGTGTGAATTAGATTTTCAGGTTTGAGATCTAAGATTAATGGCATTGGTGAATTAAATTAACACAAATCGGTTAAGTTCAAGAGGTATCTGAACTTTGAGCGAATTGTGTGTTAATCGAATGCATGAGGGTTCTCGTGTGAATGCTTAATTTGAATTGAGGTTTCATTCAAATTTAATGTTAATCACTAATTTGTTGTTTGATGCATCTTCTTGGAATTCGATGATAGAGTGGTCGTAGTTCTTCTAAATTCTTGGATTAGAGTTTTTAATTATTTTTAACTTTTGATTCTATTTAGTTATTCTATAAATCAAACCTTCTCTAAAAATTTTATAATCGTATAACATTATCATCGTTGGGAGACGACTTGGATTGCAGCTCTTACTACATAATTTTTATGCAATTCGATTTTTATTAATTTGTCCGAGAGTGACACTCGCGATTAGGCAACTATTACTGAAGTGATCCGTAGATGAACAGATCCCACAAAGCATGGCTGGAATGAATGGAGGCGGAGGTGTATATGCAGTAAAATTCTTTTGGATAGATGCCAACTATTTTATCATAGAAGCCAACTCATCTAGCTATGCTCCAGCTTGTGTGAATCTGAAGTTTGAATTTCATGGACACTCCTGGACATGATGGAATTTTGCCTTGTAGTAAACTGTTGAGAGTTTTGTCAATGAGGTTTCTAGCGGCAGCGAGAGTCTTGTCAACTAGGGCTCCTCCGCTAGCTGCGTCGATCATGCTCCTATCCATTGGGTGTAATCCCTCATAGAAGTATTGGATTAGCAGCTGGTCACTTATCTGATGATGAGGGCAGTTAGCACATAGTCTCTTGAAACGCTCCCAATATTCATACAAACTTTCCCTCTCCAGCTGCCTAATACCACATATTTCCTTTCTCATGGAAGCAGCCCTTGAGGCAGGGAAATTTTTTTCCAAGAACAATCTCTTGAGGGTGTCCCAACTTGTAATAGAGCCAAGTGGAAGATAATACAACCAATCTATAGCCAAATCCATAAGAGAGAATGGAAAAGCCTTCAATTTCACATGCTCTTCAGGCACACCTTGTGGTCTCATTGTAGAGCAAACAATATGAAATTCCTTGAGGTGTTTATATGGATCTTCACCTGCAAGACCATGAAATTTAGGCAAAAGATGGATTAGGCCAGTTTTAAGAACAAAAGTGGCATCCACATCCGGGTATTGGATGCACAAAGTCTGGTAAGTCACGTCCGGTGCGGCAAGCTTCTTAAGTGTCAGGTCATTTTCTGCCATTTCTAAAGGTTCAAAATTTAAAGAATGCAGAGAAGAATAGATAGAAGATGGTGAAGATGGTTCCTCAGTATGTTCAGAGTTTTGTCTATTAAAGTTCCTAAGATTCCTATGGAATGTCCTATCAATTTCAGTATCTGGAGGATATAAATCTCTCATATTTGATCTGGTCATTCATTAGGAATTAGCTATGGAAATTGAAAAGAAGTAAACTAATGAAACAGTAAAAATGCAGAAAAATTCAGATGATAATTATGCAGAAAAACTAACATCTAAGTGCAGTAAAATAAAGCATTAACACCAAACAGCAAAAACACAAAGAAATTGCAAACTATGGAACGAAAATATGCAACACACAAGCACAAATTCTTTAGAATTTTGCAGAATTATGTAGCAAAAACAGAGTAGAGTGCAGCAAACGAAAATGCAGTGTGGTAAACTAAATTGCAGAAATCAGAATTCACTAAACATGCCGAAAATGAAAATGAAAACAAAGCAAATAACATGTTTATGAAAAATCAACACCAATGTATCCTCGGCAACGGTGCCAATTTGATGATCGAACTGATTTGTCATTATGTTTAAAAGATTTGTCACAAATCCTCATCAAAATTTAAACAACTTAATGTAGTACTAGGGTTACCCTAGATTGTCTCCCGTGAACATTGACTATTAATTTTTATTAAACATGTTGAAGGCATTAATTGAACAAGCAATTAAAATGGGGGGTTTTGTGGTTTCAAATCAATATAAAGAGCAACAAGCAAACAAGTTTAATTAATTCAAACAATAGAAAGCAGCAATCCTTAGTTCATCCACAAAGATTTTATCCTCATTCCACTCAAGATTTAACATTCATCCTCTCTCCCATGAATTAGGTTAATTTAACAAGTGAAAATCAACCTTATGGTCCTAACGAAATTACGCAATTTGCTAGGCTCTAATCCCTCATCCCAAAGTTACACAACCTTAGAATTAAACCTAGGATTAAGCAATCCCTAGTTTAGAATCTCCTTAAAATGGATTAGGGTTAATTAAGCAATATCCCCCTTAATAACCATTAATTCAATTCAAGAGACAAGGAAGAAATAATTCATGAGAAGAAAGGAATTATATTATCATTAAAATCAAGGAACTCAAGAATCCATGTGAACTCACTAAGGATTACACAAAATTTATCCCTCCATGGAAATGGGGGTCAAAAATGCATGTTGGTAATGCAAAAAACTCATTGGCATTAATGTAAAAGCAAGAGAAATGAGAAACCAAACCCTAAGTTGGACCCTTGGCTATCACCCAAGGTTGCCCTAAGCTCTGGAAAATCGTCCTAATTAAGTAAGGAAGAGAAAAGGTACGAGAAAATGTGAGATGTCTCCACCCTAATTTGGTAAAAATCTATTTATACTAAGGTAGGCACCCTCCAAAGTAATCACTATGAATCTTCAGAGTAAACACGCGCAGCATCAGTGAATTCTGGGCTCTCTAGAGTGTTCACTATGAAAGTTCATAGTGAACACGTGCATTCTGCACCCTCTGGAGTGATCACTGTGAATTTAGAAAGTGTTTACGCTTAGCTCCTGAAATTCTGCACTCTCTAGAGTGATCACTTTCAACTTAGAAAGTGTTTACGCGTAACTTAGTGGATTATGGGCTCTCTGGAGTGATTACTTTTAACTTTGAAAGTGATCATTTTGGTCCCTTTGCTAAAAGTAGCTTGCTGTAGTGGTTACTATCAATCTTGAAAGTAGTTACTTTCACCTCAAATTCCTCAAAATCCAATAATTCTTCAAAATATGCTTGGGAATTCCTGCCACATTATTCAAATGATTAAAACATGTAAAATAAACTATCTAAACCAATGTAAATTAACCAAAAACTAAGAAACCTATATTATTTAGCCTAATTGGAATGTTCATCTTATTTACACTATCTAAGTCTATTCTTTCCTATAAAAAGTAATAAAAGATGTATAAAAATTTAGTAAAATGTGGATTCATCACAACCCCAAACTTAAACTTTTGCTTGTCCTCAAGCAAATCAAAATTCAAGAACTTAAGTAATAAGGGTTGGACTTATCCAAAAAAATTTCTCAAAATTTTCCTGTTCCAATCTTTCAACTCTAACATACGCTTCTTCCATTTCAAAATCATGGAGTCATTCAACAAAGAAAGCACACTCATGTCAATTAATTTTATGCAAAGTCCCATACAAGTGAAACAAAACTTCAACAAGATTCATTATACTTCACACAATGCAAAGAAATTATCTAGCTCACAAGGTGGTGTTTCACTCTTCACTCGTCAGTGTTTCAAGCTAGGTATTTTCCCTCAACATATGCAAATTGCTCTACCCTACCATATGCTTGCCCATATTCTCAATCTCTTTTGCCTTAATACAATGATTTACCTATCAAAAGGACTTGGTTGGTCACAAATAGGGATAGGTAAGGTTCAATTTGGTCAAGGAGGGTCAAAAGCTCAAGTGGGTTTTCAAGATAAGGGAATCCTTTTGAGTGAGTGAATACAACAATTAGAATGAAATGCATCAAATGAGGTAGCCTAAGAGGTCCAAGCATTCTTTCACCTTATTTTTCATCAATTTTCATTATGTGAAGATCTCTTCAATCTCTTGGACCTTGCTTCATTTATTTTCTTTCCTTTTTCATTCTTTCTTTTATGATTTCTTGGACTTTTACAACCACTTTTTTTTTAAAATTTAAGCAAAAATTTTTTTTGACATGTATTAGTAACATGTATGATGTCTACCACCTCAAACTTGAGAGGTTGCTTGTCCTCAAGCAACTACCATCAAAATCAACACCCCAAACTTAGTGTTTGCATTCACTCTTGATGTTACTAAAAAGAAATACGTTCTGGATGGAAGAAAAAAAAAGTTTTGGCAAACTAAGTTTGGCAAAAGATGGGGATGTAATACAATAAGGTGCAAGGGTGGCAATGGTGAGTGTGTGTGTAAAGGAGGCCCCAATCATCTAGATAAAAATTTGCATAATGCATATTCAACTGTCTCTCCTTCAGATGTGGATTCATCAAACTGTCTCTCCTTCAGAATTCGTAAAACAATTCTTAAGTGCTCGATATGCTCCTCCTTAGTTTTTGAATAAATTAGGATGTCGTCAATGAACACTACCACAAATTTATCCAAAAACTCATGGAAAATTTTGTTCATGTAGTCCATAAACACCGCAGGTGCATTGGTCACTCCAAACGGCATTACCAAGTACTCATAGAGACCATACCACGTCCTAAATGCCGTCTTAGGGACATCATCCTCTTTCACTCTGATCTGATGGTACCCCGACCTCAAATCAATCTTTGAAAACACCGCAGCTCCCTTCAGCTAGTCCATCAAATCGTCAATTCTCAGTAATGGGTACTTATTCTTAATTATGACCTTGTTCAACTGGCGGTAATCTACGCACATTCTCAGACTTCCATCCTTCTTCTTCACCAACAACACTGGCGCTCCCCATGGTGATACACTTGAACACAGGAACTACTTCTGTAACAAGTCCTTCACTTGCTTCTTGACCTTTGCTAACTCCACAGGTGACATCCTATAAGGTGCCACAAAAATCGGACTTGCCCCTGGAATGAGATCAATAGTAAATTCTATCTCTCTTTTTGGTGGTAACTCAGAAACATCCTCCAGAAACACTTCCAAGAATTCTCTCACTACCGGTATACACTCCAATTCCATTGCATTCTCGGCCTCCATTGAAAACATGACCATAAAGGCCTTGGCCTCCATCATATTTTCCCTTGCTCCACGGCTTAAAAGTCTCAGAATTTCTAACATTGATGCACCAAAGATCAACGTCTTTTCTCTGCAGTCCAATAACACATGGTTGGCGGCTAACCAATCCATCCCCAAAATTACATCTAACTGAGAAATAGGCAAACAAATCAAGTCTACCTCAAACTCCCTACCATGCACCATGATTGCACATCCCAAACATACCCACGATGTCACAACCAGTTTACCCGTAGGGGTAGTCACCATGACGTTACACGGCAATTCAGTCACATACAAATTTAGACTCTTCACACAATTCGCGGAAATAAAAGAGTGCGTAGCACCCGAGTTAAACAACACATCCAACAACTGACCCTTAATAGTGCATTTACCTCGGATCAGCTCCTCAGACTATGATGCCTCCGTTCCACTCATAGTAAAGACTCTTCCTGGTATGCTCGGCTTTGGCCCAGTGCTCGGCCCAATGCCCCTTCTAGATTCAGGTCTTTGAGCTGAGCTTGTACTGCCGCTCCTCTTTGAGGACCAGCACACATTGGCAGTGTGTCCCAACTTCCCATAATTTGCGCAGTTTGTTCTTGGATGTGGACAATCTCTCAGCATGTATGGCCCTTCACACCGAAAACATTTGATCGGCCCTCTGAAAGAGCTAGTACCAGAACCACTCCACTGTTACTCTTCTCTTGGGATGAACTTCCTCTAGAGTGAGACTTGCTTGAGCCTGAATATGGTCCCTTCGAAAATCTAGGGGGTCTTCTATCATGCCTCCTTGGACCACTCCCTCTAGTGTCCACGGTCTTGCCTTCTGAGTTGGCCTCAAAAATTCTGCTCTTACTCACCAAGGTGGGTAAGTCCGTCAGCTGAAATACACTGACTGCAGCTCTAATGTCTGGCCTCAGCCCATGCTCAAACAGAGAACACAGGTCTTCCTCTCCATCTCCATGCTAGTAGTAGGGCTAGTACTTCATCAAATCTTGAAATTTTGCAGCATACTCTCCTACAGTCATACTCCCTTGTCTCAGTTCGAGGAACTCCCTAGCTTTCTTCTTCTTCAAGTCTCGGGGAAAGTAATTCCCCAAGAAGATGGTGCTGAAAACTTCCCACCGTATATAGCCATCTTCTTGTGGTAAGGTTTGACCAGCAAACCTCCACCAATCTTTAGCCTCCCCACACAGCAAGTAGGTGGCATAGGGGACTTTGTGCTCCTCATGGTACCCCATAGCGTTGAAAACCTTCCCTACATCAGCTACCCATCTCTGGGCTCCTTCAGGGTTAAACCCTCCCTCAAATCTTGGAGGATCATGCCTAGTGAAGGTAGATAACCCTTTGTACTCCACTGGTTCTCCACCTTGGTTATGCACCAAGGCCTCCAGCATTTGAGCTATGCGCTCCATAGGATCCTCGGTGTTCCTAGCTCCTCTACCTCTACCTCTACTAGCCATGCTTTATCTAAGCTCATCACAGTCAGCAAACAACATTCCAGCATATTAGATCAATTATAACATTTATAAATCAAGTAATCAAAACAATCAACACTTATCTAGGACGCTTTAGCCCGTTACCCCAGTCCGATTAGATGAACTGCTCTGATACCAAATTGTAACACCTTAATTTTAAATTTCTAAATAAATATGTTTTTACAAAGTTCAGAGTAACAAAAATTTTCCATTCAGATAATTGTTCAGGCACAATTTCATAAAATGTTTCAAATAAGAAATTAGAGTACAATTTGCATCATTACTTGCTACAGGACTAAAATATACATCAGATCTTAAGAATAAATTTTGTAAGTCCTATAGCGGTTTCATCCTTCCTTCCTTCAGGGGCCCCAGTGTTGATTGTCTTGGTTACCTGAAAAACAAACGTAAGGGTGAATCCTTTACACTAGTAGAAACACATAGACAAGCATTAGACTCACCTGACTCATTATGTATAAATTCTAATCATATTAGGAGTATACGTCAACGACCATCATACATCCAAATTCTCAATCACAATAGGTGCGTTCACTGCACCTATTTACAAATCCACACATTTACACAAACACACGTGCGCTCACTGAACGTAGCCACGCTTACTGTGACACTGTGATCACAGATTCCTGATGCCCTCAACCTCAGGGACTTACTCAGTTATACTATGGATGGTCGCCCGAATAGCTCCTGCTCCACGGATACAACATGTGCGGTATTGAGCCCCCAGGCAAAGGTGTTAGTCAGAGGCCGAGTCAGGAGAAGAGTGTGTGGCCTGGGATGCACCCACGCTCACTATTGGTGTCACCACCACCCTCTCTTCTCCAAGGTATTTCTACCGCCCCCATCTTCCACACCCCCAGTGTATCTCTGAACCATTCATAGTTCCAACACCTAAACACATCACCATTCATTCAACATGTTATCCACACTCATTTCCAACCATTTCATCACAATCGTCACACATCATGCTCAACGTATTCACAATCACATTTCTATCATACACACATCATTTCCTTGCATCCAATGACAACCAACACAAATCACATCACTTAATTTCACACAATGTGCCAGAGGTCGGACACCTCCGGACTCAACCCAATTCGTACAATCCATTAATACACACATTTTTGCCTCCCATTTCTATCTCATTGCCATAAACAACTAAATAGACCTATTTCTAACAAAGATAACTAGAGTAAAGTCCTCCCCTTACCTCAAAATGAAGATCCAATCCAAAATAATGATGGAAACGGCCCCCCACACGTTTTTTACCCTAAATCACACAGAAATTTCATGGGAACTCAGAGAGAACCTTGGAAATAAGAGAGAGGGACTAAAAACCAAAACCCTAGCCATGGAAACTTACCTCCAAGAGCTCCAAACGTGTCCCTCACTTTCAATCTAGCTTTCAAACGTCCTTGGAGGGGTTCTAATCGGTAGGAATGGATTTAGGTAGAGAGAATTGTGAAGGAGAGAGAGGGAAATTGTGAAAAATAACCCTTTCCTCGAACCCTAACCCTTCAAATACCCCTCTGGTCGCAACACTCTCGCTGCAGCGACGCCCTCTGTCTCTACAGCGTAAAACTTAGACAAATCTGCACTCTGGTTTCTGCAGAATCTCGCTACAACGAGACCCTCTCGCTATAGCGAGATTGAACCCAAAAATGCACCCTAAACTGTCGCTCTGTCGCTACAGCGAGACGTCTCTCGCTACGGCGAGAAGGCGACAGTTGCATGCCTTCCTCCCAAGGACCTCTCGCGACAGCGAGAATGCCTTGCACCAAAACTTAACCTATTTCTTTCAATCCAAATTTAAATCACACACATGTATACATATATTTACATATATATATATATATATATATATATATATATATATATTCACACACACATTCCCATCAAACTAAGGCACATCCGTACATCCATATCACCATCAAGTCAATCATCATACCACAAAATAGTAAATATATATATATATATATATATATATACTCAAACAATATTACATTTTTGGGGCGTTACACCCACTATAAAATTTCTTCCTATTTTCAAATTATAGACAGAAAAAATTGTCTGTAATTCCTGTCTATGCAATTTTATGCCAAATAGCGGGCAAACTACAGATGGATTTTACAGATGGATTTTGATTCGTTTGTAATACAAACAGATTTTGATCCGTCTATAAAATCTGTCTATATATACCATTTTTCTAGTAGTGAGTGGTGTAGTTGTACCAATAATGGCTAAAAGGAAATATCAACAAAATTTATCTAAAGGAAAATTCATTATAGGCTATAACATGGGGTTGCTTTTCCACTTTTTGACCAAGGATAGAACCCACTGCAAAGTTCGAAGCATCACACATAAGCTTGAATGAAATCTCCCAACTTAGGGGCTGAATGATTGGAGTAGAAGTGAGGCACCTTTTCAGCTCATCAAAAGCGTCCTTGCAGGTTTGATCAAAGATGAAATCAGTATATTTTTGCAAAAAGGTAGATAATGGGTACGCGATTATGCTGAAATCCATAATGAAGCATCTATAGAAACCTGCATGGCAAAGAAAAGAATGAACTTCTTTCACAGAAGTAGGGTAAGGTAAAGGAACAATTACATCAATCTTGACTCTATCAGTCTCAATGCCCCTACTTGACACTGCATGCCCTAGTACAGTCCCTTTGGTCACCATAAAATGACATTTCTCATAATTTAAAACCGAATTGAACTGTATGCACCTATCTAATACTCTAGACAAGCTATCTAAACATGCATCAAACGAAGACCCATAAACAGTAAAGTCATCCATGAATACTTCAAGTGAGGTATATAAGAAGTCTACAAAAATGCTCATCATACACCTCTGAAAAATGCCAGGCGCATTACACAGTTTGAATGGCATTCGTTGGTAAGCAAAGGTACTAAAAGAACAAGTGAAGGTAGTTTTATGCTAATCCTTTGGGGCTATATGTATCTGAAAGTAACCAAAAAATCTGTCTAGAAAGCAGTAATGGGATTTCCCTACTATTTGCTCTAGACTTGATCAATAAAAGGCAGGGAAAAGTGGTCCTTGTGAGTGGCCTGATTCAGTTTCCTATAAATCAATACAGACTTGCCACCCATTCTGAATTTTGGTCAGAATCAACTCATCAAACTGGTTCTTTGTGACTGTTATGTCGGTCTTCTTAGGTACAACATGGATCAAACTCACCCACTCGCTATCAGAGATCGGGTATATCATGCCAGCAGCTAACAGTTTGTCAACTTCTTTCTTCACCACCTCTAGAAGGGTAGGATTCAGCCTTCTTTGGGCTGTCTCACAGGTTTTGCATCTTCATCCAGTAGAATTCTATGCATACAATTGGATGGGCTAATTCCTAGAATGTCTGTCAAAGTCCACCCAATTGCTTGCTTGTGGGTTGCTAAAGTTGCAACAACTTCTCCTCTTGTGCAGCTGTCACACAAATTGGAGAACTAACTAGCAAGTATACTAGGTAGTTGTAGCAAGTAATAAAATTTGGAAATCAATGTGAGTCCCAAGTATTGTCCTCAGGGATTAGTTCTATCAATTACCACTTCACAAATTAATAACTAGTTGAGCCAAACGAATTTGGAGTGTTTTGAATCATTTAACAAACAAAAGCAATAAAGTGCAAAAATCTGAAAAATACAGCAAAAATAGAAATACAAATTTTGTATTAAAATGATATATAGAAAATAGTTAGGAATCACTTCACCAGATTTTCTTTTGCAATGTAATAATGTTCTGGACTCTTAAGAATTCTAATTGATCCTAATATCTAATTAAACCTCCCTAATTCTTAGGTGAAAACCAAATATTGTATTAAGTTCTGGAAATTATAGGATTACTAGATTATGATACTTATTCCTAAGATCTCAATAACCTGGGCATATGATTCAAATCTAAGAAATAAACTCAATTTCCATTGATGAAGATTCCTCTAAATTCAATTGAATGCAGGATTAGTTTAACTCTGCATTAAGAACAGAATCACTGATGAATCCATATTTTTACTAGTATTTTACTATATTTTAATCCATTTGATAAGGAAAATATGTTGGAAAAACAGAAAAACTCATAAAAAAATAGAATGATTGAAGGTTTTTTGCAATACATAGTTATTTTAGCATTTGTATATTTTGGGCATAAAAATTAATAATTCAAGCATGTTTTCGTAGAAAATCCTGAGCAAAGTTAATGAAGATGGAAGATTAATGGAGAGATAAAAGAAAAGTAGCAAGTCTGGACTCAAAGAACAAGATTTATGGATTTTGGGCTGGGCGTGATCACTCTTTCCAGTGAAAGTGAGTGATCCAGAGCTTAAATGAGAAGTAGAGTTCGGGCGTGGTCATTATTATCAGCGAAAGTGAGCATTTCAGAGGGGTTTCAGACTTAGCAAGTAGCGCGTTGTCACTTTCGCTGGCGAAAGTGAGCGTTTCAGAGGAACCCATTCACAACAAAGAGCGTGTTACCACTCTTACTGGCGAAAGGGGATGTTCAAGAGAAGCTCCACATCAGCGAGAAGCGCGTTACCACTCTTACCAACGAAAGTGAACGTTCCAAAGAGACCTCAGCTTGGCAACTTACGCGTGGTCACTTTTACTCATGAAAGTGAACACGCACACAACTCGACCTCCAGCGTTGCCACTCTTATGAATGAAAGTGATTGTTCCACTCTTCCAGAACACCATAGAAGCCTCTGCGTGGCTACTCTTGTGAATGAAAGTGATAACGCGCGGAGGCGGGAAAATCTATAAATTGCAAAAACGCTCAGATTTTTGGATCTTTTGCTCATTTTTCGTTTTCATTTTGTTCCTTGGTGTGGAGAAAGTCTGAGAGAGAGATTGGGGATGAACTTCGAGCTCCAACCTAGAGGAATCAGATTGGGGATTGACTGAAGATGGCTCTTCTGTGTTCTTGCTCTTCTTCTCTTTCTTTTTCTTTCTCTGCTGCAATGGCTGTATAATTTCTTCATAGTTAGGGATTGTAGATCCAAAACAAACATGTTGAATTGATTCTAGATCTGGATTTCATGTTTTGGAATGGATTGATTGATTGATTGATTCTGCACCTTACATAGTAATTGAATGGAAATTTGATTAACTAATTTAAGAGGAACTCTTGTCAATGGAAATTGAATTTTTTCTTCAGATCTGAACCAATAAACAAGATTATAGCTTTCTTAGGATAAGAGAACTTGATCTTGCAATCCTCTAGTTTCTCACACTTAAAGCAACATTGAACTAAACCAGATCTAAGGAATTAGAGTGATTTAATTGAATGTTAGGTTCATTGAGTTAAGGAATTAACCTCTGAATAATACAACGTGAAACTAATTGTCATTCTTTCCAATTACTTGTAAGTTCAAAACTTTATTGATTCAACATTGGAGTTTTGGTGAAACAACTCCCTAGCTATAGTCTCTATCTCTGTTTTCTCACATTTGCTTGTTCATTGTTCTGTTTTTCTTCTGATTTTAACAATTGTTAGTTTTAATTCCAAATACTCTCTGAAATTCGTGAAGCTCAATTAATTGTTGCCTTGTGAAATGGTAATTGAATACTTTTATTTCCTGAGATCGATACTTAGGACTCTAACACAGTTCTGTCATTTTTATAACTTGCTACATCAACATTAGTACACTTGCTAGTCAATTCAACTTTTGTTTGAAGTGTGACAATTGTAACGCTCCAATTTTTGTTAATTGGCTATTAGCCCTTGAATTTTAATTGTTTGATAATTTCGGCTTGCTAGCGTCGGAATAATTAGGTAGATGCTGATTTTATCCTTTTAGAATAATTGATTTTTTTCTAAATTCAGCATTTTAGGGTAACTGCATGCAATATATTTGGTTCTAATATCGTCCAAGCATTTCCTTGATATTATTCAGCAGTACTGTCTAAAATACCCCTAAGAGATTTATCCGAAAAGCCAATTTCTGTCTTATTTAAAAAATTGTCAAATCATAAGTATCCGTCTCAAAAAACGTGAGATTTAGTAATCATTGTATTAGATTCTTAATCATTATCTTGCCGTCAAAATTCTTGCACGAAATCTCACGAAATCTAGTAATCATTACTTCTAAGATTTCCAGATCTAGCATCGGCCACTAGATTTTCATGCAACGGAACCTTGTCTCCCAATTTACAAACATCGTGATTACTCGAATCTTCCGAAATCTAGTATCGGCCACTAGAATTTCATGCAAGAGATTTTGTCTCCCAATTTGCGGACATAATCAATTTGGAACTTTCTTTTCATGTCTTCCAAAATGCCGACACCATGATTATTTTAATTAATTGCCTTTTCTTGAATTTAGCATCACATCAAAAGTCTCGTCCATATGTCAACCTAGTCATGTCGCAATTTTTTCGGCCAACCAAACATGCATTTGCTTTCCAAATCTTACCTTTGAAATTTTGTGCCAATTTTTGGGATTTGTGGCATCCAAACCGTGTGCATGCAGCCTAGGTGTTTCCATGCATTTATCTTGCTGGAATTGCACTACCTTTGCTTGCAAGTTTGCCTAAAAATCCACTATTCATGCACTAAAAATCGTGACACCCTTGCTTACACCAATTGGTCCAATTTCATTTCAATTTTCACCCAAAGTGAACCGTGTGCAGTTTTTAAATTTGGAGTCTTGCCAAGCAAGCCAAAATGTGAATGTTTAGTAATTAGGCAATCCCTCCATATAAATAGGCTTGCCAAATAAGATTGAGCCTTTTGGAAGCCAAAAACCGAAAACCCTCTCTCTTTTCTCTCACTTATTCTCTCACACTTCTCATTCTCTCAAAGTCTCAAGTTCTCTCAATTTCTCTCAAGAAAACTGAGAGCTTCCAGCCCCTCAAACACCACCACTTCTTCATCCAAATCACTCAAACACTTCACCTCACCATCACAAACTTCTTCATCCATCATCCTTTCAATTTTCGTGTGGAAGGAACCAACTTTGGAGGAGAACCTTGAAGAACTTGGCTGCTGTTTTCTTGGTCTAGCAAGCTCTCTTTAGAGATCCATCAATTCCAGCCCCTTCTGCACTTCATTTCACGCCTAAAACTCAAGGCAAAGGGGAGTTCTCACCTTTCTAAGTTTATTTACTTCCTTTAGGATGATTTTGTGTAAAAACCCTTGTGAAAGCTTGCATCTTTACTTCCAAAAATTGCAGATGAGTGGACTGCATCCTTTGCATGCTAAGTACTTGTTTTGCACATTGTTTTATGACTCCTAATTCTCGGTTTGTGCCTAAATGGAATGATCCTTTGAAAAGCTTGAAATTTTTGGCATTACATGTGAGTTTTCTCGAGACCATGCCTCGGTTCTACACTTGAATGGTTGAAAGTTTTGATTTTTCTCATATTCCACCTTAGAGGTTATATTCCATAAGCTTGCATGTTGTGTTCAATTTCTTGTATGTTGCATTTCACCTTGAAAAATCACTTTGTCCACTTTTAAATTCTTGGTTTTAGTCTTGCATGAAGAATTCCTTTGGAAAGTTTAAGTCTTTAACCCTTGCATTTGGTATTCTACCCTTGGCACGAATTTTGAAACTTGAAATGTGTTGGAAACCTTTTGTGCAAGTTTCGGTTTAGAAGTTTTCTTGCTAAATCTCTTGAATAAATAAAAATCTACCTTTGAGACCTTGGAACCGTGAGCTTGAATACCTTGAATCTCTTGTTACCAAACTTGATTCTATAAAAAGAGGTCCTTTCATAATTATTACAAGTTTGAGTACTAATTTGGCCTTGTGTTGCCTCGATTTTCACTTTTTAAATTTAGTCCTTTGCTTAAAATTAAAATACTGCACTTGGATGACAGAACCTTGTGTTTGCATGTTGATTTTTCCCTATTTTGCTTCCTATGGACTTGACAAATAATGAGATTTTGAAGGCTGGACAGTTCTGAATATTATGAGGAAAAAGGTTGAAATTAATGTGATTTGGAACCTTGGAATAATTTGAAAAGTTTGTTAAGAGTAATGAGAGAAAATGTTATAAAGGAAAAAGTGAAAATGGACTTGGATGGTCTTGGTTTTGACATCAAAAAGTGTTGCAAAATTCAGAAAAATATCTTGTGTAGACCTTGCATTATAAGGAAACTAAGATTGAACTTGAAAGTGTGTTGTCTTGATTTAAATGCCTTGAACCGTGTGGAACTTGGTTGAGTGTGTGATTGAATGATTGATTGTAAAATTGGTTGTGATTGACCTTGATGTTGCTTGGTGTTGTTACTCAAAATTGGTGATGTTTGTTTTAATGAGTTGCTGAAAAATGGAAGTGATGTGAAATAGTGTACTATTCATGAATTGCACCATTCCTTGAAAAATCGTGAAGAGGTTGAATTGACACTTGGCTGGAAAATTTAAATGACTTACCATTTATTATGATTATGCCAAGAAATGGCCATGTTGATAATGTTACATGCATCATTTGCATCTTACTACAAAAGACTTGATGAACTAAGAGATTGTGCAGCGAAAAATAATTACATAATGATATATTGATGTTGGTCTAGTGCCCTTAAGGGCTGCATTATCAAAGAGGGCCTTGGACCTAAATGGAACTATTGGGAATGTCATGAATTAGACATATATTGAGTGATTGAATAAGGAGAGTGAAGAATCTACATGTATCTTATAAGAGAAAGCGTGAAAACCCGAGAGGATGGAATTTAGAAAAATGGTGAAATAAATTGATTAAGTTAGTAGCACAACAAGGACATAAGCTTGATTTATTTTCCCTAAATAAAAAAAATAAGAAACCGAGAGGTAATGTCTTTAAAACTCGTGTGAGTTAAATTGTTTGGTTGATGGTTTAGGAAGGGGATAAGTTCAATAATTTGCCCATTTTTAGAGAGAAAAATCGAGAGGAAGAAATGGAGAAAATGAGAGTTTGAATTAAAAGAATTATGGATAATAAGGTGACAGAGGTTAATAAGAATAATGAAATGAATAGGATGAACTTGAATGGTGAAATTACAAGGATAGAGACATGGGATGGTGCTGAATTTTAAAAGAGAATGAAGTGAGAAAGAGAAATGAATTATGAAGGCTTGAGCGATTCGCCTAAGTTAAGGCCTAAGATGTAATGAGCTGTACTAAAACTACCCGTGAGTGTGAAATTATAAAACCATGAGACTATGAATTATGATGAGGAATATATATTATGCCTTGAGTTCCTGAATTATATTATCTTGAGATTATTATGAACTCAGTGAGATCTATTGTGTAACTCATGGTATTTATTTATCCATGCTAAGGCATGTGACTCATGGAGATTATCTATCCATGTTGCTAAGTCTATGATGACTTTTAGCTTGATTCTATATGCTATGATTTTAAGTCCGTTGTGACTTCTATTATATCTGTGCAACAGCCCCAAGTGGCTGGATGATGTGAGTTGAGAAAACAATCACAAGAAAACTGAAAATGCTATTCATGCATCATATATTATCTTGTGAAATGACTTGATGGCGTTACAGAGGCACAGCTGTAGGTATTGGAAGTTCGGTCCAAAGTAGATCTTCTGGGGATGGCCAAAGGAGGAACATCCGACCTAAGTGGCACATGGCAGCTGAGCTCCCTATAGCCGGGTCGTGACCCGCTGCAAGACCTTAGCCAAACCTGACGTGAACTCCATAATACTAGGGTCGTAGAGGTACATTCCTAAACGTGCCGTATGGCACTTCACATCAATGATGTGCTATTATTCTATTTTCTATCTATTATCACTGTGCAGAGTAGGGAATGGAGTCCTCCGATCGCCACACGACTTGAATCTATCTATCTCTATGCTAAAGCTGGGCAAGTCGCCAGTCATAGAGGAATGGTATCCCCATGCATCATTTGCATGCTATTTAACACATGAGTGACTATATGGGTGAGATTGAAACCTGCATTCATGCATCATGTGCATTATTATTAGGGATGGTTGAATACTTGCGAGATTGACTATGATTGTGACTATATTTATCTCCCTATTATATGCTTGAATATTGTATGATGTTGAGTGTGAATTGTTGAGTGGACTTGTGACTGTGACGCTGCCTTCCTTGGGGTATGGCTATGATTGATGTTTGTGTTTGGAGAACTCACCCCGTGTTTGTGTTGTTTCGTATCGCTTTTCTTTTATTTATATAGATGAACAGGAACAAGGTGAAGGTGTATATCCTTCCTTCTGAGGATGACATATGGGTGTTTGACTCCGCGGCCCAGCAGAGCGTCTTCTGCGGATTTGCCCGAGTGATTCATGGAGTTGATAGTGGAGGCTAATGGATTACCCAGTATACTGCTGACACACCCATTGAGATTGTCTTTTCTGTACCTCCTGGTGACACTCAGTTACCTTACCCTGCCTTGTTTGCTTCTCCCACACCCATGTCTGTAGACCCCTATACACCTACTGCTAGATCGACTCCTGCACCTGTACCATTCCCTTTTATGTCTCCCACTTCTCCGCCTATGCCAATGGCCATGTGGTGGAATCCTCCATTAGGTATACCACTATGCCCTCTTACATGCATCCTTCATACCCATCTACCTTAGTCCCCCCTACTGTCACCCGTTTACCTCCTTGCACTGCTAGATGGATAGAGGAGAATAGTGGAGATTATGTGGCTGCGACTCCTAGTTCCACTTCCCCGACATCATCTGAGGAGTCTGACCCCATTGAAGATTATTCGCCTCTTGATTGATGTTGTTATTATTTATGTTTTAGTGGAACTGCTCTTAGGGACTTTGGTCTGTGTCTATTTTACTTATGTGGTATTTGAACTATGTGACCGTACTGTTTAATTATGAACTTATCGTTTCTGTAATTTATATTTAATATATTTGAGGTATTTTCTGATGATAAGTTGTGATAATCTTATATGAGTATATTATTGAAATTGAGTTATGGATTAATGAGATGAGAAAGATATATGCATGTTAACTCTCTCAGAGAAAGAGAACTATAATTGTAAACTGCATGAAGAAAAAGAAGAAAAATATTACCAGATTTTGGTGTTTTCTGAATTATCATGTTATAAAGTAGTCATCAATAATGTAGTGAATTGGGTGGCTACAACAATCACATACTCAATTCAATTAAAACCTAAAGGTCCAAATCCAAAATTACATCACAATATCAAATATGGATCCATGGATCCCTAACAAAAAGAAATTAGAACATGTTCCTAAAAGAAAAAGAGAGAGAAAGAGTAAAAGAAGAGGAGCTGCAGAATTTCTTCATAAATCCAATTCCCAGTCTGATTCCTCAAGGTCCAGAGCTTGAAAGCCGCCCCCAATTTCCTTCTCTAACTCTCATGAGATGTAGAAATGAAAAGAAAACAAAATATGGCAAAAGACTTCCAATTCTAAACTCTTAACTTCTATTTATAATATTTTCCCTCCTTTTCCACTTCTACACTTTAATCTCTGAGGATTATAGCATGAAAGGTCTTCTAGAAGCTTCTACAACTGAAATAGGAACTCAAATCGTCCAAAGTTGACAATTAGAAGTGTTTCTCAAAATTCTGTTATTTTGCGTAGACACTCTCAGCACTTAGAGTGTCTATGCACAGCTTTGCGTAGCTACTCTCAGCGCTTGGAGTGGCTACGCGCTTACTGCATAGCTACTCTGAACGCTTGAAGTAGCTATGCGCACTGTGTAATTCTAAATTGGCCTTGGGCTTAGCTACTCTAAACACTTGAAGTGGCTACGCTCTTGGTCCTCATGGATTTTCTTCTTTAAAGTGTTAACTTTATGCACTCAAAATGGCTACGCCCAACACATAACACTTGATTCTTCATCTTTTAAGCTCAATTCCTCTACTTTGTTCACTTCAATCTTCAACTCAAATTCTCAGCTTAAGCTTCTGCACAAGAATTAAGTCATTTTAAGTCAAATTGTTCAGAATTGGACCAAAAATCTAAGATTCTAAACTATTTATACAATTATGAATATTAATGCAAGTTTTATGATATTTTCAAGTTTATTTACTATTTAACTCTTTATTTACTAACAAAAAGTAAGCTAAAAATTATAGTAAAATGTGGATTTATCAACCGCATCCAAATCTACTGAAATGATCATTGGCAACTTGTTATTAGCCTCTTTAAATGCTTGGGCAGAGGCTTCGGTTCAAGTGTAGATGGCTGAATAATAGAGGGAATTGTCCTGGTAGAGAAGTCTAATTCTGCAGCATGTATCTGGATAGGTTCAGGGGTATGTGTACTTGCTATAATCAAGGTAGAGCTTTCCAAACATACTACTACATCACATGAAACATCATCAGCTGTTAAATATGCATCTATTTCAGCACAAACTTTACACAAATCCATACAGTGCATGTACAACTAGGAATTTCAGAAAAAATCAGTACAAAACTCCTCAGTTAAAACATCGATAATAACTATATAAAATGCACTATGCAGCTCTAATGGATGCTTCATGGTCTCAAAGATGTTGAACTGCACAACATCATCTCCAAACTCCATGGATAGAATTCCTAAGTGCACATCAATCTTTGTCCTCGTTGTTTTTAGAAAAGGTCTTCCAAGGATCAGTATAGATATGTTGGGCTCTTCTGCCATGTCCAAAATGTAGAAATCTACAGGGAATATCAGCTTATCCACTCTAACAGCACATCCTCCACTACTCTTGCAAGAAATGCAGTGCTTCTATTTGCCAATTGAATGACTACACCAGTTTGCTTCAAAGGGTCGAGGCTCAAAGACTTGTAAATTGATGTAGGCATCACGTTTATGGAAGCACCAAGATCAAGTAATGCATTGCTGAAGAGGGAATTTCCAATAGTGAAAGGGACAGAAAAAGTGCCAGGATCCTTGCACTTTTGTGGCATATTAGGCTAGATGAGGGCTGACACATTCCTACCCATGTTGACTTTTTTATCCCTTTTTATTCTTCTCTTGTTAATGCACAACTCTTTAAGAAACTTTACGTATTTTGGAATCTATTTTATTGCATCCAGCAGTGGAATGTTCACATCTACTCTTCTGAATGTCTCGAAAAGCTCCTTATCAAAGTCTGTTGTTGGCCTTGGCTTGACCACTCTGTTCGGAAAAGGAAGGGGTGATTTCTGCATAATTTCTGAACTGCTAGAGGCAGTGTAACACCCTGAATTTTGTAATATTGTCTAATTATTAATATATGTATGTGGATTGCCATATGCGGTGTGTTGAATTACATGATGACGATGTGGAAGTATATATATGTGATTTGTGGTTGGACTGAATTGTTTGCAATAGGGTGAGTGCAGGTTGTTCTCGCTGCAGTGAGAGGGCCTTGGTAGGAAGGCGTGAAACTATTGCCTTCTCACTGTAGCAAGAAAGCGACAGTTTGGGGTGCAATTCTAGGTGCAGTCCCGCTATAGCGAGAGGGTCTCATTGTAGCGAGATTCTGTAGAAACCAGAATGCAATTTTCTTTGAGATTTTTGCATGCTGCAACAAGGGGCGTCGCTGCAGCAAGGGATCAACCAGAGGGGTATTTGAAGGGGTTAGGGTGTGAGGCATGTTAAATGCGATTGTGAATATGCGATGAATGGTTCAGCGATACACTGGAGGTGTGGAAGATGGGAACGGTAGAAATACCTTGGGGAAAAAAGAGTGGTGGTGACACCAATAGTGAGCGTAGGTACACCACAGGCCACACACTCTCCTCCTGACTAGACCTCTGACCAATACCTTTGCCGAGCGACTCGTGACTGCACACGTGATATTCGTGATGTGAGGGTTACTGGTGATAAATCCACATTTTACTAT
Source organism: Abrus precatorius (assembly GCF_003935025.1). NCBI lineage: Eukaryota > Viridiplantae > Streptophyta > Magnoliopsida > Fabales > Fabaceae > Abrus > Abrus precatorius. Next base: position 22,311,957 of record NW_020874395.1, read on the forward strand.
ATTTTTAGCCTAGTTTTTGTTAGTAAATAAAGAGTTAAATAGTAAATAAACTTGAAAATATCGTTAAAATCGCATTAATATTAATAATTGTATAAATAGTTTAGAATCTTGGATTTTTGGTCCAATTCTGAACAATTTGACTTAAAATGACTTAATTCTTGTGCATAAGCTTGAGTTGAGAAATTGAGTTGAAGATTGAAGTGAAGAAAGTAGAGGAATTGAACTTAAAAGATGAAGAATCAAGTGTTATGTGTAGGGCGTAATCACTCTGAGTACATAGAGTGAACACTTTGAAGAAGAAAATTCATGAAGATCAAGAGAGTAGCTACTTCAAGTGTTCAGAGTAACTACACAGAGAGCGCGTAGCCACTTCAAGTGTTCAGAGTAACTACGCCAAAGCCAATTTAGAACTTCACAGTGCGCATAGCTACTTCAAGTGATCAGAGTAGCTACACAATTGAGCACGTAGCTACTTCAAGTACCCAGAGTTGCTACGCAGTCAGCGCGTAGCCACTCTAAGTGATGAGAGTGTCTACACAAAAGTAACAGAATTTTAAATATCACTTCTAAGTGTCAACTTTGGACAATTTGAGTTCCTAATTCAGTTATAGAAGCTTCTAGAAGACCTTTCATGCTACAATCCTCAGAGATTAAAGTGTGGAAGTGGAAAAGGTAGGAAAACATTATAAATAGAAGTTAAGAGTGCAAAATTGGAAGTCTTTTGCCATTTTTTGTTTTCTTTTCACTTCTACATCTCATGAGAGTAGAGAAGGAAATTGGGGGCGGCTTTCAAGCTTTGGACCTTGAGGAATCAAGCTGGGGATTGGATTTATGAAGAAATTCTGCAGCTCCTCTTCTTCTACTCTTTCTTTCTTTTTTTCTTTTAGGAACATGTTCTGATTTCCTTTTGTTAGGGATCTATGGATCCAGATTTGATATTGTGATGTAATTTTGGATTTGGACCTTGAGGTTTTGATTGAATTGAGTATGTGATTCTGTTCTTAATGCAGTTGTGAACTAATCCTTCATTCAATTGAACCTAAAGGAATCTTCATCAATGGAAATTGAATTTATTTTTCAGATCTGAATCATATGCCTAGGTTATTGAGATCTTAGGAATAAGTATCATAATATATTAATCCTATAATTTCCAGAACTTAATGCAATATTTGATTGAATTTCACCTAAGGAATTAGGGAGGTTTAATTAGGTATTGGGATCAATGAGGCAAGGAATTGTCCTTTGGTTAAAGAAGTGAAATTGATTATCAATCAATTAAAATTCTTAAGAGTCCAGAACATCATTACATTGCAATTGAAAGTCTGGTGAAATGATTCCTAACTATTTTTCACATAGCATTTTAATACAAAATTCGTATTATGTTGTTTTGCTATATTTTTTCAGATTTCTACACTTTATTGCTTTTGATTGTTAAATGATTCAAAACACTCCAAATTTGTTTGGCTTAACTAGTTATTGATTTGTGAAGTAGTAATTGATAGACCTAATCCCTGAGGACGATACTTGGGACTCACATTGATTTTCAAATTTTATTACTTGCTACAACTACCTAGTACACTTGCTAGTTAGTTGCTTGTGGTTGATTATATTTGTGTAGAATATGTTGGAAAATGTGTGAAGTGTGGAAGGTAAGGCTCTATACTTGCTTGTATGTGTTGGATAGTGTAGAGTACTCACCCTTACATTTATTTTTCAAGTGACCAAGATGATCAGCATCCGACTCCGTGAAGGGGTGGATGAAACTGTTATAGGGCTTCGAAACTTATTTTGAAAATTGATGTACTATTTAAGTCCTGTAGCAATTATTGATTCAAATAGTAGGCCAATCACTTCATTGACTAAAGTGATATTATGTACTCCTAGAGATTCATCACCTTGGTAATAATCAGAAGTAGATAACTCATTAGATACTTCACCAAAAAACTTAAATGACTCATCCATGAAGAGTTTTACTCTAACCTTACAAGCTGCCCACCATTGGCCATTAACTCTTGATGAACCCATATTTTACTAGTATTTTAATATAGTTTTAACCCATTTGATAAGGAAAATATGTTAGAAAAAGCAGAAAAACTCATAAAAATATAATGATTGAAGATTTTCTTTAAATACATAGTTATTTTAGCATTTGTATAGTTTCTGCATAGAAATTAATAATTCAAGCATGTTTTTGTAGAAAATCCTGAGCAAAGTTCATGAAGATGGAAGATCAATGGAGAGATAGAAGAAAAGTAGCAAGTCTGGACTCAAAGAACAAGGTTTAATAGAATGTAAGTTGGGCGTGGTCACTTTCGCTGGCAAAAGTGAGCGTTCCAAAGCGTGGAAATGAAGTGGAGTCTGTACTTTATCACTTTCGCTAGTGAAAGTGAGCATTCCAAAGGAATCCATTCACAACAAAGAGCGCATTACCACTCTTACCAACGAAAGTGAACGTTCCAGAGAGACCTCAGCTTGGCAACTTGCGCGTGGTCACTTTTACTCATGAAAGTGAACACGTCCACAACTCGACTTCCAGCGTTGCCACTTTTATGAATGAAAGTGATCACTCCAGTCTTCCAGAACATTAGATAAGCTTGCGCATGGCTACTCTTGTGAAGTAAAGTGATAACGCGCTCATGGCAGAAAAATTATAAATTGCAGAAATGCTCAGATTTTTGGATCTTTTGTTCATTTTTCATTTTCACTTAGTTCTTGGGTGTGGAGAGAGTCTGAGAGAGAGAGTGGGGACGAACACTGAGCTTCAAACTAGAGGAACTGGATTAAAGATTGGTTGAAGATGCTTCTTCTGCGTTCTTCCTCTTCTTCTCTTTCTTTTTCTTTCTCTGCTGCAATGGCTGTGTAATTTCTTCATAGTTAGGGATTGTAGATCCAAAACGAACATGTTGAATTGATTTTGGATCTGGATTTCAAGTTTTGGAATGGATTGAGTGGTTGATTTTGCACTTTACGTAGTAATTGAATGGAAATTTGATTAACTAATTTAAGAGGAACTCTTGTCAATGGAAATTGAATTTGTTCTTCAGATTTGAACCAATCACCAAGATTATAACTTTCTTAAGGATAAGAGAACTTGATCTTGCAATCCTCTGGTTTCTTACACTTAAAAACAACATTCAATTGAATCAGATCTAAGGAATTAGATGATTTAATTGAATGTTAGGTTCACTGAGTTAAGGAATTAACCTCTAAATAATACAACGTGAAACTGATTGTCATTCTTTCCAATTACTTGTAAGTTCAAAACTTTATTGATTCAACATTGGAGTTTTGGTGAAGCAACTTCCTAGCTATGGTTTCTACTTCTGTTTTCTCACATTTGCTTGTTCATTGTTCTGTTTTTCCTTCTGATTTCAATATTTGTTAATTTTAATTCCAAATTGTTCGGAGGGCAAGTGTACCCATCGAGAAGTAATAAAGGGTTCTTAAATTAAGTTCCTGAAATATCGTCCCACAAGGATTGATTTCCAATTACTAAGAATTTCCTAATTTAATTCTTTAAGCTTCAAAGATATGAGATTAATTAAAAACAAGAATTTATAAAATCAATTATAAAACTATGAGCAAGGAATACAATGAACGTCTTGGTTAAACTTATCGGAGAGGAACCTAGGGCATATGGGTTTTCTAATTCAATCCTTTATGTTATTCTTCTATTTAACTCCAAATTCGATTTCCTTGTGATTACCAATCATTCATACGAATACTATTAATACCCAATGGTCGTGCAATATTAATATTCTTTTCTCTAAATCAACATCCCTAATGGTCATGCAAGACATTAATTTAAGAAAGCTTTACGAACCTACGAACTTGTTAATTTAATAACGATTAGAAGAGAAAGATTGGTTTAGTCCACCTAATCCTTTGTCTCATTTTACCCTATAGATCTATTAATTAACCGAGGTACGGTCACCTGACGATGTAATTAATTAGGATTAAGAAAGAAGCGCAATAGGATAAAATCTAATCACAAAACAGAAATCAAATTTAAATTCAAATATCAAAATTCCATAAATTCATGAACAATAGTTCCCACAGCCCTAGCTATGGACTTTAGTTACTCATGCTAAAGAAAAGAACTAAAACAATCATAAACAAAGCCATAATCAAAAGAAATAGCAAACTAGAGTGTGAGATCTGTTCCCGGTCTTCAAGTACGATCGCTTGAAGCTCCAAGTCTCGCCAAGCATATGCCAAGGATCTCGTGCAAGAGAGACGAGATCAGATGTATTCTAAAGCCCAAGCCAAGATGTAAAAATGGTCCCTTTACGATGCCTGAGATCTTCTCTTTTATAGGATTTGAAAACCCTAAAAACTCTTCATAATTGGGCTTCCTGCAGATGAGCACGGCCGTGCAAGGCCTTAAGCTCGACCGTGTATGGGCTCGAAGCACCCTCGTGCTTATTGAATGGGTCTGGGCGTGCTGACTGCTGCGAAGCTCTAATCTTCCATCAATTTGGGCCCAGAATGCACCCAAAATCTACTGGCAGCCTCTTTATACCAAACTGCACAATTAATATATAAATTAGTGTAAAACCCAAATAAAATAAAGGTCAAATATGAATATATGGGTTGTAAAAGAGCGCCTAATTACAGATTTATCACAAACACTCTTTGAAATTCGTTAAGCTCAACTAATTGTGGCCTTGTGAAGTGGTAATTGAATACTTTTATTCCCTGAGATCAATACTTGGGACTCTAACACAGTTCTATCATTTTTTATAACTTGCTACATCAACACTAGTACACTTGCTACTTAAATCAACTTCTCCTTAGAAGTGTGACAAGTTTTTGGTGCCGTTGCCGGGGAGTTTGAGTTTCAATATCATTAGTAACAAGAAAATAACTAGATTGAGCATTTCTTTTTGTTGTTTTGCTTCCAAATTTTTCTGCATATTGTCTAATTTTTCTGCATAATTTTTTTTTCTTTCTGCATTTTGTGTAGTTTTCTGCATAAATTTTTTTGTATTATTTTTCATTTCCTGCATAATTTTGTTTTTCATTCTTCTGTATAATTTTAATTTTTGTTCTGCATAAATTTTTGTGTTTTCTACATATTCTGTTTTGTAGCTTTTCTTTATTCTTTTGTATTTTTCTGCATAATCTTGTTTTTCATTTTTCTGCATAACTGTAAATTTCATTCTGCACAATTTTCTATATTGCTGCATGTTATGTTTTGTAACCTTCTGCATAATTTCATATTTCATTTTTCCCAGCTACAAATTTGATTTGACTTTTGTTTTCTTTCTTTTTGTATGCAAGGAAAAACTAGAAAAATAAGTTGCTCTATTGTTTGATGGCAACTAGCATGTATAAGAATTTTCACCAAAGCCAAGTTGTAATAACAAAAGCTTATGAAGCAGATACTTTTGAAGCTTTAATTACAAATTTTTGATATGGAGTTGTCCAAACTAATCCTTTGGTTTGTGATTTTTACAGTGAAAACTATGTGAATGAAACCTATGATGTGGATGTAGCAAACTTTCAAGAAGAAATCAATTATGGAGAAAATTTTCAAAGACCTGAATCTACCTTTCATCATATATATCAACATCAAGCTAACATGAGTCATCCATATTACGATTGGAATCAAGAAATGCTTGCTGCAACAACACCATTTTCTAGTTCTCAATCTTCACAACCTTATTTTCAAATATCATATTCTCAACCTCAAGGAGGATTACAGCCTTCATAGACTTTTCCAAAAAGAATAAATGAACTTGAAGAAACTGTGCTCTAATTCATGGAATTTACTTAGTCAAGTTTTAAGAATCAAGATGCATCCATGAAGAAGATGGAGAAGCACATAGGACAAATTTCAGAGCAATTGTTAAATAGGAATGATGAAAAATTACCTAACAATACCATTGTAAATCCAATAGAGCGAAGCCAAGTTATTTGTACAAGGACTGAAGTGGAATGTTCAAGTCCTAAAACTGTTGAGAAAAAGAAAGCATTAGATAAATCTGAGAAGAATAGTGATCAAGATAATCAACAAGAGGATTGCATGGAAGAGCAGTTAACAATTTTAAAAAAAGAAGAACCAAAGGACAGTAGCAAGACACAACCGAAAAGAACCAAAAAGCATTTGTTTAAAGATGCATCTAAGCCAACAGATGAAGCTAACCACAAAAAGCTTCAATTTCTTCAAGGAGTGCAAAATTTCAAGCAGGAAAAACAGAAGGATGATTCTGTTATAAGAGAAGTCCATGCTGCAGTGGCATATCGAACTGATAAAGAGGAGGGAAAGAAGCTTATTGAGTTTATCAAGCTGCTAGAAGTTCCTTGATGAATCCATATTTTTACTGATATTCTAGCATAATTCTAACACATTTGATATGAAAAATATATGAAGAAAGTAGAAAAACACAAAAAAAAAGAAGGAATTGAAGCTTTGTTTAAATTTGTAGCTATCTTAGCAATTGTGAAAATTTTGCTTAGGAATTAAGTTTTTAATCTTGTTTTTTTTAAGGAATAAATTGAGCAAAGATCATGAAAATGGAGGCTTGATGACAAGGAAGAAGAAAGAAGCAAGTCAGGACTCCAAAAACACAAGAACAAGAAAGTGCAGACTGGGCGTGATCACTATTGTCAATGAAAGTGATCACTCCAGAGCTCAAAGAAGAAGTGAAGCCTGGGCGTTACCACTTTTATCATTAAAAGTGAGCGTTCCAGAGAGGCAAAATATTAGGAAAGCTCTACGTAAGTACTATTATCATCGAAAGTGAATGTTCCAGAGAGCCTTCAACTTGGCGAGTTACGCGTAATCACTTTTTCTCATAAGAGTGATCACGTGCAACCACTTGAGCTCTGCATTGCCACTTTTACCAGCAAGAGTGATAGTTCCAGAGAGCTCTCAATATCAGGAAAGTTGCGCGTGACCACGTTTTCTCATAAAAGTGTTAACGCGCAACCATAAACCTTCTACGTAGTTACTATTTCTCATAAAAGTGATGACGCGCAAATCAGAGAAATTTTATAAATATCAGAAACATTTCAGAATTGGGGGATTCTGTTCATTTTCAGTTTTGTTAGTTAGATTCTCGTTAGAGGAAGTGAGAGAGAGAAGTGGGGATTCGAATCTTGGAGCTTCACGAAGAGGCATTGGAGTGAAGCAGCTTCCATGGCGATTCTGAGTTTCTTCTTCTCTTCTTCTCTTTCTTTTTCTTTCTCTGCTGTCATGGCTATGTAATTTCTTCATAGTTAGGGATTGTAGATCTGAAACAAACATGTTGAATTGATTTGGATCTAGATTTCAAGCTTTAGAATAGATTAAGTGATTGATTCTGCACTTTATGTAGTAATTGAATGAAAATTTGATTAACTAATTTCAGAGGAATTCTTGTCAATGGAAATTGAATTTGTTCTTCAGAACCAAACCAATCACTGAGATTATAGTTTTCTTAGGGATAAGAGGCTTTGATCTTGCAATCTTCTGGTTTCTTACACTTAAAGCAATATTGAATTGAATTAGATCTAAGAAATTAGAATGGTTTAATTGAATATTAGGTTCACTGAGTTAAGGAATTAACCTCTGAATAATATAACGTGAAACTGATTGTCATTCTTTTCAATTGCTTGCTAATTTAGAACTTTATTGATTAAACATTGGAGTTTTCATGAAGCAATTCCCTAGCTATGGTCTCTCCCTCTGTTATCACATAACTATTGTTCATTGTTCTATTTCTGCAAGTTCTTTTACTTCTAATTGTTCTGGTTTGCTGTTATTACATGTTACTACTCTCCTTCCAATTTCGAAAAGCTCAAATGGCTATAATTCTATGAAGTGGTACTTGAAATCTAATTCCCTATGGAGACGATATTTGGATCTTAATTTTACTCATTACTTGCTACAATCCTAGTGCACTTGCTAGTGTTAGATTGTCAACAACATTCCTCTACTGTTATTTCATCTAGGTTCTAAATTAAATGAAGAGCTGCAAGTTCGTGAGAAAAAGGGAAAACGTTTCAAGATAGAGCAAGAGCCATTATTCAAGATATTGACCAAAGCCAGGTTGTTTTTGTTTACCAGACTTCAAGCTAAATCTTAAATGCTCAAGTCGTGCCACTTTATTCAAGATATCCTTCCCACTTAATCGGCTTGGTGGCAATGACTTTTCAACTGTTGACTTCTTAAAAGAGTATTGATCGCAGTGAAATGGATGTTCTAATGGCAAGTATTGACAGTGGCAATCAAACCAACAACATTTCCTTTCCATTCTTCAATACAAATGACTTGCTATGCTCCATGCAATAAGGACAAGCAAGTTTACCATGCATGCTCCACCCACTCAACATTCCATAGCCGAGAAAATCACTTATTGTCCATAACAAAGCCACTTTCATAATAAAATTATGCTTCTTGTTAACATCAAAAGTGTTCACCCTATCTTCCCATAACATCTTCAACTCATCAACGAGGGGTTCAAGGTAAACATCTAAACTCTTACCAGGTGACTTCAGTCTTGGTATCACTAGACTAAGGAATATGAATTCTCTCCTCATACACATACTTGGAGGAAGATTATACGGAGTGACAAAAACAGGCCAACATGTGTAAGACATGGTTGAACCATTGAATGGATTGAAACAATCTATACAAAGACTAAGTCTCACATTTCGAGGTTCTTGAGCAAATGTTAGATGATTGAAGTTAAATTGTTTCTATGCCTCAGCATCAGATGGATGCACGATTACATGTTTATCATGGCACACTCCGTCTGCATGCCAACTCTTAAATTTTGCAGTGTTCTTTGACATATACAAACGCTGGAGCCTTGGAGTGATAGGAAAATACTGCAAGATTGAGTATGGTACATCCTTATTTCCCACCTTTGATTTATACCGTTGATGTCCACAAGTTAAGCAAATTATCTTGCCACTATTTTCTTTGTAATACAACATGCAATGATTAAGACAAGCGTCTATCTTCTCATATTTCAATCCTAGTTCATTAACCATTAACCTTGATCTGTAATAATTTTTGGGTAACCTTTTTGATGTAGGAAGCATACTTTTAATTATGGCAAGCATTCGGTCAAAGCAACTCTGACTCATGTTAAACTCAAACTTCAAGTTAAGGAGTTGGGTAATAGTAGACAATTTTGTGTGCTTATAACAACCATCCCACAGAGGTTCATCGGCATCCCTTAACAACTCATAAAACTTTGAAGCTGATGGATTAGGATCTTCTTCCAAATATTTAGAATTTGGATTTAATTGATCACCTACAGCATCCATAACCGTATCCACATACTGGTTTCTAGTATCCACTTCATCATCAACAACATTAAAAATTGAAGTTTTACCACCCTATACATTCTCACCATGAAGTGTCCAATTTAGATAACCCTCTACAAATCCATAATCATATAGATATTTTTCTAATGAATATGAATATATTCTAATGCAATTCTTACATTTATCACATGGGCAAAGAATTTGACCTAATGAATCAATATTCATTAGATATTCAGTAGCAAATTTCATAAAATCATCAACTTCATCCATGAATTCTTCACTTACACGGCCAGTGGAGTCCTTTCTTCTTAAAATCCAACTTCGATCAGGCCTCATTTTTGTTGAAATTAATTATTTAATTTTAAATTTTTTTTAGATGTAATAATACAGGAACAGTGAAATTAAATAAAAGAAGATGAGTCAAAATAAAACAGGAAAGATAAAATTAAACAAATTCTAACCAAAATTCACAAAAAGGAAAACAAACTAGTTAATGAAAGATAAAAAGGAAGAAATGGAAATTAATCATAAACATAATCGTCACTTGTTTTTATAGCAATAGGATTATCAATAATTGCCTACACAATTATTATTAACCTTGAAGTGATCTCCTTATATAACCATAATTGTCACTTGTTTTATAGCAATATAAAAAAGCTCTCTTGTTTGTCACTCAACCAGAATAGTCCACCTATGCTAATGGGTAAATTAACCTGGGAAATTTTTAACACGTGGCACACAGGGACCTTGTTTTTATATGTGTAAATATGTAGTTCTAAATATATGCATGATGTCCACAAGAAGGAAATCCAAGACTGCAAGAATACAAAAATAAAATTGCAAGCAAAGAAGATTTTACCCGTGCATGAGATTCTAATCCTATTCTTTCAAATTTTTTTGCCTCAAGTTTATTTGATCATCCTATTTGTGTAATCTAAAGTCTCCTATTAATGGTGTTGGCATGCATAGCTAAGATTGTTTGGATATTGAGGAATACCTTACACAACCTCAAACTATAATCTAATCTTATTTACCTGATACACTGAATATGCCACCTCAGAACACTTTATCCCTCAGCACACACAAGTAAACAAAAAACTTATCTAACTGTTATATAACAAACCCAAAGAGGAGAAACTAGTTAAACAAACCCTACAATCAAGATCTCTCAATACATCCAGTAACCCTAACAATCAAATCAAACAATATAAGTGTCAACGAAACCCACCCTGGACAACTAATTTCGAAAGGTAAACTGAAAACATCAATTAGGCAACGAAACACCAAAATCTCCAATTTAGGCATCAATTAGGATGTACTACAATGAAAAACCTAACAATTGTAAGTGCAAAACATGAATTGAGAAGAAGAAAATAAGGGCGGGGGGATTAGAGAGAGAAATCTACCAATGAGTGAAGCGCAAAAAAGAGGAAAGATAGAGAATGGTTGATAGCACTGTGCGACCAAACAAAACCCCAAAGTCGTGACTGCTGCTCCAAATAATGTTAGAAGAAAACGAATCCCTTTTATTTTTCTTTAGTGAAATATATGATATTTAGTGATTATCAAATACCATATAATTTCATATATATTATATGTATTTAGTTAAAAAAGAAACACTTATCAAATAATAAACTTCATATAAATTAAAGATAATAATCATTTTTCTTAAGAAAAAATTAAGAATAATATTTTTATTAAAATATATTAACAAATTATGCTTAAATATATTAAAAATTTTAGTTAATGTTAAGAGAAAAACTTTTAATTGAATTTAACGTCAGTTATTAACTATTTAACTAGCTGAGCATAGTTTGTCTTTTACTCTGTTGTGTCTATTTTTCTCAGTCATAAAAAAATAAATCCACCAAAGCACGTAATTAGTATGCTAAAAAATTCAGAAAAAAAATATATGCTCCATTTAATTTCAAGACAGAGAAAATTAAATTTAACCTCACAATTTATTAAATATAAAATATTATCTTATTATAATATTTTTATATTGTTATTTAACTCTAACTAGTCCAGTTTATGGTTTAAAATTAAAGTTCAATTTATTTTAATATGAAGTTGTATTTACAATTATCATAAATAAAACTCCAGATTTAGTTAATAAATAATATCAATAAAAACAAAAATAACTTTTAAGGAGTTTTAATTTTATTTATTTATTTGGTTTTTTTTAATGATGAATGCAGGTTATTGTTACATAAAATTTGATAGAGATACTAACTAGCAAGTCTATTAGGTAGTTGTAGCAAGTAATAAAATTTGAAATTCAATATGAGCCCTAAGTATCGTCCAATAGGATCTTATTTCAATAACCACTTCACAATTTAACAATTAGTTGAACAAAACAATTCATTTGAGAGGTTTGTAACATGTAAAAATAAGAAATAAAAATAATAAAAGGTAATAAATTTGCTGTATAAATAGAGTACAAATTTTGTATTAAGAATGCTATATGGAAAATAGTTAGGAATCACTTCACTAAATTTTCAATTGCAATGTAATCATGTTCTGAACTCTTGAGAATTTTAATTGATTGATAATCAATTTCACTTCTTTAACCAAAGGACAATTCCTTGCCTCATTGATCCTAATACCTAATTAAACCTTCCTAATCTCTTAGGTGAAATTTAATCAAAAACTGCATTAAGTTCTAGAAATTATAGGATTACTAGATCATGATATTTATTCTTGAGATCTCAATAACCTAGGCGTATGATTCAAATCCGAGAAATAAACTTAATTTCCATTGATGAAAATTCTTCTAAATTAAATTGAATGAAGGATTAGTTCACAACTGCATTAAGAACAAAATCATATACTCAATTCAATTAAAATCTCAAGATTCAATCCATAATTACATCACAACATCAAATCTGGATCCATAGATCCCTAACCAAAAATGTTTAGAACAACATTACAATCGAAGAAGGAGAAGTAAGAGGAGAAGAAAAGAAGCAGAAGAATATCTTCCAAGACCCAATCTTCACACTAATTCCTCAAGAAATGAAGCTTGAATGTCGCTTTCAATCTCTCTCTCTGACTTCCCTTGGAAGTTAAAACAGTTACAAAGTGAAAAATAACAAAAATGAACCAAAGTCCCTTTTTTTGAACCTCTAACTTCTACTTATAATGTTTTTCCCACCTTTTTCCTTTCTACATATTAATCTCTAAGAATTCTAGCATCAAAGGTCTTCTAAAAACTTCTAAAACTGAATTAGGAACTCAAATTTTCAAAACTTGACACTTAGAAGTGGTATTTAAAATTCTGTTACTTTTGCGTAGCCACTTTAAATGGTTGAAGTATCTACACGCGGTTGTTCTACATGGGAAAATCCTCACGCATAGCTACTCTCAGCGCTTGGAGTGGCTACGCGCTTACTGCGCAGCTACTTTGAGCACCTTCATCACTTATTAAAAATTTGGGCACTCCAAATCTAGCAAAGATATTTCTTTTTATAAAAGAAATTACCACCTTGGCTTCATTTGTCCTTGTTGGAATGGCTTCCACCCACTTAGAAACATAATTAACTGCCACAAGAATATATTCATGAGAGAAAGATTTGGGAAAAGGTACTATGAAATCAATTCCCCATACATCAAATAATTCCACTTCCAAAATATTTGTCAAAGGTAGCTCATGTTTCCTAGGGATGTTGCCTATCCTTTGGCATTTATCACAACTCTCAACATAATTCTTAGTATCTTTAAAGAGCGTAGGACAGAAAAATCCTACTTGCAAAACTTTTGCAGCAGTTCTTGAACTCCCATGGTGGCCTCCATAGTCTGAATTATGACAATGCCATAATATATCAGCTTATTCATTTTGTGGGATACATCTTCTAAGTAGATCATCCACCCAAATTTTGAACAGATAAGGGTCTTCCTACACATAAAATTTGCTGTCATGTAAAAATTTCTTTCTTTGTTGCCAAGTAAATTTCTTTGGAATGAGTTGAGTGGCCTTAAAGTTTGCAATATCAGCAAACCAAGGGAGATCTTCCACAATAAGTAGTCTTTCATCTGAAAATTCTTCATTAATGTCCAATGAATTAGAGGTTAAATTGTCCAATGGAAGCCTAGACAGATGATCAGCTACCCCATTTTCCTTTTCCTTTTTATCTCTAATTTCCATTTCAAACTCCTACAGCAGCAAAATCCATCTCAATAATCTTGGCTTGGTATCCTGTTTGGACAAAGAATATTTAAGTGAAGAATGGTCAGTATAAACTATGACTTTGGATCCCATCAAATATGACCTAAATTTATCAAAAGCAAACACAATAGCAAGGAGTTCCTTTTCAGTAGTTATGTAATTTACTTGTGTAAAATTTAAGACTTTGCTAAAATAGTAAATGACACTACGCCAAAAATGAGATGTAAAAGCAGTTCTGCTTGAATTAAGAGAGCGGTTAGTGGCGCTTTAAAATCACGTGCTATCCAATGTCTTCATTTTTTGAGAGCAGTTATTTAACCGCTCTCAAATGTATATTTTAGAAAGCGGTTACGCGGTAAACCGCTCTCAGAAGTTCACCAAAGAGAGCGGTTAAGCGCGTAACTGCTCTACAAAATATAGTACTTTGGAGAGCGGTTAAGACTAAACCGCTCTCACAAGTTAGACTAAAGAGAGCGGTTGACAGGTTAACCGCTCTCTTATCTCAAACTTATGAGAGCGGTTATAAGTGAACCTCTCTCAGAAGTACATTTTGGAGAGCGGTTCCCATTTAACCGCTCTCCAAAGTTAAGAAACATTTTTAAATATTTTAATAAAACTGGCATAAAATCTTTTTTAGCACACCTGGTAAATTATACAGTATTCAAAACCAATTCAAACAAAATATAAAATTCAAACAGAGCCTGATATACCAGAATTTCAGAGCAATTGCACATTGTACTATTCAATTACAACTCACATGTACAGATTACAATCAATTAGAGTCATATTTACACATTTTGCGTAGCCTTTACAAAAAATTATCTAAATATTGTAAAAGAACACTAATAATCTATTGTGCTTAATATGTCCTTTAAATATCTATGGTACAGATATGAACACCACTCCTTTTGCAATTGACAAATTTTGTTGTTAGGAAATGTTGGCATCTGCACCTCTGGAAAGTACTGAAATACAAGGACAGGGAAAACAAAGCTTAATTAATTAAGTGAAATAATAAGCATATGGAAAAAAAAAATTGGAATGTGTAAGATTATTATATTTACTGGGATTACAGTTTGTCCATGGTGCAAAGCATCCTCAATGAATAGACACACATAATATCCACAGTCATCATTATTTGTTTGCTTGGGACACTGTGTGGAAGATAAAAATCAAATAAAATAGCATTAACTAAGAATGATAAACAGTGCAATTACACTTTAGGTGAAAATTAAAAACATGAGATATGATATAGTCTTACCTGTATAGTGACCCATTTTGTTTGACTCATCTTTGTACTAGAGGGCTGCACTCCCCTCTCTGCTCGATACGTGACAAGAGCACTAAGAGTCATGAACCAAAGAAATTAGATACATTTGAACCACTTAACATTAATCACAGTTGGTTGACATAAATGAATGCTTACTTATTAAATAGGTTCTGCGTGTGTGTTCTCATCTTCAGCTGCTTGCATAGAGGGTCCATATAATAGATAGTCTCGTCAGCAGTATTGATGGCAACCAAGACCCAATGTTGCCTACCACGAGTATAAATATCATTTTAAGATTACTAAGTTTAAAAGTTATATGCTAAATTATAAAACATAAAGCAGAGTCTCACTGAGATTGACTTACCCAACATTATAAGGTGCAAATATCAAGTGATCTTCACCCGTATGACACTTCAACATTTCAGCTATATGTTGATGTGGGTTCAGATTGAGCGCTTCGTCTATTTCATACGGAGATATAAATGAGAATCTATTTGCCATTGTCCCATGCAAATAAGCTTTACACAAATATCTTGTTTTGTAAAAGTAGAATTCAACATTATTAAATAAAGGTTATAAAAGCTATAAATTGACTATGAATTATATAATTTGAAAATTAATGTACCGTATGTAAAGGTTAATGCTAGAGGCACTCAACCAATGTCGATGTATGACCTCTATTATGTTTTCCTTCCCCACAATGTCACAAAACTCTTTACCCTAGTGCTCACTTGTCAGTTGAATTGTAGTTGTATCAATGGCTTAATCACTTCTCACAAATAGCTTCATCATATCCAAGCATGCAACACCTTGGGCTTCTGCCAACTTCATAATCTCTGATGACACACAACCAGTGCTACCTTTATTGGATGGACCAGCAATGGACTCTTTTGAGTACCCTGTCTCTTTTCTTAACCCTTTACCTGATGAAGGAGCAACCTAAAAAGAACAAACTTTTTAATTGTAACATCTAGTAACAGGAACTATAAAGAAACACGTTTACATACCTTGGGTCTTAAAGTGATTAGGGACAATAGCCAAGCAACATAAGTACTAATGGCATCTCTCAGGAAATACAGGTTTGCTTGTTCATTTGGGACAGGCAGTGCAAAGTCGTCCTCATGTCATTGCACTACCTCTATAGAAACCTTACCATGCTCTGGAGGAAGAGCCATATTATGTAAGGAGTCCCCAGCCACTGTATGATATACTCTACCTCTTGCAACCAGGCAAAAAGGTTTGTTCAAGTATAGCATACAGTCATGATCACCCTACAAATGAAAGTTTGTTATATTACGCAAAAATTAAATCAAAAGCAATAAACATTAAAGGTAAGTGATGATTTACTGTAGTTTAAATACCTCTGGAATCTCAACAAATGCAATTGGTGTGCAACTGCCTCTATGGCTGGTATAAGGTGCATCTACAGGCGTTTAGGGACCAATATCCGGCATCGGTTGCATTTGAGGAGCAATATTGAAAGGGGGTGGCATACATGGTGGTGGGGAATGAGTGGGGTTGAATGGCATCTGACCTGACATGAATGGGGGTAGTCCCTGGGCTACATTGGTCCAATACGCTACCCAATGCTTCATGTTTTGTCACTCAGTAGATGAAGGATGTGGACATGTAGCTGGCCTAAATGCAGATTTTTGGGTCACCCCAAAACCTACAGCCCTCACGCGACCTGGATGCTCTCTTACACCAAGTGCTTGAGAGAGTATGTCATTTCAGGCTGTTGATTCAGTCTCAGCGTCTGGAATGACCTGTGAAAGGGTTTTCTACAATAAACATAACAAAAAACCATTAGGAAAGAGAATTCAAAATAAAACTTAACGTATTTGAAAATACTAACACATTAGTATTAAGTACTTACAGATTCATTGACCATTTTTTTAACTCCTTCGTCATCAATGCTACCTTGTTTATTTACCCTAGTAGCTTTCCAAAGGACATGTCAAGGTACTGAGGTCAAATTAGACACAGATGTAGCAATCTACACAAAATTAATAATTAAATGCCCTCGTTAATAGGTTTAACATAAGACAACACATTAGCATCACATTGTTACATAAGACACAAATTTACATACCAACTCTTGTTCCAACTGAGCATATCCCTTAGCTGACCTCCTGTATCTGTACGACATTGCTTTTGCCCTTTGTGCATTAGCCTCACTTTCTTTCTGAAATAAGGCATTCAGAAATGTATCAAATCAATACCCTTTCTACAATGGTGACAGTAATTTGATATAATAATGTGTGACATGGTACCTTGAAAGTTTCTGTGCAGCTTTGGTTGACAAAGTCCATTCAGTGATCAGTGACTGTGATGAATCTTTGATACTTCTCCGGAGGATGGGGCACACAATTTCCATCTTTGTCATAGATATGTTTCCTCAAACGTGTCCAGAATGCACGAAGGCCCCGTCCAGCTAAAGAAAGAACAAAATCTTTGTGAACAGCATCCACTTCAAAAGTTTTCTACATTGGAAAGAAAAAACATATCAGATAAACCCTCTTAGGTAAACCAATATAAAATAACTAAAACAATTATGATTGTGTACCTCAACTTGCTCCCAAATGTGTTCTTTAACATTAGTAGGGACATTTGTCCAATTAGAATAACTAATTGGCACTGTACTCCTAGTAACAAAGCTAATGAAATGTGCAAATTTTGATCTGTTAGGGTCTATCGGTTGACCTTTTCCATTCCAGCCAACCTATATGCAAATATAAATCATAAAGACATTTTAGTGTTACTAATATTAGCATAATTAATCATTGAATATCATTGCAAAATTCATTGATGGTGACAATTTACCTGTAACTTTTGTCCTAACTTTCTTGATTTGCTAATGGACTTAAGTTTGGTAATCCCTCTACCCTTTTTCTGATTTGCCTTAGCGGAGTGATGAGGGGGACTCCCATCCATGTTATCTGAAGAAGTCATCTCTGTAAGACAAAAGGTAAAGGTTAACATTAAATAATTACATTCAGGGATAAAGTAAAATCATAAAAACAAATTATAATCAATTCAAAATTAATATGAAATACATCTTTTTCCTTTTTTAGGAGCCTTACTAATTTTCCTATGACCTTTTATTGAATGAAATGACAGATTCAACCAAATACCCTCTTCATGATCATGTCTTGCATAAATATCCTCGTCATTTGTTAATGTATCAGCAATTGACATTGTGTTCAACACTTCTCAAAGGATCGTCCTCCACATTAACTTCTTCTTTTGTTAATTCTCCATCGGTGAAAGCATTTATTTTATTAGACATTAGGACAATTGACCATGACTTGTCAACAGGATCTACGATGTAGAACACTTGTCGAGCCTGTGATGCAAGGATAAACGAATCATCTTGGTAACTGACCTTTTTAAAATCGACCCTTATAAAGCACATATCGTCAATTCGAACACCACTGTTGTTTTCTACCCACTTGCATCCAAAGATTGCTACACGAAAGTTAGTGTAATCCAACTCCCATATATGTTCAATGACTCCAAAGTATGACATATTTGCATATATTGGATTTTTATCCTTTACACTAGAGATATGCAATGATTCAGCTACCAGAGTGACCCCACTATTCTGCATTGTGCTTTAGTCGTCATTCTATTTTGTGTAAAATGTGAAACCATTGACTAAGTACGAACTGTATGAAAAGGCATCAATACAAGGACCTTTTGACAAATCATTTCTGACATTGAATTGTTATTCTGTTTCAACTGGTCACCAACATGTTCTTGTAGTCATTCAATGAATCGCTGGTTATGTTCTTTTGTTATCCAATTCTCACCTCTAGAAGGATTTCTATGCTTCAGTGTCTCTTTGTGCAAGCTTATATATGGTTCAATTTCAAGGGTGTTTTGTAATACATACAAGTGTGCTTGTTCCCATTGCAGTCTAGGAACCTCTATTTGTTGACAACCACTGCTACCTTCCCCTAAAGTCCTTCCTGTGTGACGTGATTTTGGAATGCCACATGATTCAACATTTGACAGATATTCATTGCAAAATTCCACTGCTTCTTCCACTAAATATCGTTTAGCAATACAACCCTCTGGTCTGCTTTTATTCTTAACATACCCTTTTAAAATCTTCATATATCTTTCAACGGGATACATCCATTGCATATATGCAGGGCCGCACAATTTTGTCTCTTCCACCAAGTGAATAGTCAAATAAACCATGATATCAAAGAATGACGGTAAAAAATACATTTCCAGCTCACATAAAGTTTCAACTATTTGGTTTTACAAACATGGTAGTCTCTCAGGATCAATCAATTTGCTACATATTGCCTTGAAAAAGAAACACAACTTCGTGATTGCCATGCGAAATTTCTTGGGTAGAATAGACCGTATAGCAACATAAATTAAATTTTCTATTAATATATGGAAATCATGAGACTTCAATCCTTTTAACTTTAGGTCCTTAAGTGATACAAGACTATTAATGTTTGATGAATACCCCTCTGGAACCTTAACTGAATAAAGAGTCTCACATAAAGCACGTTTCTCATATCTAGACAGGGTATATGCTGTTGGCGGTAAAAAGGTCTGATTTCCCTTCTTCACTGGAGCCAAATCGGATCGTATTCCCAACTTCACCAAGTCAAGTCTTGCATTGATGCCAACTTTATTTTTTCCCACAATGTTTAATAATGTACCAATCACACTTTCACAAACATTTTTTTCAACATGCATAACATCAACAAAGTGTCTTACGTATAAAGATTTCCAGTACGGTAACTGAAAGAAAATTGACATCTTCTTCCAAATTGCGGTTGGAATTTGTTTGGGAAAAAGTTTTCCAAATGTTGTTCTTATATGTTTAACCTCATCAAATATTTCTTCTCCACTCTTCAAATAAGGACATCATCGTTCTTCAAAACTTCCATTAAAAGCTTTTTTCATTTTTCTGAAATGATGCTTTTTTGACAACCACTTACGATGTCCCATGAAAACATTTTTGTGACAATGGTCTAGTCTTACATAATCTATTTTTTCCTGACATATTGGACATGCACATTGACCTTTGATGCTGTAACCAGAAAGATTTCCATATGTAGGAAAGTCATTAATTGTTCCATACAACATTGCCTTCACTGTGAAATTTTCATCTCTATATCCGTCATATACTTCTATGCCATTATCCCACAACAACTTCAAATCTTCAATTAAAGGAGACAAGTACACATCAATGTCATTTCCAGGTTGTTTAGGACCAGAGATTAACAAAGAAAGCATTATATATTTTCGCTTCATACAAAGCCATGGAGGTAGGTTATACATTATTAAGATCATGGGCTATGTACTATGGGTGCTACTTTGCATGCCATGTGGATTCATTCCATTGGTTGCTAATGCAAAACGTATATTCCTTGTTTCAGTTGCAAACTCTTCATGGTCATCATTAAATTTTTTCCACTGCGGAGAATCTGCTGGATGCCTTAGCTTTCCATCTCTAATTCGGCCTTCAGCATGCCAAGTCATCTGCTTTGCATTTTCTGCACTGCGAAAAAGACGTCTTAACCTCGATATTAGTGGAAAATACCATATGACCTTCGTAGGTGTTGTGTCTTTCTTTAGGTATCGTGATACATTACACTTTGGACATTTCCTTAGTGATCCATACTCATTTCGGAACAAAATGCAGTCATTAGGACAAGCAAGTATCTTTTCATGGGTCAATCCAATGGAGGCAAGTACTTGTTTAGCCTCATATGTTCTCTGCGGTAGCACATTATCCTCCAGCAGCATCTCATGTAATAAACTTAGCAGCCTTGTGAAGCTCTTATTAGTCCATCCATTCGAGGCTTTTAAGTTATAAAGCTTTAAAACAGAACTCAATCTTGAGAAGTTTGTACATCCATTATACAATGGTGTTTCTGCATCATCTTTAAGCCTCTCAAACATCTTTGGACAATCTCTAAGATTTTCTTCAATAACATTTGAAATTTGTTCAGCATGATCACTCTCATTTGTTCTAAATGTCTCTAAGTAATTGACACTTGATTCCATGTTAGTTGATGTACTTCAACCTTGTATCTCACCGTGCTTTGTCCAACAAGCATATTTTTCATCTATCCCATTGCACATTAGATGTTCTTCCAATTCTTCTGCATTTACTTGTAACATATTCAAACAACACCAACAAGGGCAGGGAATAAGGTTGATATCAGTTGCATTCTTAATTGCAAATCTAATAAACTCTTTGACTCTGTCTTCGTATTCTTCACTTAGACGATCAGCTACCATCCAACTTTGATCCATATTTGCTCCAACTACAGTTGCAATCATTATAAATATGAATGTCTTATTAACTCTCACATGGTAGAGCCCTATCCCATTTGAGAACAAACTTTTTCCAACCTTAATTAACAAATGCTACTTAAATGTTGTATTTTTTACTTGACAAAATTTGGGCAGCATTTTGCATTAGTCTCCTAGTACACAACTTGAAATATATGAGATGATTTACCTCAATCAAGCATGCACCAAGGGACAATGAGAAATGCTTCAAACTCAAATTTTGTTAAGTATTAAATACAACATTATGAGAAGCAAATGCTAAGAAGATAATGAATAAGTTTGTTCACAAACTATCCAACTTGGACAATTTGAGATTGAAAATAATGATTGAAAATAATAAAATGCATGTCCAGCTAGTCTTACCAACATTTGATCTGCAAATGGTAATGGAAAGTGATCTTTTCTAGTTGCATTATTTAATTTTCTATAGTCGATACACATGCGCTAACCCGTGACAATCTTAGTAGGAATTAATTCATTCTTTTCATTAGGCACAACGGTCATCCCTCCTTTTTTAGGGACAACTTGAACTGGACTAACCCATTGGCTATTCGAAATTGGGTAAATAATTCCTACATCCAGCAGCTTCATTACTTCTTTTCTCACTACTTCTTTCATGGCTGGATTTAGTCTTCTTTGTGGCTGTACATGCTCTTCAAACAGAATTCTATGCTTGCAAAAAGCTGGATTGATTGATGACACGATTTTTGTTTGTAAAAAGATTTATTGCCAATCTCATTAAAATATGTAGAATTTTTATGTAGTTTAGGATGCAAGCCTAGGTTGTCTCCAATGACTTTGGTTGGTAACATACATTGAACATGTTGTAAGCATTTGCTATGAAAGTAATTAAAAGGGAGTTTTGTGTGATTCCAATTTTAATGTAAAGGCAAGTGATGAAATTAATGAGTTCAATCAATGAAACATAGTAATCCTTAGTTTGTTCATATGATTCTATTCCTATTCCTCTCAAGATTCAATATTTTTCCTCTTCCTCTGAATTAAGGTAACTCAAAAAGCGAGAATTAACCTTAAAACCCCATACGAATTTAAGCAAATTACGTGGGCTCCAACTCTTTTCTCCAAGATTACGCAACCTTAGAAATTAACTTAGGATTAAGCAAACCAAGTTAAGAATTTCATTAAAATGAATTAGGGTTAATTAAGCAATGTCCCCCTCATTCAACCATTAATTCAATTCAAAGAGTTGGGAAATATAAATTCATGAAAGGGAATTATATTGACATTTATACCGAGGAATTCAAGAATCCATGAACTCACTAAGGATTACAAGAAAGTTTACCCCTCTATAAGGATGAGTCTTACAAATTCAAGATAAAAACAAAGGAAATTCAATATCATCAATGCAAGAATTAAAGGAAAATGAAGAGAAATTGTAAATCAAACCCTAAGATTGGCCCTGACTGTCACCCAAGGATCCTAAGCTCTGCAAGTGCTCCCTCAAATGGCAAACAATCTAAAAATGTGTAAAAAGCTTCGTACCCTAATTTCTCAAATTCTATTTATAGTCCAGAAATTTCTGCCTATAGTAACTACTATGGTTTCATAATGATAACGCGCAGTCCTTCATAGTAGTTACTATTGCTCCATAGTAGCCACACGCAAGTCTTGTGATTTTGGCCTCTCTGGAGTGTTCACTTTGGTATCAAAGTGATTACTTTGGCTGCTCCACAGTGTCTACTATGGTTCCATACTATCTATGTGCAAGTCATGTGCTTTTGGCCTTTTTGGAGTGTTCACTTTGGTATCAGAGTGATTACTTTGCCTACTCCAGAGTGTCTACTATGGTTCCATAATAAGCACGCGCAGCACTTCTTCAAACTTGGTCTTCGTAGTGTCTACTATGGTTTCATAGTGATCACTTTGGTCTGCTCTTCTGGATCTAGCTTGCTGTAGTGTTCATTATGGGATCCAAAGTGATCACTTTCATCTCAAACTTTCTCAAATGCTAAAAATCCATGGAAAAAGTCTAGAAATTCCTGCACAATTATTCAAATGATCAAAATTGCAAACTATATCTATGTAAATCAATGTAAATTAACCAAAAATTAAGAAACCTGTTTTTATGTTATTTACACTTCCTAAGTTTACTTTTTCTATTATGAAACATCAAAATGAAAAGTAAAAATCCAATAAAATGTGGATTCATCCTAACCCCAAACGTAAACTTTTGCTTGTCCTTAAGCAAATCAAAATTCAATAAAGTTACTTGTAAGAGGGTTGGATTTATTCAAAAAATTTCTTTCAAAATTTTCATTCGAAGATCAGACTCTAATTGACACTTCCAATGTTTCCAAAATCATGGATTCATTCAACAAAGAAATCATGCCCAAATCAATTATTTTCAAGCAAAGTCCCACTAAACTGAAATAAAAATCCAGCAAGGTTTCACGCATTCTAAATTGGCCTTGGGCGTAGCTACTTTACCCACTTGAAGTGGCTACGCGCTAACTGCGTAGCTACTCTGAACACTTGAAATAACTACTCTTGATCTTCATGAATTTTCCTCTTCAAAGTGTTCACTCTATGTACTCAGAGTGATTACGCCATACATATAACACTTGATTCTTCATCTTTTAAGCTCAATTCCTCTACTTTCTTCACTTCAATTCTTCAACTCAAATTCTTAGCTCAAGCTTCTGCACAAGGATCAAGTCATTTTAAGTCAAATTATTCAAAATTGGACTAAAAAACTAAAAATTAAAACTAATTACACAATTATGAATATTGATGCAATTTTTATGATATTTCCAAGTTTACTTAGCATTTTACTACTTATTTATTAACAAAACTATACTAAAAATTATGATAAAATGTGGATTTATCACCACCCCAAACTTAGAATTTTGCTTGTCCTCAAGCAAATCAAATCATATAAGGGGAAAATTCATCCACTAATTGAAATCAAGCAACAAAGCTGACTTTTTTTCAAAAATTTTCTGTTTTCTGATTTCTCATTGTCAATCAAGTTATTAATCCATTCAATCATCATGACAATCACATTGAATTAATCACATAACCAACAAAAACTTGTCATATGAGTTCAAGTAATTTAGCATAGTTTCTTGAATCTCTCCCATTACTCATAAAGGCTTTCTTGGTTGAACTATCTGATGCCACTAATCTCTTTCCTTATTGTGGCTGCTCTGGAAGCAGGGAAGAACTTCTCTAGGAACATCCTTTTAATGTCTATCCAGCAAGTGACAGACCCTAGCTATAGGTAATATAACCAATCTTTTGTTGCACCATCTAAAGAGAATGGAAAGGCCTTCAACTTGATGTGGTCTTCTGAAACACCTTGAGGCCTCATTGTTGAGCAGACTATGTGAAACTCCTTAAGATGCTTATGAGGGTCCTCACCTGCACTACCATTAAACTTAGGCAACAAATAGATTAGACTAGATTTTAACTCAAATGGAGCATCTACATCAGGATATTGGATGCCTAAGGGTTGGTATGTGACATCTGGTGCAGCCAATTCTTTAAGATTTCTTTAGTGTTGATTATTAGCCATAATATCAGAATGCAAAGATATGCTATCAGAATGATCACAGTTAGAATGCTCACAATTAGAGTGCACGCCAACACTATTAAGGGTACCAAGAGTATCACTACAATGATTATGCACACTACCTTCCAATTTAAGTCTATTCAACTTGTTCTGAGTGCTTTCAATATCAAGATCAAATATGAGTAATTGACCAGAATTAGTTCTAGTCATGCACCAAGAAGCAGATCGATCAAAGTCAACAGGACCGACAAAGTCAAAGTCAACCTAATTGCGCTATTTTCTATTTTAAAGATTTTTTTAAAAAATTATATTTTTTTTGTAATTTTTTTCTGTCCTAAATAAAAAATAAAATAAAAATTTAAATAAAAAATATCAAAAATAAAATAAAAATAAATTTAGAAAAGTGATCTAAACAATGAAATTTGTGATTTTGAGTAGCACCGCGCATAAAATGAATAATATAATATTAATAATTTCTGCAACTCACAAAAGAGTAATAAAAAAATGTAGCGAGATAATAAAAGAATATGTTCCCACAGTGTTCTATCACGATTCCTATAATTCTATCCTAATGATTTAAGACATGCATTCTTACCTTGGGTAGTTCGTAAGCCTAAAGATAGAAGGTCGCTAGAGCTAAAATCCATTCCATAAAGTCATCCTCAATCAGTAGGTCGTCTACTAGATGTAGGCATATATCACCAACATGGATGGCATATATCAGCTCTGCCCTCTTCACTACAAGGGTGGAAGAGTGGATGACATGCATGAAGAAACTGAGGATGAAGATGCTCCAAACCTTGGCTGCTGGAAGGAGGTGCCTAGTGGTCAAGTTCTTGGGCTAGAGTTTCATGTCAAACTCCCAGTTTTCACCTTCCTTGCAAATTGCTTGAAGGATTGGCTTGTAATTCTTCGACTCCAAATAACTAAAAGTGGTGAAGTCTAACTAGTTAGCTGCCCTCTTCACAGCTGGGATATTCAAGATCCTCTGGATATCGGTAGGAGTGAAATCAATTTCCTTACCCCTCACCATGCTGTGTCTGTAGGGGAGAGTGTCGCCTTTTACCCTCATGGCATTGGCATAGAATTCTTGGGTGATTTCCTTCCACCCATTCCTAGCATATGTTGTGAAGAGGTCCCAACCTCTTTTCTGAATTTCTTTGTGGAACTGAGGATAGGTACCTTCTTGGATCTCAAAGTTCCTGTCCTATACAATTTGTCATTTTAGAATGTTGTCCTTGAAATATTGCCATGAGCAACCGATCTAAATTTGGGGTCATGTGTAGGAGTAGGTCTTGAAGCTGAGGCACCAATTATCCTAGCCCTCTTGGGTCTTGGAGTGTTCTTTCTTGGAGTATTAGCCATTGTGCTGCAAAGAGAAGAAGAAATTTGAGTGAAATGTACATTGATATTATACAACAAAGGTGTACAGCAAGTGTGCATGGCAACTTCAAAACAATGTTCAAATTGACAGTAAAAAGGCAAGCCAGAATAGATGTTGCGATAGAAGACAGTGTCAAAGTAATCACTCTATTGTTCAAGCATGACAGCAGTAAGGCAGCAAAATTGGCACAAAACATTCTTAAAAGTACAAGTGACTTGTTAGGCTATGTGCAGATGATTGCAGGTTAATGGACAACAATTATGTAGTGTTGGTGCAGTGAAAGTGTAGGGCATGCAGAGAAAAGTGTTGCCAAAGTGATTACTGTGAGAGGCAATAGTATCTACTAAGAAATTTAAATATGTTATAGCAGTAATGCAGTAGCAAGATAAAAACACATGTGCAGCTATCAGTAGAGACAAGAGTTACAAAAAGTTGTGCTGGGTACATGTAATGATAGTGCAGTGCAGAGTCATCTCAAAGGGTTCACATACACACAGAGTGCACACTTCCCAAATCAGAATTCATAAAATAAAGTGCCTATGGGTTATACAGTCCCTACACAAAAAGTGGATGCTATCGCAGGTGAATATGGTTACTTGGAAAGTGCAATTGACACTAATTTAGTAGCATAAATGCATGAAGAAGGCATGATGCAGACAAGATATATATAGCAGATTTCGGAAGGATCATGCAAGTTGTATGTGATGAAGTCCAAAATGACCATTATTAACATTCATAACCCACGAATTCAAGAATCAAAGTGAACTCACTAAGGATTACAAAAGGTTTAGCCCTCCATAAGGATGGGTCTCACAAATACAAGATGAAAGTAAAGAGAATTCAATGACATGAATGTAAAAATTAAAGAAAAGTAAAGAGAAAATGTGAATCAAACCCTAGGTTGGGTCATTAGCTGTCACCAAAGGCTGACCTAAGCGCTACAAGTGTTCCCAAAATAACAAAAATCTAAAAATATAAAAAGATCTTCCCTAATTTTAAAAAATCTATTTATAGTGAAGTGGGTATCGTCCATAGTAGCTACTATTATAAGTGATAGTAGCTACGCACAGCTCCCAGTTCTGTCATTCCTCTCTAAAGTTGTCACTATAGCAGGTGATAGTGGCTACGTGCAGCTCTGCGTCAGTTTGGCCCTTGCTGTAGTTGTCACTTTTGCTTCTGATAGTGGCCACACAGGGGTCTATTGCAATCTAGGCTCTCTGAAGTGTCCACTATCACCTCTGAAAGTGATCACTTTGGTCTGCCCTCAAGATCTACGTTGCATAGTGTTCACTATCATTTCTGAAAGTGGTCACTTTCACCTCAATTTTTTTTAAAGGCTAAAAATTCATAGAATAAGTCTAGAAATTCTCGCACAATTATTCAAATGATCAAAATTGTAAATTATATTTACATAAATCAATGTAAATTAACCAAAAATTAAGAAATATTTGATATTTGACATTTGACCTAAATGAAATTTTCATCTTATTTACACTTTTAAATCTACTTTTTTTATTAAAGAACACTAAAGAAGCAAGTAAAAATTCAATAAAATATGCATTCATCGTAAGTAACTGTTATAAAGATGCATTGAATCTTATATTCACCTCCCCCTAATGCCCAAGTAGCAGGTGCCGTCGCCGGTGCTTTTGTGCCCCAAATGAGAATCGTGAGAGAGAGCAAAGTCGAAACGAAAAGCTCCCTCACTACAAAAAATCCCCCTCCCTCCAGGGAAAAAAGAAAAATTGAATACTCCTTTTTGGATTTCTAAAATTAGTTAAATTTTAAATAAATTATAATTTCTATTTTTAAGTATATTTTTATGCTATTATAATGCTTATTATCTTGATGATATTTTTATTTCTAATTTTGTTTACATAAAACCAGAACAGGACAAAATTAATTATTCACGTGTAGCAATCAAAACCTTTTGCGCTGGTGAAAATAGTTTGACGTCATATTAATTTATGTTACTTTGTTTCCATAATCTCTGGTAGATTTACCAAATCTTTCGAGAAGTTGCTGATTCTTCCTATGTTAATATAGGGTTGGCATGGAGAGTCGTCGGGCATTTCATGCAGATGCGCAAATCAACCCAACATTATCCCAGAAGTGAATTTAACTTAATGGGCCGACAAGACCTTACTTTAGTAAAAAGGTTTCCTGTTGTTTAAAAACAGATTCCTCATGTATAGGGACACATTTATCATATTTAGTTTTTTAATTTATGCTTCTTTTACTTTCGATTGAGAACCAACTAAGAAATTCTGTGTTTTAGCTTATAAGTAAGGGCTAGAAACTATTAGTAGAAAAGCAATAAAAGACACACAAATATTTGAGGAAGACACTATTTACAAAAAGCAGATAGAATCAGATTCGCTATTAACACCAATTTAATAATGTTCTGTGTTATCTTTGATAGCAGAAGCTAGCTTACCTTTATTGATTATGATAATCTTCGTGACGGATGTCTACGTTTTCACCTTAAGGTTATTAAAGAGATATTCCTGTCCACTACGTGAGTTTATTTTAATTTGGTTAATATTTTGGTGAAAAATTCCAAAACAGGATTTTATTCTACAAGCAACTTAAATTATTTTAAATATAATACTTATATTCTTTTATATGTGTGAATTTTAAAGCTTTATTGAGAGTTTGAAAGGATAGAAGAAATTTAAAAGGTAAAAGAAAAGAAAAATAAAATCTTAAATTAAAAATTTAAAAATATGAATATAGAAAAGTTTTAGAGCATTTATAAGCCTTAAATTATTTTAAATATAGGATTATGATGCTATAAGTAACTTAAATTATTTTAAATACAATACTTATATTATTTTATCAATTTATGTGTGAACTTTACAAATTTGTTTAAGAGTTTAAGAGAGAAAGAAAGAGTTTGAAACGTAAAAAAAAATAAAAATGAAAGGTTAAATAAAAAAAATTCAAGTTAAAAATTCAAAAATATAAATATAAGAAAGTTTTAGAGGGTTTATAAATCTTCTTTTTCTTGTTTAAAAATATAAAATATTATATTTAAAAATTTATTTTTAAAATTCTTTTATTTTATTTTAAAACAAAAATTTAATAAAATAAATGTATATGTAAGTATTCTTAAAAAGAAATTCTTGTAATGACTTTAGGAAGAAATTTTATATCATGTTATAAATAAATAGATAACTAGAAAAATAAATATAAATAGAATCTAGTTAAAAAAATTTAAATTAAAAAAATATAAATTACACCGTATATCACCTAGATACAGGTACTGATTGAATGTTTAGTTACACCGTATATCACCAAAAAAAAAAAAAAAAAGACCGAAGAAGGTTGCACATGTTCTTTATCGCATTGTAAAATTGAAATCATGCTACATCACACTATTTTAATTATAGAATTATCAGAGAATCTTCAATATAAAAGAGAAATCTTTAATGTTAAAACATAAATGATAAATTTGAATAGTCAAATTTAATGATTAATAGTTAAAATTAAAATATTATGTTATGTGATATTTTAAAATTATCATATAATTATTGTTTTTAAATTTTATTTATTTATATGTAATTATATTATCAAAATTTATCAGTTTCACTTTTTTTAAAAGAAAATCTTCCTATTAAATGTACACACAAATACATTGTTTATACACGTAATCTTATTAAAATGCAAGATCAATTCAATAGTTGATGTGAAAGTTCTTATTAATTAGATAAATTTTAAAAAGATTATATAAAAATAAAATTAATAGATATTTCATCATATCACTTTATTCTAATTTATAATATATTTTTAAAATATAGATAAATATAAAATATTTTATGACATATATAGAATTATATATATATATATATATATATATATATATATAATTATATCAATAATATAAGATGATTCAATAATTAGATTAAAAAATTTTATATTCTATAAAAAATTATTTAGTTTGACATTTACAATCAATAAATTAGAATTACATAATTGAAGAATTTTAGTAATTTTTTCTTTTTAATACACTCATAATTATTATTAGTTAAAATTTAATAAAAATATAAAAACATAAAAAAGAAATATTAATTTAAAAATAAAAAAGTGAGTCCTACATTATTTTTATAATTTTTAATAAATAATTAAAAATATAATAAAAAAATTTGTGACTAACAATTATATATATATATTGGAGGCAGCAGGTGATGGCCACTGATGTAATGTATGTGCATGCTTCTTTAAAATTATAATAAATAATCATTAAACTTTTTCTTTCAACCATAACATTGTGTACGATTCCAAAACAGTAGTAACAAAAGCATCGATTCGCTTACTAATGAAATTTTAATATTGTTTATGTGGTAATACTTTTAAATCATGTTAGGTAGAGAATGGAACTTATGCTAAATAATTCCAAAAGAACTAGTGTACAATATTGCGAACAAAGTGGATTTCAAGTTACGTGCCCCAAAAGAGCGAAAGGCATAAGCTTTATCCTCTTTGTCGAGATTGTAAAGACCATCATAATCTTAATATCATTGATGCCCGCATGCACATATGTACACAGACACAAATTGTTTCACGCCAGAGTAAGTAAAAAAAACCACGTACTATTAATTAATTAACTGTACATAATGAAAGGTCGACCATAATGTTTCTTGTCTATTTTATGTTGATGCTTATTTATATCCTGCTACTGCAATCAGCAATGATTCTGTCTTAATTTATTTTCCACTACTCATTGTTTAGCCGGACTCTGAAAGGTGATCTTTCTTAAGACTCATTTTAAATTAGTTTGACCGAATAAAGCTTTCTGCCTTCTTGATAGGTTAAGTTAAACTTTACATAAATAAACTTGATCTATCCAATAATTTTGAAGTTTAAGTTTGGTATATTATTTGTTATAAATTTTTTATTAAGTTTAATCTGGCTTTTTTATAAGTCTATTTTGACCTAGCTATTAGCCTTTTTAATAGTCTATTTTGTAATTAAAAAAATTACATATGATATAATATAAATAACTGCACAAGAAGACAATGAATTAGATGAGATGAACTAGTAATAGAGATAATCTGAGATCGTCCAAATGTAAATCAGCATCACGTGTTATGATGTACACAAAAGACTCTAATAAAAAAGACTCTCTCTTTTAGAAAATATATAGTAAAGACACTCTTTAATTCTAATGAAAAGGATTAGAGTTTTTAATTTAAGATTTTATTTATTTTAAAATTTAACTTTATTTAGTATATTATTATATTATGATTTTTATATAAAATTATTTAATATATTATTATAAATTTTATGAGTTTTAAATACGTCATTCTAATAGGTCTAATATACTTTTTCTTAAGCTTAAGACTGACTTATTTTTCTCCCTAACTAGAATGCCTCTTTGAGATCTAAATAAAATCAGTTTTGTGCCATTAATATTCATTATTATGTTTCTAAACCATAAATATAAGACAACTATTAATTAATTCCTCAATTTTTCTTTTAAAAAAATTTCACAAAAATAAAAAAAATTAATATTTTAACTTTCATAAAAATTATTAATATATTAGTTATTATTCTATCGTCTAATTTTCTTTTTATCAAAATTAATACCACTGAAGATAGTGTCATGAGAATGCTTTCTTCTTAAAATTAATCTTCTCTAAAAGAATATTATTTATTTACCTTTGAAAACAACAAAGTAACCATGACTCACATCAAAGCATGCAAAGGCACATGAAAACAACCATAAATTACGATGTTTATTTTTCAGTATCATAGATTCTATTTAACTATGAGTGGTTTCTTCCATAGTCTACAAAAATCTACATAGACTCAATCCTTAATTAAGCACTTTGTCAAAACTCTATTACTACTCTCATGCTTAACTTAATTAGAAAAGGGTTATTATCCATCAAATTTACCTCTCTTCAATCTTTGTACCTTTTCTACCTACAATTATATTTTTGAATGAATTTGATCTCGACACTTTGTTTGGTAATTTTGACCGGTGAAGACAACAACTTGCCTGACTACAACAGTATTTTAAAAAAAAAATCACTTTGAAGAAAGAATACATGAATAACTTATTAAAAATAAATGTGAATAAATTATTCATTAATTTTATTGATAGATGACACCGAGTCAATATCAAAATAACTAAGTTTTGTTAAGAATTTTGTAATACAGAGCTCAACCTAGATTGATTCACAGAGACATATCTTTAGTTAAATTTAATTTTAAGTTTTTTTAAAAAATGAAAGTAAGGTTTCTGGGGTTTAAAAATTGTGAATTAATTAAATTAAATTACAAATAAATTAAAATTGAGTAAAAAATTAAGTAATATCAATTCACAGAATACTAAATGTGTGTAACCTAGATTATCACAATATCTAAAGATTTTAATCCAAGTTTGAACATTTACCCGATTCAATTATTAGTTTAATCGAATAACCTAATTGAGTTAGATCATGGATTAAATCAAATTATCATTTAACCTAACCCATATTAATTATCAAATTAGAATATCAATCAATTTCTAATTTGAATTCTAACCACAGAAAAGTTAATCACGATCATAATACACAAATCTGATATTAGAGAAAAAGGGAATAAACTTGGAGCAATCTGACTCAGAACTCAAATTGGATGTACAGCGTTTGGATTCCGCAGACTAAACGAGAGGTTTAGCCTTCCATCGAAGCACTTAACCCACGCGAGAATGAGAAGAGAATTTGAGAGAAAGTAAAAATAAGGATTCTTATTTCAGCCAAATCTCAAAAACTCAAAGTGTCTAATCTCCCTTTCCTTAATTCAGAACCTTATCAGTCTATTTATAGGTTCTGATTAGGATAAATTAAGTGACTAAAATTTGGGTCTCAATAATATCTAAAAGCTCAAATATAATTATTAAATAACAAGAGTCCAAATGCAATCCCGCAACAATATTTAGTAAATTTGTCTCAACTTCGAAAAATCATAAAAAATAAAAAATAACTCCAAATCCAGCAATTCATATATATGTTACTTACTATGTTATGTATATATGTTACTTACTTTTTTTTAATTTTTTCTAAAAATAAATTGTTTCAAGCATATTTTATTCTTAACACTTGCAACTTTCATGTAAGCCACGTATTATCAATTCAAAAATATAAATTTCAAAAACTCCAAATTAAAAAGGAGGTCAAGTTTGAATGAAGAATTATAGTTTAAAGAAAAAGAAAAAAAGGAAGAAACAATGTAATAACGAGACAAACAAAACCATCAAGACATTATACTCACAAACCAAACCTAGAGCAAAGAAAAAAAAATTGCCAATGGCCAACATCAACAACAATAGGTAAAATGAAGTATGGCAGCAGCTAGTAAAATCGAGAAATAATCGATGACATGAATTATAAAGCAACACTATAGCAGAGTCATTATTGCACATATACAAATTCAAATGCACATATGTTATACATATATATATATATATATATATATATATATATATATATATATATAGTGAGAGAGGTTATGTGGAATGATACAATTCATTTAAACTTATACCAATACAACTTCTTATGAACAAACGTATTATATTATAAAATCAATTTTTTTATTAGTTTTTATTATTTAATTCTCACAAATTTGACAAAATCAACCAACTATGTTAAGTATAAAGCTATCAATATGGTCCCAAGCTCACAACCCACCTTACATAACCTTAATTTTTTTAAGACCTAGATGTAGTGAGCTTATTTTGACCCTTAGTCCCAATATGTAGTAAAAAGGTGGATTAAAGTTAGAAGTGAGTTAACCCTAAGGACAGATATAGGCTAGGCTTTGCATAAATAGGCTTGACCTATCTAATAATTTTGTAGCCTAAGTCTGTCCTATTATCTGTCATAGACTTTTTATTAATTCTAGCTTGACTTTTTTAAAAGTTTATTTTGCTCTATTACCCTTTTTAATGGCATGTTCCATAGTGAAAAAAAGTTACAAATGATATAATATAAACAAGTGCGCAAGAAGATGATGGATGAAATGAACCAACGAAAGATGTAATCATGACAACGCAAATATAAATCAGTGTTATGCGTATAAGTATACGCAAAAGACTCCAACAAGCAAGGCTCTCTATCTTAGAGAGTATGTAGTAGAGACACTTTTCAACTCCAACAAAAAAGATTAGAGTTTTAATTTAAGATTTTATTTGTTTTAAAATTTAATTTATTTTAATATATTATTATTTATAATTTTTATATAAAATTATTTAATATATTATTATAAATTTTAGGCTTAATTATATTTTTGGTCCCTATAAATATTAGACATTTTGTGATAAATCCTTATAATATTTTTTTTAGGATTTAATCACTGAAAAGTTAAGAAATTAGGATTTAGTCCATGCCGTCAACTCCCTTCTATTGAGTGAGCTAGCTCAGTACTTCCACGTGACATGCCACATAATTTATTTTTTTTATTATTTAAATTTAATATTTACAAATAAGTTCCTAAACATATTTTACATAATTGCAAATGAGTCCATCTTCTTCTCCTTCTCTTCTTGTCTTTTTTGCTACCCTTTCTTTCCCCTTTTCTAACCCCAACTTCAACCTCCACTCCATTCCTCCCCTCTACCCACCTGTTCCCCAACCCCATCACCGTACACCACTCCACCTCTCTTTCTTTCAATTTGCATGGCTCTATGGCTTTTGAGATCTTTTGCTTGCAGCTGTAAGGAATTAGTAAGGAACAAAGGATTCTTTTGTATTAGAATAACCATACCTTGAAGGGTACATCCCACCCTTTCTATCAAACCTATATTTTTGTATATGTATATGTATATATATATATTTTTTTTTTTCTCTTTAATTTGTGTTGTAATAGTTTGACTGTATGCCTTGAAAATGAGATGTGTAAGTTGTATAGTTGATAAATAAAGAGTTGTATGTTGTAGTACTGTGTAGTTGTTTTGCTTGGTGTTATTAGCAGTAGGATTCTGTAATTAATTGTGTTATAAATGCTGGAGGCATATGAATTTCCATGAGTTTGAAAATAAAGACGAGAGTTAGGCAATTGATGGATAAAAAGTTGTGAGTTGCAGTGCGGTATGATTGCCTTGTTTAATATGACTAGAAGTGAGGGTTCTTGATTAGATAATAAATGTTTTGATGTAACAGTGTAGTAGAACCTTTTTGGTGTAAAACCCTCATTGTTTTACTTTCATTCTTAGAGAAATTGAGAGTTTTGGGTACAGGGTTTTTCGCTCAAGCAAGAAGTGTCTTGCTTAAGCAAGATCAGTCTCGCTTAAGTGAAATAGGATAAGACTGCCCCAACTGTCCTTTCGCCTAGGCGAGAAGGGATCTTGCTCAGCTAAGAAGCAACCTTGCTTAGGAAAAAAGAGCTCGCTCAGGCAAGGAGTTGCAGGAAAAATAGGGAGCTCTCTAAACCCATTCTCGCTCAAGCAAGAATGTTGCTCGCTCAAGCTAGATGTAGCTCGCTCAGGCGAGATGTCTCTTGCTCAAGCGAGAATAGCAGAAAACTGAGTAGTTCTACTGTCTGATTTCTCGCCCAGGCAAGGCAGAGCTCACCAAGGCTAGAGCAGAGCTCTCTCAGGCGAGAGTTGACTTGCTCAAGTGAGAGGGAGTAGACCTAAAGGGGTATTTAAAGGACCTCAGTGCAAAAAACATTCATTTCTCACCAAACAATCTTTTCTTCTTATTTTCTCTTAGTTATTTCACTTTCTCCCTTAAGAGAATTTATGTTTTGTTTAATATTAAGTAGTATTATAGGGCATTTAGAAGAAAGTATAGAGAATTTTTGGAAGAATTTTGGTGTAGAAGATCTTGCTCAGGCGAGGTAAATATCGCCCGAGCGAGATTGGACATGCAAGAATACAATGTTGTAGGGCTATCTCGCTTAGGCGAGGTAATTCTTACTCAAGCTAGATAAGATAAATTCAGCCCAACTGTCACCTCGCCTAGGCGAGAGTGATCTCGCCCAAGCGAGATGGGATCTCGCCCAAGCGAGATTGGTCGCTCAGGTGAGGAGTTACAAGAGAAATATCATGCTCTCTGTACGCCATCTCATTCAAGTAATATGGAGCTCACTCAAGTGAGCATATCAAAAAATAGTGGGTGAGACTACTGTCTGCATATCTCCCTTTGGCGAGAGATCTATCACTCAAGCAAGATGTTTGTCATTCAAGCAAGATGTTCCTCGCTCAAGCAAGAGCGCATGGGGCTGAAGGGTATATAAGAGATTTCTAGCATGAAAATTTCATTTCATTTTAAACTCACGTCCCTATCTCAGTTTTCTCTGAACTCTCTCTTCTATTCTTTAGATAAAAGCATCAAAAACTCTTATTTCTTCTCAAATCCAAGTTTGGACGTTGAATCTAAATGACTCAAAGTAAGTTCCTTCTGATTAAATTTGATTTTCTCTTATTGTTTTTCATGTCTTTGTTTCTTGTGGATATCTCTTGGTATTTAGGAGAACTTCCATAGCTGACCTTTGATCCTTTTCAATATCTCTTTGTAAAGCGTCTTTGAGGTAAGGAAGACTCTATTTTATCGTTATATTATAGTATTTATTTTGTGCTCATAAAGCACTATTACATGAACATTTTATGAGAATATGTGGTTGAGATAGCAATTGTGTGACTAATGCATGAAAAGATGTTTGTTTGATTGTTTGGACTGATGATTAGTATATGTATTATATGATGAGCACTCAATGTGAAATATTATCATACTTGCTAAATGATTACAATGTGATTTTATGGAATATGCTTAGAAGAAATGATATGATAAAGTATGATATTAAGTTGAATGATTTAATATGTAACTGCATTATTAAGGGTATAAGTAGAATGGATTTAGTCTAGAAGTGCTTTACTAAACACGATCTTATGAATGGGAAAGAGGATAATTCTGAGAATGACTTTAAGAGTCGAATATGGATTGGATCTAGTGTGAATAGTTATAGAGATATACTGGGGGTATAAAGTTCGAAGATGATGAAATCTGGGGAAAACGTAGGGTGGTGAGCGACATTCACGTATTTCTACAGACTCTTTCTGAGAGCGAATGCGTCACGTGGCCTCTTGTTTCCTGTTTAGACTTCTGACAATGTCTTTGATAAGGGGCCCGATTATTATACATGTTGTATCCATGTGCATGGGCTAACCGGCGACAATTTACCTAGTTGAGTAAGACCTCAAGAAATGCTAGAGACATCGATATTTGTGATCACAGTGCACTACGAGTGCATATTGAAATGGAAAAATGAAAAATGGATAATAAATTGTGAATGGTGTATGTGTGATTGTAATATAAATTTAGTGTGAAATTGAATATATTGTATTTATATTATAAGCTATGATGTTGTAATATATGTTTTGTAAATGATAGAATAGAAGCTCATCCTTACTAATATATTTAGGAAAATCGGATGACGGAGCCTCAGGAAAGAGTTAGATTGATAGATAATTTAGTACATAAGAGGTTAAATTATGTATTTAATGAATATCAAAGACTATGTTACTTTAAATTTGCTATTCTTATGAAAAATAAACCTATGACTTTTCTTATGTTAGAGATGGATTTATTTTGTAGTATCCTATTTGATTTTTCTACGAGTAAAGTATATAAGACTTTATGTATATATATGTATAGAGGTACTATTAGAACTCCGGCAGCCCTGTTACTTTTACAACTGCTGTTGCACTGAAAGTAAACTGACTAGCAAGTATACTAGTGTTGTTGTAGGAAGTTATAAAAAATCTTAGAATCAAATTGAGTTCCAAGTATCGTCCTCAGGGAATAAAGTTCTCAATTACCACTTCACAAGATCACAATTAGTTGAGCTTTACAAATTTCAGATGGAATTGGTATGAATGTATCAAAAATGAAATTAGAAAGTAAAACAGAACAGTTAGTATAAAAGTATATAGTAAACAGATGTAGAAAGAGGAGTTAGGAAATTGTTTCACCAAAACTTCAACATTGAATCAATAAAGTTCTGAACTTTCAAGCATTTAGATGGAATGACAATCAGTTTCACGTTATATTAATCAAAGGACAATCCCTTGCCTCAATGAATCTAACATCTAATCAAATCACTCTAATCCCTTAGATCTAATCCAATCAAATGCTGCATTATGTTTAAGAAACCAAAAGATTGCAAGATTAAGATATCTTATCCCTAAGAAACCAATAACCTTGGCAATTAATTCAGATCTGAGAAACAAATTCAATTCCCATTGATAAGAGTTCCTCTATGATTAGTTGATCAAATTTCCATTCAATCACTACTTTAACAGCAGAATCAATCACTCAATCCAATCCAAAACTCAAAGTTCAGATCCAAAATCAATTCAACATTTCCATTTCAGATTCACAGTTCCTAACCACAAAGAGTTTAAGCAAACATTACAAAAAGAGAAGAGAAGAGAAGAGGAGAAGAGAATGAACAAAGAAGAAACATCTTCAAGCCAATCTCCAATTTGATCCCTCAAGAAATGAAGCTTGGTGTTCGTCCCCAATCTCCCTCTCTGACTCTCTCAACAACAAAAACAAATGAAAAATGAAAAATGAACAAAAAACTCCAAAATTCCTGAGCTAACTGCCTTTTATAGAATTCCCGCTCTGCTGGCGTGATCACTTTTTCCAGTAATAGTAATCACGTAGAGGCTAATTCTTCATTTCCACTTGTGCGTGTTCACTTTTGCTACTGATAGTAGCTACGCAGAAGCTTCCTTTGCTAATGTCATGCGCGTGTTCACTTCTGCTGGAAATAGTGAACACGCAGAAGCTGCTTTCTTGCGCGTGTTCACTTTTGCTGATAATAGTGAACACGCGCAACTACTCTTCTTGGAGGACTCTCTGGAATGCTCACTTTTGCCAGAAAAAGTGATTACGCAGAAGCTCTTCTCATTGCAACCTCTCTAGAATGATCACTTTTGCCAGCAAAAGTGATTACGTAGAAGCTCTTTTCCATTTTATGGTTCTGGAGTGATCACTTTCACCAGCGAAAGTGATCACTCAGAGGGTGTTCTTCAATTATCAACTTCTTTCCTCCAATTTTTGCTACTTTTCTTCTATTTTTCCTTTGATCATCCAATCCTCATGAACTTAGCTCAGAATTCCCTACAAAAGCATACTTGAAATGTCACTTTTTACATAGAAAATCAATGAATTTTAAAATAACTATGTTTAAAAGTGACATGCAACATTTTATTATTTTTTTAAGGGTTTTCTACTATTTCTAGCATGTTTTCTTTATTAATTGCACTAAAAACTATTGTAAAATACTAGTAAAATATGGATTCATCACTACCCCAAACTTGAATTTTTGCTTGTCCTCAAGCAAATTAGAACATATCAAGGGTGTAAATTCTTATTAATTGGAATCCAAAAACTTTTTACATTTTTCAGAAAAATTCAAATTAAAAATCCATTTTACTTCAATGCATTCTAATTGTTTTCTCACTAAGTCATTCACCAATTCTTCATCATGATAGTCACACTTGACTTATCTGTTTGCTGCACAATCTCATTCATTTCAATCAGGCAAATCATTAAAGCTACATGCAAATAGAGTTGAGAAACATTATCACAGCTCTCAAAAAGTGTTTCTCTAACTCAATCAGTGTTTAAGCTTGTGTTTGCTCTCAGCATCACCAAATTCATCAAACTTTGCCATAAGCTTGCCTATATTCTCTACCTCCTTTGCAAATTTACAATTAATCACATATCAAGAGGACTTCTTAGGTAATATTAAGGCTCAAGGACAGGTATGATTTCAATGAATTCAGGATATCAATGCAGCTACTTTCAAACAGAAAAAGATGCAAATTGAGTAGATAAGCTTTTAAACTTAGTAAGGGCTGCATCAACTATTTCTATTCTTAATCAACTTTCAATCACAGTTTAAATTTTTGCAGAATTATCTACCAATTTCCTTTTCCTTTTTGATTTGCTTATTTCTTTTTATTTCTTTTTCCTTTTTCTATTTTTACTTGCAGCTTTTTACTTCTTTTTCATATTTTCTCTGCATGACTTTTTCTAACTTTCTTAATTCATTTCAATCCTTTTCTCAATCCTTTCTACCCCAAACTTAGAACATTGCTTGTCCTCAAGTAATGCACTAGGAACATGATGTTACCCCAAACTTAGTTTTAAAACTTATCTTTGATTCAACTCAATTTGCCTCTTTTCTATTTGAATAGGTAAAATGGTTTTTCTAGAAAAGCTTGTATTGAGGTTAGTCAAAGAAAGGCTATCAGCTCAAAGGGGCTAACTAGGACATTCAAGAATGAAAGGCAGTCTATTTGGCTCACTAGGTAAATCTGAATAATGGCCTCCATCCTTTATGTGATTAGTGCAAAACAGCATATTCAGTTAAGAAACAAAGCAAGTTCTAGAGAGTGAATCAGAATTTGAGATCAGTCACACATCAATGAATGAAAAGGTTCAAGTCTCACCAAGGAAGTAAATGGATAATATTTATCAATTCAGTTCACTATTTACTTCAAGAATTTGCATGAATAAAATGGCAAGACTGCTTTATTTTTTAAAAATACAAGTATGACAATCATGTTAAGAATGGGAAAAACAACTTATGTACTTCAACAATCAGAATTTCAATCAGGTGAAAATCAGGTTTATTTATCAAGAAAACAAAATCTAATGCAGTTTAATATTTTTCTAACTTGTGAAAATTTTATGCAAGATGTAAGCTGTACACATGAAAATAGAGGTACAGAATTAAACCCCCCTTTCATGGTAGCTGTGCATATTTCAATCATTCCATGCGCTCCTTGTTCAAAGTTTGAGAGCATGGTCTGCACAAAAACATCACAAGTTGTTCATCAATTATCAGATAAAAACTCAATAAAATTCAAAGCTAGTAGATATTTAAAACAGAATTGTTCATAACCAAAATAAAACTTAAAATGTAATTACAACACTCAAAAGTCTGAAATTCTAATTACAATCTTTTTACAAAAATTAAACTAATGACAGAAATTTAAATTCCTAATCTACTCTTCATCTTCATCCTCATCCTCATCTTCCAAATCATCCTCTTCATCATCATCATCTTCAGCCAGGAATTTGATGAATCCAATTTTTATTATATTTTTACTTGCCTTTTTTATGCTTCTGGATAGAAAAAATGGACTTAGATAGTGAAAATAATATAGAAATCACATTTTGAATAAATATCATAGGTTTATTAATTTTTGGTTAATTTGCATTTAATTACATAGATATAGATTGCAATTTTAATTATCTTGATGATTTTGCAGAATGCCCAAGTCAAATTTGAGAAATCTTGGTCCTTAGATGAAAGTTGCCCCCAAAGTAGCTACCTTGAGGAGTAAAAGTGGCAACTACAGCAAGCATGGCATTAAAGGTTCCAAAGTAGCCACTTTCAAGCCCAAAAGTGGCAACTCCAGAAGCTCCAGGAACGCCAATCTTGAA
Source organism: Abrus precatorius (assembly GCF_003935025.1). Lineage (NCBI taxonomy): Eukaryota > Viridiplantae > Streptophyta > Magnoliopsida > Fabales > Fabaceae > Abrus > Abrus precatorius. Next base: position 22,353,351 of record NW_020874395.1, read on the forward strand.
GCATGATGCGCGTGGTTACTATGGGCTCTCATAGTAGCTACGCGCATCCAAAGTAGTTACTTTGAAGACCAAAAGTGGCAACTTCAGAAGCTCCTGGACGCTGATTTTGAAGCCTTCCTGCGCGTGGTTACTATGGGCTCTCATAGTAGTTACGCCCATCCAAAGTAGCTACTTTCAGCACAAATAGTGGTAACTCCAGAGAAGCGGCATTCCTTCCATCCTGCGCGTGGACACTTTCAAGGCCCAAAGTGGACACTTTCAAAGGCAAAAGTGGACACTTTGGTGACATGTCATCCACTATAAATAGATTTTAGGAATTAGGGTACGGGACTTTTGACACTTTACACATTTTTCCTTTGCCAAATTGGGATAATTGCTTACGACATTGGAGTCTTGGGTAACAGCCAAGGGTCCTCTATAGGTTTTAATTTCCAATTTCTCTTTTGATTTTTGTTGAATTTGCATTAATGATGTTTACGTTCTTGCATTTCTTTCTCTCTTTTGTGAAGCCCATCCACATGGAGGGCTAAACTTCCTTGTAATTCCTAGTCAATGCACATGAATCTTGAATTCTTGGGATTAATTGCAATACAAATCTTTCTTTCCTTGAATTTATTAACCCCAATCTCTGAATGAAATGGAATTTGCATGAAGGGAACATTGCTTTATGAACCCTAATTTACCTAACGAAATTCTAATTCAAAATTGCTTAATTTTGGTTAATCCTTGAGGTTGCTTAATCTTAGGGATAGAGATTGGAGCCCATTAAGATGCTTAATTTTAATTGGGATGTTAAAGTTAGTCTTCGCTTGTTAGATTAACTTAATTTAAGGGAAAGAAAAGGGGATTATTGAATCATTTGGAAGAATAATGATAGAACTCATTGCTTGACTAGGGATTACTCATTTTAATTGATTGAATTTCATTAAATTTACATTTCGTTCTTGATTAAAACCCGGAATTTGACAAACTCCCCCCAATTTATTTGCTTTAAAATACATGTTTACACTTGTTCGATGTATGTTCCCAACCAAAAATTCCTTGGAGACGACCTAGGATAACACCCTAGTACTGCATTCATTTCTTTGCATATTTGATGAGGATTAACGACAATCTTTTGCATGACGAGTAGCTCAAATATCGTTTCATCAAATTGGCGCCATTGCCGGGGAAAGAATGCTTCAACCTCTTAAGCTACATCATTTAAGGCATTCCACTCTAGTTGTTGCACTAAATCACTCAAAAGAACTCCCTCCTCTTGAGTACCCACTTGATCTTGTCACCCTCCTTGGTTAAAATTTGAGCCTATCCTAACCCCATTTGTGACCAACAAAGCCCTCATGATAGGTGGTTCGTTGTATCTAGGCAAGGGAGATCGAGAATATGGGCAAGCCTATGGTAGGGTGAGGCTAAATGCATGGATTGAGGGAAAACACTTAGCCTGAAATGTTGTTGAGTGATGAGTGAAACACCACCTTGTGAGATGGATAGTTTCTTTGCATTATGAGAGTCACATGAAACCTTGCTTGATTATTTTGTTTCAATTTAGTGGGACTTTGCATGGAATATTTGACATGAATATGATTCCTCTGTTGAATGAGTCTATGGTTGTGAAGATGTTGGAATTGCTAATTAAAGCATGAAGTTGAAATGAAAATTTCTAAAATTTTCTTTGGACAAATTCAACCCTCTTCATTTGAATTGTTTGAATTTTGATTTGCTTGAGGACAAGCAAATGTTTAAGTTTGGGGTTGTGATGAATCCAATTTTTATTATATTTTTACTTGCCTTTTTTATGCTTCTGGATAGAAAAAATGGACTTAGATAGTGAAAATAATATAGAAATCACATTTTGAATAAATATCATAGGTTTATTAATTTTTGGTTAATTTGCATTTAATTACATAGATATAGATTGCAATTTTAATTATCTTGATGATTTTGCAGAATGCCCAAGTCAAATTTGAGAAATCTTGGTCCTTAGATGAAAGTTGCCCCCAAAGTAGCTACCTTGAGGAGTAAAAGTGGCAACTACAGCAAGCATGGCATTAAAGGTTCCAAAGTAGCCACTTTCAAGCCCAAAAGTGGCAACTCCAGAAGCTCCAGGAACGCCAATCTTGAAGCATGATGCGCGTGGTTACTATGGGCTCTCATAGTAGCTACGCGCATCCAAAGTAGTTACTTTGAAGACCAAAAGTGGCAACTTCAGAAGCTCCTGGACGCTGATTTTGAAGCCTTCCTGCGCGTGGTTACTATGGGCTCTCATAGTAGTTACGCCCATCCAAAGTAGCTATTTTCAGCACAAATAGTGGTAACTCCAGAGAAGCGGCATTCCTTCCATCCTGCGCGTGGACACTTTCAAGGCCCAAAGTGGACACTTTCAAAGGCAAAAGTGGACACTTTGGTGACATGTCATCCACTATAAATAGATTTTAGGAATTAGGGTACGGGACTTTTGACACTTTACACATTTTTCCTTTGCCAAATTGGGATAATTGCTTACGACATTGGAGTCTTGGGTGACAGCCAAGGGTCCTCTATAGGTTTTAATTTCCAATTTCTCTTTTGATTTTTGTTGAATTTGCATTAATGATGTTTACGTTCTTGCATTTCTTTCTCTCTTTTGTGAAGCCCATCCACATGGAGGGCTAAACTTCCTTGTAATTCCTAGTCAATGCACATGAATCTTGAATTCTTGGGATTAATTGCAATACAAATCTTTCTTTCCTTGAATTTATTAACCCCAATCTCTGAATGAAATGGAATTTGCATGAAGGGAACATTGCTTTATGAACCCTAATTTACCTAACGAAATTCTAATTCAAAATTGCTTAATTTTGGTTAATCCTTGAGGTTGCTTAATCTTAGGGATAGAGATTGGAGCCCATTAAGATGCTTAATTTTAATTGGGATGTTAAAGTTAGTCTTCGCTTGTTAGATTAACTTAATTTAAGGGAAAGAAAAGGGGATTATTGAATCATTTGGAAGAATAATGATAGAACTCATTGCTTGACTAGGGATTACTCATTTTAATTGATTGAATTTCATTAAATTTACATTTCGTTCTTGATTAAAACCCGGAATTTGACAAACCTCCCCCCAATTTATTTGCTTTAAAATACATGTTTACACTTGTTCGATGTATGTTCCCAACCAAAAATTCCTTGGAGACGACCTAGGATAACACCCTAGTACTGCATTCATTTCTTTGCATATTTGATGAGGATTAACGACAATCTTTTGCATGACGAGTAGCTCAAATATCGTTTCATCAAATTGGCGCCATTGCCGGGGAAAGAATGCTTCAACCTCTTAAGCTACATCATTTAAGGCATTCCACTCTAGTTGTTGCACTAAATCACTCAAAAGAACTCCCTCCTCTTGAGTACCCACTTGATCTTGTCACCCTCCTTGGTTAAAATTTGAGCCTATCCTAACCCCATTTGTGACCAACAAAGCCCTCATGATAGGTGGTTCGTTGTATCTAGGCAAGGGAGATCGAGAATATGGGCAAGCCTATGGTAGGGTGAGGCTAAATGCATGGATTGAGGGAAAACACTTAGCCTGAAATGTTGTTGAGTGATGAGTGAAACACCACCTTGTGAGATGGATAGTTTCTTTGCATTATGAGAGTCACATGAAACCTTGCTTGATTATTTTGTTTCAATTTAGTGGGACTTTGCATGGAATATTTGACATGAATATGATTCCTCTGTTGAATGAGTCTATGGTTGTGAAGATGTTGGAATTGCTAATTAAAGCATGAAGTTGAAATGAAAATTTCTAAAATTTTCTTTGGACAAATTCAACCCTCTTCATTTGAATTGTTTGAATTTTGATTTGCTTGAGGACAAGCAAATGTTTAAGTTTGGGGTTGTGATGAATCCAATTTTTATTATATTTTTACTTGCCTTTTTTATGCTTCTGGATAGAAAAAATGGACTTAGATAGTGAAAATAATATAGAAATCACATTTTGAATAAATATCATAGGTTTATTAATTTTTGGTTAATTTGCATTTAATTACATAGATATAGATTGCAATTTTAATTATCTTGATGATTTTGCAGAATGCCCAAGTCAAATTTGAGAAATCTTGGTCCTTAGATGAAAGTTGCCCCCAAAGTAGCTACCTTGAGGAGTAAAAGTGGCAACTACAGCAAGCATGGCATTAAAGGTTCCAAAGTAGCCACTTTCAAGCCCAAAAGTGGCAACTCCAGAAGCTCCAGGAACGCCAATCTTGAAGCATGATGCGCGTGGTTACTATGGGCTCTCATAGTAGCTACGCGCATCCAAAGTAGTTACTTTGAAGACCAAAAGTGGCAACTTCAGAAGCTCCTGGACGCTGATTTTGAAGCCTTCCTGCGCGTGGTTACTATGGGCTCTCATAGTAGTTACGCCCATCCAAAGTAGCTATTTTCAGCACAAATAGTGGTAACTCCAGAGAAGCGGCATTCCTTCCATCCTGCGCGTGGACACTTTCAAGGCCCAAAGTGGACACTTTCAAAGGCAAAAGTGGACACTTTGGTGACATGTCATCCACTATAAATAGATTTTAGGAATTAGGGTACGGGACTTTTGACACTTTACACATTTTTCCTTTGCCAAATTGGGATAATTGCTTACGACATTGGAGTCTTGGGTGACAGCCAAGGGTCCTCTATAGGTTTTAATTTCCAATTTCTCTTTTGATTTTTGTTGAATTTGCATTAATGATGTTTACGTTCTTGCATTTCTTTCTCTCTTTTGTGAAGCCCATCCACATGGAGGGCTAAACTTCCTTGTAATTCCTAGTCAATGCACATGAATCTTGAATTCTTGGGATTAATTGCAATACAAATCTTTCTTTCCTTGAATTTATTAACCCCAATCTCTGAATGAAATGGAATTTGCATGAAGGGAACATTGCTTTATGAACCCTAATTTACCTAACGAAATTCTAATTCAAAATTGCTTAATTTTGGTTAATCCTTGAGGTTGCTTAATCTTAGGGATAGAGATTGGAGCCCATTAAGATGCTTAATTTTAATTGGGATGTTAAAGTTAGTCTTCGCTTGTTAGATTAACTTAATTTAAGGGAAAGAAAAGGGGATTATTGAATCATTTGGAAGAATAATGATAGAACTCATTGCTTGACTAGGGATTACTCATTTTAATTGATTGAATTTCATTAAATTTACATTTCGTTCTTGATTAAAACCCGGAATTTGACAAACTCCCCCCAATTTATTTGCTTTAAAATACATGTTTACACTTGTTCGATGTATGTTCCCAACCAAAAATTCCTTGGAGACGACCTAGGATAACACCCTAGTACTGCATTCATTTCTTTGCATATTTGATGAGGATTAACGACAATCTTTTGCATGACGAGTAGCTCAAATATCGTTTCATCAGAATTCTCCAACCACAAAAAGAGCAAGAACTGATGGTGTCTCACCTTCCTCACCCATTGAAATCGCTGACCCTCCTCAGCCAAGAGTAACTGCACCTGCAACCTCTTCACCACCTCAGCCGACCAGAAGAAATGCTCCTTCTACCTCTACCCCTATTGATCATGATCCAAGGTTCAGGAGTATTGCTCACGAAAACTATTTCAAGGCAAATATTCTGAGGAGGAAGATTGTCCCGGATAGAGCCTTTGAAATTGCTGAAGGCAACTACCCTGAGTACTCAGAAGAAATTCAGAAAAGGGGATGGGACAACTTCTGCTCCTTGACTGATAATGGTTGGAGAGAAATTACACAGGAGTTTTATGCAAATGCAATGCGGTTCAAGGGAGACCAAATTCCCAAATTTCACACAATGGTCAAGGGTATGAGGATGGATTTCACTGCTGCCAACATCAATAGAGTGTTGGAAATTTACACCGAAAGGCAACCTGAGCAGATGGACTTCACTGACTTTAAGAATAATCCAGACAAGGATTATATTGAAATCCTGCACAGAATTGGAAGGCCAGGCACAACTTGGCAGCTGAACCTCGCCCAAAAACCCAAGTGTATCACCACCAAGAACCTGCTACCATTCGCTAAAGTCTGGAGTACTTTTTTGTTGAACTCTTTCATGCCAGTCAAGCATAGTTCAACCCTGGCAGTAAAGAGGGCTGAATTATTGTTTGGTATCGTTAATGATATGTACATTGATGTGGGGGAAGTAATTAGTGAATGTATCTTAAATATTTTGAAAACAAAAAGAGATTCACTAGTCTTTCCCTCATTAATCACTTTACTTTGTGAGGATGTAGGGGTTGAAGTTGGAGAATACCAAGAGAAAATCAGATCTGCTCCCCCTATCTCTGTCTCAATGGTAAAGGAAATCTATGCCACCACCTCCTGCACTTCAGCTGCACCTATCCCCACCCAGTTCAAAAAGGAGAAACCAATGAAGATGAAGGACATCCTACATCTTTTGGTTGAAAGCCAAAATCAATTGGCTGAACGACAAACTGAGCTCCACAGCAGTTTGAAGGCAGAAACTATGCTATTGGAATGTGTGTTGATGAATCTTGGTCAGAAGATGGGAATGACCAAAGATGAACTTTATCACACACCAGATTTGGCCGAGAATGCTCAACGTCTACGCTCATCAGTCTTTAAAGACTTGCCAATCTACAAGACTCATTTTCCACAGCCAACTGAAGAAGTGGTGGAGGAAGAAGAAGATGAGGAGGATGAGGAAGAAGATGAAGATGAAATTTCTGATGAGGAGGATGCCCAAGATGACTAGTTTTAGGATTTTTGTTTTCTTTTTTGTTAATTCGAATTTTCTCTTGACGGTCTTGTAATTAAGTTTCAAACTTTTTGGTTTGATTTTAGAATTTGGGTTTGTAATTTGCACACTTGGTATATTTTGGTTTCATGCTAATTCTGAACAATTATGCTTTGAACACACATTAATTCTGTAGAATTCAATCCCTTTTCACTTGATAATTGACGGAATTTTTGGTGTTTTGTGCAGAAAATGTCACAACCACACAACACTCACACAAAATGGATGATGACACTTGCACAAGCTGCCATGAAAGGGGGGTTTCATTCTCTACCTCTTATTCATGAGTTAGCTTAACATTACACTGAATTATTCCTGAAAAACACCAAAATACTAGAATAGATAATAAATTGCTGGCTATTAATCAAATAAAAATGATTGACAATTTTGTGAATTCTGTGTGAATTTCTTTTTAAGTTGTTTTTCCCATTCTCAAAATGAGATCACACTTGTATTTTCAAAAATGAGGCAGTCGCCACTAGGTGTATATATTTCTGAAAAGTGCATTGTGTTTTCATTAATCCACATGATCACTTATAAATACCTAGTGAGATTTGAGCTGTCTAATTCTTTTTCTTGTGTGATTAATCATATTTGGCTGCATTCTCTAGAACTTGCCCTTGTTCTTAAATTGAATATGCATGTTACAGTTTTCACCCACATGATAGAGGCCATGATTGATATCCTAGTCAGCCTAAATGCCTTCCTTTATGATTGAATGTCTTAGTTCACCCTTTTGAGCTTAATATCCCTTTTCTTGAAATTACCTCATTATAAGCCTTGCTGAAAAACCAATTTTTACCATTCAAAAGATCAGAGGCATAATGAGTTTAATCAAGAATGAGTTTTAAAACTAAGTTTGGGGTGGCATCTAGATTTTAATTGCTTGAGGACAAGCAATGTTCTAAGTTTGGGGTAAGGGAAATAGCATGCTATCTAAGTTTGAGTTCAACAAGCCAGAAAGAAAGAACAAAAGTGCTGCAGCAAAATGAAAAATTTATGAAGCAAAGCTGTGAAAAGAACAAAAATGTGATTTCAAAAGAAAAGAAGTGCAGCAAAGTGCTACAGAAAAAGAAAAAGAATATCAACGAAAAGAAGATAGTGACTGAAAGTAAGAAAAGAAGAAAAGTATCAGTGAAAATTCTGCTGTAAGAAAAATTCTATTTGCTGCATAAGTGAGAGAATTAAGGAGGAATAATGCATATCCAGGCTAGTTTTAAAACAAATCACTCAAAATGCCTCTGATCTTTTGAAATTGCATGTATTGTTTTCCATTTTCTTTGATACCTACCTTAACCTTAGCCTTGTTATAACCTGAAAAGGTCCTCTAGATGTGTGATTAATTGTACTAAGCAAAGGAGATGGAGAAATTGGGCAAACATATGGTAGAGTGCAGTGAAATTGATGATTTAGAGTGAAAACAGCACCTAAACACTGTTGAGTGATGAGAGAAACACTTCCAAGTGAACTGTGATCATGTTGATTAATTGTACTCACATGAATTTTGATGAAAAATATGAACTTAGGTAGCAATTCTTACTCAATGATAATTATGCAGTAGGAATATCATGATGAGTATTTGGATGAACAACTTGATTGAAAATTTTGCAGAAAACACAGAATTAGAAATTAGAAAAATCTGAAATAAGCAGTTTATGAACTGAATTTGAAAATGAAGGAACTTACCCTTGGTTTAGTTTGATTTGCTTGAGGACAAGCAAAAATTCAAGTTTGGGGTGGTGATGAATCCATATTTTTCCTGATATTTTAGCATAATTCTAGCTCATTTAATAAGGAAAATATATGAAGAAAGCAGAAAAACTCAGAAAAAGAGAATGATTGAAAGTTTTATTTCAATTTGTAGTTATTTTCGCATTTGTAGAATTTATGCTCAGTTCTTAAGGAATTTATCTTGTTTTTGAAGGAATAATCTGAGCAAAAGTCATGGAAATGGATTATCAATGGAAAGGAAGAGGAAGAATGGCAATGTTGGACTCCAAAATACAAGAATTATGGGATGCAGGCTGGGCGTGATCACTATTGTTAGTGAAAGTGATCATTCCAGAGCCTAAATGAGAAGAGGAGCCTGTGCGTAATCACTTTTATTTACAAGAGTGAGCGTTGCCAGTGTGCGTTATCACTTTCGCCAACGAAAGTGAACGTTCCAGAGAGACTTCATTCCTGATGAGCTGCGCATTGTCACTTTCGCCAATGAAAGTGAGCGTTCCAGAGGCACTTGTATCAAGACAGCTTGCGCGTGGTTACTATTACTCACGAAAGTGATCACGCGCAGCCCTCGACCTCCTGCGTTGCCACTCTTATGAATTAAAGTGAATGTTCCAGAGAAGCCTTCAACTCTGCAAGTTGCGCGTGGTTACTCTTGCTCTTGAAAGTGAACACGCGCACTACATAAAGCTTCTGCGTGGTTACTCTTGTGAAGAAAAGTGACAACGCGCAGAATTGGGGTTTCTATAAATACATGATTGAAGCGCGAAACTTGGGGTCTTTTGCTCATTTTTCTGTTTTGTTAGTTAGATTCTCGTTGAGAGAGAGTGGAGAGAAGATTGGGGACGAAGCTTGAAGCTCCATGAAGAGGGATCGGATTGGAGCTCGTGGCCATGGCTGCTCTGCATTTTTCTTCATCTTCTTCTTCTTCTTTCTCTGTTTTTGTTGCAATGTGTGCTTAATTTCCCATAGTTAGGGGTTTATGGAACTCGAATTGATGTATTGATTCAACTTTATCTTCTGAACTTTAAGTTCTTGGATTAATTGAGTTGTTAATTCTGCTTTTCATGCAATCTTTGAATGGAAATTCATTTGATTAATCAAGAGGAATCTTTACCAATGGGAATTGGATTGTTTGCTCTGATCTGAATTGGCAACCAGAGTTTAGGGATTTCTTAGGGATAAGGAGACCTAATTCTGCAATCTTATAGTTCTAATTCTTAATGCAACCTGAAATTGAATCTCACCTAAGGGATTAGGGAGGTTTAGTGGATTGTTAGGGTCAATGAGTTAAGAAATTAACCTTTGGCTAGGTATATGTGAAACTGATTGTCAATTATTCAATTGCTTGAATGTTCAGAGGATTTAATTGGATTGATATTGATATTCTTGTGAAGTAAATTCGTAACTATCCTTCATTGCTATTTCATTTCATCACAAATCTTATACTCTGTTTTTCTGCAAGTTCTTTACTTTTGATTGCTCTAATTATTGTTTTTATATGATACAACTCTCTTCCCAAATTCGTATGGCTCAAATGGTTATTTTTCTGTGAAGTGATAATTGAGTTCCTAATTCCTTGTGGAGACGATACTCGGATCTTAAATTTACTCATTACTTGCTGCAATCCTAGTGCACTTGCTAGTGTTTAGATTGCAAATAACAACTTTCATCAGCAAAAGTGATTGTTCCAGAGAAGGGTGTCGTTCCTTGCTCCTCTGCGTGATCACTTTCATCAGTAAAAGTGATTGTTCAGAATGGAACCCTGTAATTGAAGCTCTGCGTGATCACTTTTCTGCAAAATAGTGACTCCTTTTGTTATTCAAAGCTCCTTAGAAACTTAATTGCCTCATGCATTCAATTTCAATCATCTCATTTATGCATCCACAGCATTAGCCTTCATTGAATCAACACATTATTCCTAAAACACATATAAAACAGAATCTAAAATCAGAAAATTGCAGAAATTGAAATAAAGAATTAACAAAAGTTTAAGTAAATTTCAACTAGAGTAAAAATAGTTCAGAAATGTGAGTTGCCTCTCACAAAGCGCTCTTTTAACGTCACTAGCTTGACGTTAAATGTTCCTCACTGCTGAGAAACCAAGTTAATGCAAAAAGTGTTCCTATTGAATTCTCCTCCATTGTAAATCTTCAGTCTTTGGCCATTGACTTTAAACTCTCTCCCTTCTCTTTGATCTTCAAGTAACACAGCACCAAAGGGAGATACTTCTTTTACCATAAAAGGTCCTGACCATCTAGACTTGAGTTTTCCAGGAAACAACTTCAATCTAGAATTAAATAGTAGAACTAACTGCCCTGGTTTGAATTCTCTCTGCAAGATGAATCTGTCATGTATTCTTTTAGTCTTTTCTTTATACAGTTTTGCATTTTCATATGCAATTTGTCTAAATTCCTCCAGTTCATGTCGCTGTAACACTCTCTTTTCTCCAGCCTTGATTGAATCAAAATTCAGCCATTTAGTAGTCCAATATGCTCTATGTTCAAGTTCCACAGGAAGATGACATGATTTCCCAAACACTAATTGATATGGTGACATACCAATTGGTGTTTTGAATGCAGTTTTGTATGCCCATAATGTATCATCAAGCTTCCTTGACCAATCTTTTCTTGAGTTACTAACTACTTTCTCTAAGATCTTCTTGATTTCTCTATTTGAAATTTCCACTTGTCCGCTTGTTTAAGGATGGTAAGGAGTTGTTACTCTGTGTTTTACTCCATACTTATCCAGAACATTATCAAGGTATTTATTGCAGAAGTGTGATCCTCCATCACTAATCAGAATTCTTGGCACTCCAAATCTTGAAAAAATGTTTTTCTTTATGAAGGAAATCACCACTTTGGCTTCGTTTGTTCTGGTTGGTATAGCTTCCACCCATTTAGACACATAATCCACTGCCACAAGTATGTATTCATGAGAAAAAGAAGTTGGAAAGGGTCCCATAAAGTCTATTCCCCATACATCAAATAGTTCCACCTCCAAGATATTGTTCAAAGGCATCTCATGTTTTTTGGAAATGTTACCAACTCTTTGGCATTTATCACAGTTTTCTACATAAATTTTTGCATCTCTGAACAATGTAAGCCAGAAAAATCCAGCTTGTAATACTTTGGCAGCTGTTCTTGATCCACCATGATGGCCTCCATAATCTGAATTGTGGCAATGCCATAGGATATCAGCTTGTTCTTTCTGTGAAATACATCTTCTCAAAATGCCATCTACTCCAATTTTGAATAGATGAGGATCTTCCCAAATATAGAACTTGCTGTCATGAAGGAATTTCTTTCTTTGCTGCCAATTCATTCTCTCTAGAATGTGCTGAGTGGCCTTAAAATTCGCTATATCAGCAAACCAAGGTACTTCATCCACAGTTAGCAGCTTTTCATCAGGAAATTCTTCATTAATATCCAAGTAATCTGATGACATTGTATCCAATGGAATTCTGGATAGATGGTCTGCAACACCATTCTCTTTTCCTTTCTTATCTCGAATTTCTAACTCAAATTCTTGAAGTAGTAGAATCCATCTCAGCAGTCTTGGTTTAGCATCCTGCTTAGAAAACAAATATTTCAGAGCAGCATGGTCAGTATATACCACAACCTTGGACCCTACTAAATAAGACCTGAATTTATCAAAAGCAAATACTATAGCAAGCAACTCTTTTTCAGTGGTTGTGTAATTAATCTGTGCAGAGTTTAGGACTCTACTAGCATAGTAAATCACATGTAGTCTTTTATCTTTTCTTTGTCCTAATACAGCACCCACTGCATTGTCACTTGCATCACATATTAGCTCAAATGGTATAGTCCAGTCAGGTTTAACAAGAATTGGAGCAGAAATCAGTTTTTCTTTTAAGATAGTAAAAGCATGCATACAAGATTCATCAAATACAAATGTTGCATCCTTTACAAGCAAGTCACTCAGAGGTTTGGCAATTTTAGAAAAATCTTTAATGAACCTCCTATAAAATCCAGCATGGCCTAAGAAACTTCTAATTCCTTTCACATTCACAGGTGGAGGTAATTTACTAATCACTTCTATTTTAGCTTGATCAACCTCCATCCCTCTAATTGAAATCTTATGGCTAAGCACTATTCCTTCTTGCACCATAAAGTGACATTTCTCCCAATTTAACACCAAGTTGGTGTCTTGACATCTCTGCAAAACAATGGACAAGTTAGATAAACAATCATCAAATGAATTCCCAAAAACAGAAAAATCGTCCATGAATACCTCAATTATTTTCTCAACCATGTCAGAAAAAATAGCTAACATGCACCTTTGAAATGTAGCTGGAGCATTACACAGCCTAAAAGGCATTCTTCTATATGCAAATATTCCAAAGGGACAAGTAAAAGCAGTTTTTTCTTGATCAATTGGATCTACAGCAATTTGGTTATAGCCAGAATATCCATCTAAAAAGCAGTAAAATGCATGTCCAGCTAACCTTTCTAGCATTTGGTCTGCAAAAGGTAGAGGAAAATGATCTTTTCTGGTTGCATCATTCAGCTTTCTATAATCTATACACATCCTCCATCCTGTGACAGTCCTTGTGGGTATCAACTCATTCTTTTCATTTGGTACTACAGTCATTCCACCCTTTTTAGGTACCACTTGCACAGGACTTACCCAATTGCTGTCTGAAATAGGATATATGATCCCTGCATCTAATAGTTTAATGACTTCCTTCCTTACCACTTCCTTCATGGCAGGGTTTAATCTTCTTTGAGGCTGCACAACTGGTTTAAAATTTTCTTCAAATAAAATTTTGTGCTTACAAAAGGATGGATTTATACCTTTCAAATCTGAGATGTTCCACCCTATTGCTGATTTATGGATTCTCAAAATTCTCAGCAACTTCTCCTCCTCTTCTTCCTTGAGTTCATTGCTTATGATAACTGGATTTTCATGTTTATGATCTAAGAATGCATATCTCAAGTGAGATGTAAGTTGCTTTAATTCCAGCTTCTGACTTTTCTCTTCTTCTCCTTCATTTTTCAACTCCTCTTTGATTGATTCTTCTGCAGGTATTAACATAGGTAGAGTTTCCAATTGCTGCTCCATTTCAAATACGTTTTCATCTTTTTCTCTTGAACTCTAAGCATTAACTCTCCTTTTTGCACATCAATGAAAGCTCGTCTAGTTGCAAGGAAAGGTCTGCCCAAGATTAATGGTATGTTTGCATCTACCTCCATGTCCAATATGACAAAATCTGCAGGAAAAATAAATTTTTCAACCTTAACCAACAAATCCTCTACTACTCCATATGGATAAGTATATGATCTATCAGCTAATTGCAATGTAATGTTGGTTGGTTTCACTTCCTCTATCCCCAAGTCAATACACATACTTCTAATTAAGACCTACTTCTAATTAACAATACACATACTTATATTAATAATCAAAATATTATTACTAAATTCAAGGTGTTACACGAACAAATTTTAATTTAGCAGATTGTCTTACCAAGGCATTAGCTAAAGATTCTGTTGCAAGAATGGAAATTGGGATGGGATTGGATCTCCACTGTTAATCACAATTAAGGGAATCTTAACTTTACACTTAATATGACATTAAGTCTTAAGTTCAATAAGATTAAATATCTTATTTGATGATTGGAAGCATAAATAATAAATTGAAGGTAAGAGTGCTTTAGACCTGCGATGTTAAAGAGGTTGATTAATTCTTAATAGATCTCTTGACTTTATGCTTTGTTGTAGGAGCATATTTTCTTAAGAGATTTACCTATGTAAGTGGGAAATTTGGCCGCTTCAAGAAGCCAAGGGGGCACTACTTTGATGCACTTGTGAATAGATATGGACACATGGCTCTTATTGTGTCAAGTATAATAGGAACATGTATTTTATCTTGTGTTTATAATATCTTCAAGTTTTTTACATGTATCACTTTGGTTCAATCGTTTCCACTCTATTGAAATACAAATTCTTGAAATGTATGTTATACTAAGTAAAAGTTCAAGTCTATGTACACTTTCATTTATGCATGAGATTGCAAATGTCAAGTTGGTGTTTGTGTTAATAAACCAATTTTAGAATACTTAAAATGGGGGAGGATTGTTGGAATTTTAGAGTATTTACATGGTTTTGATCCATGATTGTATAATCAATATCATTAGGATATGGTGTTTGATATTAATTATAAATAAGAAAAGAGGAAGTTAATTCTAAAGATAACTACTAGGTAGTTATTTCTAATGGTAACTACCAAATAGTTATGTTAGTAACTACCAAGTAGTTATGTTTTATAATTTCTTCTTAAAAATTCTTCTCTACATATATAGAACTCATGTTCTATGATGATGATGAAATTTGGTTCTAATGTAATCATAGAAAACACAACAAAATGAAAAAGTACTTGCAAAACTATTTATTCTTTGAAACACCAACAACACAAAATTGAATTTACTTTGTGTTCCTATTATACGCTAATTCATAGAGTGTGAATTATCGTTGTCAATCTTCTTTGTATCTCAAAAAAAAATTTCATGGTACCCTACGTTCTTTTAAGAGACAAAATATTGCTTTTAGGAAAGTGTGTATTTACGCCTAGAATATCATATCGCCAAGTTTCAATTGTTGTAAATCTTGTTTCCCTTATTCACTTAAAAGTTCTAACACTCCTTAATGACACATAATCATTTTACTGTATTTTTTTGGTATAATGTATTTCATATTTTGTAAAGTTAGATTTATGAATGTCTTACATACATGAGATTAGTTCTCCTATCAAGTATGAGTTTGTACAAACATTGTTTGAGATTCTTGTAATCTAGTGTTTACACCAAATGGTTATAACTGTTTGCTCATTGTTAACATATTTTTACCATATTAATATGGAGTATTCTATTGTTTTAAAATAAGTGCCAACATTTTCCAAACTCGTTGATAGATTTTCTAATAGGTTGACATAGTCACTTATTTGGTTAAATCTATTAATTAAATGACAATTATTGTAGAGCATTTATTGATTTAGCCTATATGTTATCACTTGTGTTATTAGGCATTATGTGATTACTATTGTTTCTGGAATATTGTAAGGAATTAAGCTTATATGAATTATGTTGACGGCAAGAAAAGTTATCTTTTAGACTAGTGTTAATACACTTATAGCTGGTGTTATCATAACAGCAAAGTATGTCATTTTTGTATGACCTCTCAAATTTTATTTTTGGTCTTTGTCTTATTTAATAGGCCATTTATGAGAAAGTACAACTTGTATATTTACCATAATTAATAGATTCTCTAATTAGAGCATTTGATTTCTTGTCAATGTGTTTTGGAGAATGAAAATTTTTCTAAGTTATGAAATCTTGACAACTAAGTTAGTGGTAGACGAATGAGCTATGCATTGTTGAAGTTCATCTCAAAAATTGGTTTAAAAATACATTTTCTCGACCGAAATTCATGTAATCTAAGGTTCTTACATTTTGATCAATTGTAGCCAAGAAGAATGATCTCAAAACTTAAGTTGTATCAAAAGTACAACACTTTGATATACTTTCATGAAAATGGATAAAAAAGAATGTTTCATTTTATGTCGAAATAGAGATAACATTTTTGAGGGGTTTTAAAATTTTTTGTAAATCCAATCCAAGATTGGAAGAGTCCAAATTAGTTGAAAGAATATAGTTTGAGATATTCATTGATCAAAGTTGTCGAAATGACTAAAGTGACGGAAGGATTTTTTACAAGTTCAAGCAACAAATAAAGATATAAAAAGTAAAGAAATGTGTCGAAAAGTAGCAAGAGCAATTGTCAAAGGTTATCACCAATTGAAGAATAAGACACATGTAGTAAATTAGTAAATTGTGTGTGACAAAGTAGAAGCAATTATAAAGAAACGTGTGAGAAATGGTTGTGAAGGACACTTAGGTAAGAAGAAAAACAATTAAATCTAATTTGTATATAAATAGGACTAAATTTTACGTTTTAGGAGATGACATTTGCACTAAACACTTGCACTTAAAATTATCTGCACGCTAAAAGTTTTGCATTGAGACAGACACCAACAATTAAGAGATTGACGGTCCTCTGTATTCATTGTGAAAGTTGTAATTTTATTTTTTTAGCTATTTAAATTCCATTCCATTCTGTTTATGTAATCATTACCTTTATGTTAAATATTATTTTATTATTATTTTGCTTCTACACGTGTTTAAATTATTTTATGTCGTTGTTAACCATTATAATTACCACACAATTAAAAGAATCTAAAAAAATTTAAAATTTAACTTTTAAATTACTCTTGAATTTATTTATTTATTAATTATAAAATTCACCGTAAATACTATGATTTTGGAGCCGATTGATGTTTTGAGAGTCCGAAATTTTGCATTCGTTCATTATTATTATTATTGATATGTGTATTATTTACTATTTTATCATATTTTTATACGATTTAAGATATTTGGACCATTTATTGAGATTGCATGTTTGTTTATTTCAATTATGCTTTTACTTATTAATCTTTTTTATGAGATATGAGTTCATTAAATTGTGTAGCATTAGTCCTGTCTGATATAATTTTCTACATTGTTAGGAGTTTTTTTTCCATAATTAACGTTTGTCGAAGTAATCTTTTCACGTCTAATAATTAAATTAATTCTATTTAAGTAGAATAATTTTAAATATTCTCAAATCTATTTTGTAGATTAATATTAATTAATTATTTAGATTATATAATCTTAGAAGATAATGTTAAGTTGTTATGATGAAGAACATTATCTATTAGACTTTTGAGTGCTTTCAGACATTTTTTATGCAAATACATTCCTATATCAGAGAATAGATTCAAACTTCTCTTCAAATACACACATTTTATGTTTTTTGTCAAATTTAATTTATAAAAATATACTATAACCTGACTCTGTGTTTAGATCAGAAATATTTATTACGAAAAATTTGTTGACTGCGATCAATCGGTCACCGGTAACACAAAGTAGAATTTTGCATTTAATTAGAACTTAGACTTATTTTCTCGTAGCCTGCTTCAGGCAAACACGAATTGCACCATCACATTCACACACAACTCTGCATTAGTTTATCTTCCCTTGGGGAAAATGGAAATACCACATAGTCCACGAGAAATAAAGGGTTATTAGAAATTAAATTGAATGTGTACTTAATAATAATTTAATTTTTATTTAACCAGTACCTTTGGGACATTGCATTGGCTAATGTTTATAAAAAAATTAAAAAGAAAAATGACGTGAGTTCCTTGAGGATGTGACATATGTTTGGTTGCATCTAATTAACATTTATTTTTTCAATCAAGCATGCGGCATTCATTGCTATAAAATTAACTACTTGGGCATTTTGACAACTAGAAAGTGCTAATAAGTTATAAGCATGATGAAACAAAATGTCTCGCGTTTATCTTCATTCTTCAAAACTTTGAAAAGGAGGGGAAAAAAAAGTATAAGTAAAGTTTAGTAGATGGCTGTGATACTGTTTTCCAACAGTACCAAATAAAATGTTATTTTTAACACCTTGTTAGCATCGCAAAGATATTAGGTTTGTTTATTTTGGGTCAATTGACTGATGATCCAGGTATCTGTGTGACTTGTGAAGTTTTGATGTGGATTGAAAAAAGGAGAAGCCCAATGAAGAAATGTCAGCCCTATACTCTGAGCTACCAGCCATAAAAATTACCATTAAAACCTGATCTTAGGTGTAGATCCAAAAAATAAGAAAAAGATAACTTGCTTCATATGGCTTTTTGAGAGAGAAGGGGAAGGCTCCTAAAAAGTAAGAAAAACTATATTCATATGCTCATTGAGTATATCCCCTAGTAAGAGATGAAAATGGGATAAAATATGTATAAGATATGATTTTAACCAGTTTTCTTCGATATTATAAGAAAGTAATGTCACAGTGTTGCTGTCGTGGTGACTTGTAGAACAGTAGAAGTTAAAAAATGAGTTGCATACATATTTTATAAAAGAAAAGCCCAATTATTCAATCACTGGGGAGCAGCTAGAAGATTGAAGAAAAAATGGCTCCTAAATTTAGGGAAAGTGACATTTGACATTTTGAGGCTGTAGTTGCCATGCTTCACGTATATAATAAACAGTCTTCCAAGAGAATTAGCAAAATAATGCACTTACCCGAATCATTTATGTTTCGGTCGTTTTACCTTTAGGTTTTTAGTTGTGTATAATTTTTGTTTATATTTCTAACCATTTTATCACTTCCGCTACTACTAATACTATTAATGAGCACAACTATAAACCTCAGTAATTTCATATAAATGTAACCCTTTTAAAAGCTGCTATTTACAAGTGGAAAATAATCCCAATCCATTCTTCAAAATGTTTTCTGAAACATTTAATCATATAACATAATGCGGCCTTAAAAACAAACATAACTAGACATAGTTATTGAATAACTATTCGCATATTGTCGGATAAATTATTTTAATAAGTGGTTAACATGCAGAAATACAACACTTTTTATCAACCAAGTAGTCATTTTCCCATCTGTCATCGGATATATGCAACTTTATCAATGTAAAGGGGAGGGGACTGATTACACAACTAGAAACTGACAACATATTATGCAAGACAACAACGTTATCACGACTAGAATCACAAAATCACTATGCTGGTACAGGAATTTTGGCAGTATTGGAAAATACATAAATTAAACAACCAATGAGGATCAGCTGTTTTATTGTAAATAAAATTGTACACATTGTTGTGGAAACGTCTTCATCAGATGGATATACTCTTATACACAAGCAAAACTTCAGGAATTGAAACAGATAATTGCTTCAACTTTATCTTTAAACTCTCCTAGTTTGAGCTAGTATACAATGACAAGGGTAAAGGAAAGAAAAATGAAATATAGTATATAATCAATATCATATCATACATGGCTTGATCAGCAAAGCTTACCTCTGCTGTTCCAGCATCAAATCCCAAATGAATGTGACTTTGAACTGATTCTGACTGGTAATATGAAAAAGGAAAAAAAGGGAAGCAATTTCAGTCATGTTTCTGATTGTAAAAGGATTAAAGTTGCCTTTTCAGGGTTCCTTCCTGAGGTGAAGGTTGAAACACCACTAGTTTGAAATGATGATGATGATGAGGGACCATGTGGGGAAACTCCAACTGTGGAGAAAGCACTGGCATTGCTACTTAGGAATGTGCTGGTTCCACTAACATGTCCTTCCATCACTGATTTTGGGGCAGGTGGCTTCTCAATCTCTGTTACCCCTTCTAGCATTTGCACCACTTTGCTCATTGTTGGTCTCTGAGATGGCTGCTCTTGGATGCACCAAAAGCTTGCCTCAATTGCTCTTTTCAGTTTCTCCATGTCAACTTCTTGGTCAGCTAGTCTTTTGTCCAAAATCCCACTGATGTTACCTTTCTCAAACTCTTCATAGGCCCACAAAGAGAACTTCTTCTTATTTGTTTCATCTGAGACATCAAAATTCCTCCTTCCACTCACAATCTCCAACAAAACCATGCCATAGCCATAAACATCAGATTTGGATGTTATGGGAAGATTTGCAAGCCACTCTGGGGCTAAATATCCTCTAGTTCCTCTCACACTTGTTAAGGTCCGATGCCTATGGTCCTTTGGGTTAATGAGCTTTGCAAGGCCAAAATCAGAGACTTTGGCAACATAATTCTCATCCAAGAGAATATTTTCGGGTTTTATATCACAGTGAACTATGCAGTCACGACACTCCTCATGAAGGTATGTGATGCCTCTTGCAGTGCCCAGGGCAATGTTGTATCGATACTCCCAATTCAAAAATTTTCCTGAATGTTCTGTCGGGAATAGAAAATTATCAAGAGATCCATTTTTCATGAACTCATAAACTAGAAGCCTGTGGCGACCTTCTGAGCAAAAGCCAATTAGTCTCACCAAATTCAGATGATGAGTGCTACTTATAGTGGCAACTTCCATCCTAAACTGTTTCTCACCTTGCTCAATACCCTCAAGTTGCTTCACTGCGACAACAGTTTTATTAACAAGAGTTCCTCTGTACACTGCACCAAATCCACCAGCTCCTAGCTTCTCCTTGAACCCCTTTGTTGCACGCTGGAGTTCCTTGTATGAGAACTGCACAGGCGCACCGGAAGCATACTCAAGAAGAGCATACTGAGCAGACAATCCACCAAACCTCGTGCTGTTCCTACAACACCACATCCATAAACCACCTTCAAAGGCAATCAAAGCTAAAAGGGTACCCAAAACAACAACCACTACAACCCAAGCAGGTACCCTCGTACTCTTTTGCCTCACAGTCTCCCCCAAAGAGGGTGGTGGATTCGGTGCCAGTGGTGGACACACTTTGACATACGAAGTACTAGGCAAGGAAGGATTATGATATCCACTAACAAAATCTACGGATTTAATGTAACATTGCCCCGTCCCATCCGACAAGGAAGTAGAAGCAAAACAGCCAGGCGAGTTTGAAAGGCAATTTCCTCTACAAGCCGATATACCAATGAAAAAAATATCTGACTGAAGCTCAGGTGGATAAGTCAAAAACTGAGCATGATCCAAAGTCAACATAGTTGCATTCCCTTGACAAGTATCTAGACTCACCTTCCTCCTACACCCTTTCCTACTGTCACTTGGATCAACCATCTCGAAATTCTCCGACGGGCACCCACAAACTGGATTGGAATCATTGTAACTACATATTCCATAGTTCCCACAGTAAGCATAAACCTCACACTGATCCTGAACTGCAGCCCATCTGACAGTAGCAATTCCACTACCCTTACTACTGCTAAAAATCTTCAAATTCCCATCATTATCCAACTTCAACACCCTCAAAATATCACTACCCCCCTCAGCATAGTCACTACTATAAGCAACAACAACAGAAGTGTTCAAATTCAAATCAGAAAGTTGCAAAATCCCAATTGATGTTAACCCCAACACAGGAGCATTCAAACTCACATTCACAGAAGAATTCAAACCCTGGTTCCAAAACAATATGCTATTGTTCCACTTCAATGTTAAATTGCCAATTCGACTAAGACTAAAGGAGTAACGTTCAGATGTGAGAACCTTATCAACGGTGAAATTCTGAGAGGGCAAAAGAGTATCAGTGGGGTGGTCAAAGCTGGACCAGAGGGTACCCGTACCGTTTGAAATTACCAAATTGCCACTGTCTTCGAGAGTTGCTGACGTAGCACCGCGGTTGGCGGTGCCGGAGTCCCAGACGGTGGCGCCGGATCCGTTGACGAGGCGGAGGGCACCGGATGAGAGGAATTGGAGGGACCCACCGGAGTCAACGGCGGTGCCATTTCCGGCAGACCAGACGACGGGGGCGCCGCCGGAGTAGACGATTGCGGCGGTGAAGGAAGGGGGAGAGGTTGGTGGCTGAACAGAGATGAAGCGGAGGGAGAAGGTGGCGCTGGTCGAAGGCCATGTTTGGTTGGAAGAGGCAGAGAGGGTGGAACCTGGGTTTATGGCTGTGGTGGTGGTTGTTAAAACAAGGGTGAGGATTAGGAGCAAAAACTCCGTTTTTAGGAACATGTTTTGTTGTTTGTTTGATTTTTCAATTGGACGTGTGTACATGTGAAGATGCTGGTGTTGGTTGGATGCATGTATTTATGGTAATGATAGGTGTTGTCAAGGTTGGGATTGGAGTGTGTTTGGGTTTCGTGTGTGGAAATGGATTATAATGCGACGGAGGTGAAGTGGAACGCAAAAGGAAATGGAAGACTTTGACTTGGCCTGCTCCAGTGGTTGATTGATTGAATGGATGGATTTTTCTGTTTTATTTTATTGAGTTTTCAACAATGGAGATGGAGTTGAATCTTCCACGAGTTGATTATTTTAAACTGAGCATTGGTTGAAGCTGGTCATTCACGGTCTGGAAGCGAAAAAGTTTTCAAGCTTCAACATTTTTAATCCCTTTTATGGTTTGAGACGTCACATGAGAAATAATACGGTAACACGCAACCGTTGGAAAATATTTGATATATTTTTGGAATATGTATGTAAAAAATTTTAAAATAAAGAAAAGATACAACTAATAATCTGCAATACTACATATAAAATTAACTTTTACCAGTTAATAATGAAAATATAGTAGTATTGATAGGCAATGAAGGACCATAGACTGGCTAAAATTTCTAAAGTGCTATTCAATATAAATCGTTCGATGTAATAAAAATTAAATAAACAGTTAAAATAGATCGTATGTTATGATTTGCACCAATTATATTACTAAGTAGGTAAAATTTGCTGAATATTCCTCGTATAAATAAAGTCCTATTGGTGATGATTATAAATAGATTATCGTTAGTTGCGATTCTGTGCAAAGAAATTTTTGTCAGTTTGAAACTATTTTAAACGATGTTTTCTTTCTAACGCACGTTTTAAATAAAATTTTAAAAGTTTTGAATTATGAGATGTTAATATGTTATTTAAGTTTGTAAAAGACAATATATGAATCAACTTTACACAATAATTTCTTTGCTCAAAAAAGATAGTTTATCAATAGATTGATCAAAGTATTGAAAAGATTGAATAAATTCGATGAAGAAAGATATTGTCAAAGGATTGATAAAGTGTTCGTATCATTCTTATCCAAACTGAAATTATAAATTCAAATTCAAGAGAGTATTAACCATGTAATGATTTATAACTTATTATAACTTATAATGTAATGTTAGAATATGTTTGATTTTTTAAAAAAAATTCACAAGCATGCTCTATAAAAAATAATTATTTGAATTGAATAGAATTATTATAAGAGATAAAGTTTTTCTTTCAAATATTTAATATAATTGTATTTACTTAAATTTAAGTTTAAAATCACAAGCAATAATTTTTCTACTAGTTGATTTTGGAACATTGAGATTTTTTTTTAAGATAATGTATTTATTTCTTTCACATGAAAGTTAAATAAATACTAATATTATAACTTTTGCCTAAATTAGATAGAGACATTAAATGTAGAAATAAAATTATACAATTTTTCATGTAAAATAAAAACAATAACAACAAATTTAATCTTGTTCACTAATCATATTTATATGATCTAAATTGCTAATCTAGTAAAATATGATGCCTTGATATTCTACATTAATTCTTCCTAGTTTAAAAAATCTAATGTCTCAATGAAATTTAAGAATAACATGTATAAAAGGAAATATTAACAACTACAATACATTTTTATCTCTATGTCTAATCAATGTAGAAGTAGAAAATGTGTTACTCCAAATTATGAACATTAAACAAATATGTCTATTACGATTCATGATACAATCATACAAGTATTTAAATTAGTTGAAACATTTAAAACAGGAGCAATCATTTACAAAATACTAAAAAATCTAAATCAAATTCAAATATAAAAGAATTACATAAAATTTAACCGAGAATTCATAGTACAATATTTAGAAACACATTAATACAAAACAATACAACAATATAATGTTAATTTCATATAAAAATTAGGAAGGCACAAGAAAGTTTCTGATAAGTCTGTGATTAGGCCCTCTTTTACAGCTCATATATTCATATTTGACATTTATTTCATTTAGATTTTACACTAATTTATATATTAATTGTGCAGTTTGGTATAAGAGGCCGCAAGTGAATTTTGAGTGCATTCTAGGCCCAAATTGATGGAAGATTAGAGCTTCACAGCAGCCAGCCCAACAAGCACGGGGTGCTTCGAGCCCATGCACGGTTGTGCTTAAGGCCTTGCACGGCCGTGCTCATCTGCAGGAAGCCCAATTATGAAGAGATTTTAGGGTTTTCAAATCCTGTAAAAGTGAAGATCTCAGGCATCATAAGGACTATTTTTTGACATCTTGGCTTGGCTCGAGAATACATTTTATCTCGTCTCTCTTGCACGGGATCCTTGGCACATGCTTGGCGGGACTTGGAGCTTTGAGCGATCGTACTTGAAGACCGGGAACATATCTCACACTCTAGTTTGCTATTTCTTTTGATTATGGCTTTATTTATGTTTGTTTTATTTCTTTTATTTAGCATGAGTAACTAAGTCCATAGTTAGGGCTATGGGAATTATTGTTTATGAATTTATGGAATTTTGATATTTGAATTTAAATTTGATTTCTGTTTTGTGATTGGATTTTATCCTGTTGCGCTTCTTTCTTAATACTAATTAATTATATCGTCAGGCAACTGTACCTCGGTTAATTAATAGATCTATAGGGTAAAATGAGACAAAGGATTAGGTGGACCAAACCAATCTTTCTCTTCTAATCATTATTAAATTAACAAGTTCATAGGTTCCTTAAGCTTCTCAAATTGATGTCTTGCATGACCATTGGGGATATTAATTTAGAGAAAAGAATATTAATACTGCATGACCATTGGGTATTAATATTATTCGTATGAATGATTGGTAATCACAAGGAAATCGGATTTAGAGTTAAATAGAAAAATAACATAAAGGATTGAATAAGAAAACCCATATGCCCTAGGTTCCTCTCTGATAAGTTTAACCAAGACGTGCATTGTATTCCTTACTCTTAGTTTTATAATTGATTTTATAAATTCTTATTTAATCTCATATCTTTCAAGCTTAAACAATTAAATTAGGAAATTTTTAGCAATTGGAAATCAATCCTTGTGGGACAATATTTCGGGAACTTAATTTAAGAACCCTTTATTACTTCTCGATGGGTATACTTGCCCTCCAAACAAGTTTTTGGCGCCATTGCCGGGGAATCATTGGTGCTTGATTAGATATTAAACATGTTTTGTGTTCTGTTTTTGTGTTTTGCATGTTAGTGTGTGATACACATTTAAGAACTAACTAGCAAGTGTACTAGGTAGTTGTAGCAAGTAATAAAATTTGGAAATCAATGTGAGTCCCAAGTATCGTCCTCAGGGATTAAGTCTATCAATTACCACTTCACAAGTCAATAACTAGTTGAGCCAAACGAATTTGGAGTGTTTTGAATCATTTAACAAACAAGAACAATAAAGTGAAGAAATCTGAAAAATACAGCAAAATGAATTTAGAAATGAAATGATATGTAAATGAAGTTAGGATTGATTTCACCTCTTTATCAATTGCCAAACTGAAGTAGATCTGAACTCTAAGTTCCTTAATTGATTGATGATTAATTTCACTAGATTAATCAAAGGACAATTCCTTGCCTCATTGATCCTAATATCTAACTAAACTACCTTAATTCCTTAGGTGTAATTCAATTAAACATTGCATTAGGCATTAGATTTTAAGAGATCACAAGATCACAAATTCTTATCCCTAAGATATCCATAACCTTGACATTTAATTCAGATATGAGAAATAAACTCAATTTTCGCTGATGAAGATTTCTCTAAGTTCAATTGAATGAAGGTTTAGTTCACAATTGCATTAAGAACAGAATTAAACGTTTAATACAATCAAGATCTTAAAATCCAGATCCACAATCAATTTACAATATCACAATCGGATCCATCAATCCATAACAAAAAGAAATCAGAACATGTTCCTAAAAGAAAAAGAGAAAGAAAGAGTAGGAGAAGAGGAGTGATGAATCCATATTTTTACTGATATTTTAGCATAATTCTAGCTCATTTAATAAGAAAAATATATGAAGAAAGCAGAAAAACTCAGAAAAAGAGAATGATTGAAAGTTTTAATTCAATTTGTAGTTATTTTCGCATTTGTAGAATTTATGTTTAGTTCTTAAGGAATTTATCTTGTTTTGAAGGAATAAGCTGAGCAAAAGTCATGGAAATGGAGAATCAATGGGAAGGAAGAGGAAGAATGGCAATGCTGGACTCCAAAATACAAGAATTATGGGTTGCAGCCTGGGCATGATCACTATTGTTAGTGAAAGTGAGCATTGCCAGTGTGCGTTATCACTTTCGCTGGCGAAAGTGAACGTTCCAGAGAGACTTCATTCCTGATGAGCTGTGCGTTGTCACTTTCGCCAACGAAAGTAAGCGTTCCAGAGGCACTTGTATCAGGACAGCTTGCGCGTGGTTACTATTAGTCACGAAAGTGATCACGCGCAGCCCTTGACCTCCTGCGTTACCACTATTATGAACAAAAGTGAATGTTCCAGAGAAGCCTTCAACTCTGCAAGTTGCGCGTGGTTACTCTTGCTCTTGAAAGTGAACACGCACACTACATAAAGCTTCTGCGTGGTTACTCTTGTGAAGAAAAGTGACAACGCGCAGAACTGGGTTTCTATAAATACCTGATTGAAGCGCGAAACTGGGATCTTTTTGCTCATTTTCTGTTTTGTTAGTTAGAGTCTCGTTGAGAGAGAGTGGAGAGAAGATTGGGGTCGAAGCTTGAAGCTCCAAGAAGAGGGATCGGATTGGAGCTCGTGGCCATGGCTGCTTTGCATTCTTCTTCATCTTCTTCTTCTTCTTTCTCTGTTTTTGTTGCAATGTGTGCTTAATTTCCCATAGTTAGGGGTTTATGGAACTCGAATTGATGTATTGATTCGACTTTATCTTCTGAACTTTAAGTTCTTGGATTAATTGAGTTGTTAATTCTGCTTTTCATGCAATCTCTGAATGGAAATTCATTTGATTACTCAAGAGGAATCTTTACCAATGGGAATTGGATTGTTTGCTCTGATCTGAATTGGCAACCAGAGTTTAGGAATTTCTTAGGGATAAGGAGACCTAATTCTGCAATCTTATAGTTCTAATTCTTAATGTAACTTGAAATTGAATCTCACCTAAGGGATTAGGGAGGTTTAGTGGATTGTTAGGATCAATGAGTTAAGGAATTAACCTTTGGCTAGATATATGTGAAACTGATTGTCAATTATTCAATTGCTTGAATGTTCAGAGGATTTAATTGGATTGATATTGATATTCTTGTGAAGTAAATTCCTAACTATCCTTCATTGCTATTTCATTTTATCATAAATCTTATACTCTGTTTCTCTGCAAGTTCTTTGCTTTAATCGCTTTGGTTTATTGCTGTTATATGTTACAAATCTCCTTCAAAAATTCGTATGGCTCAAATGGTTATAATTCTGTGAAGTGGTACTTGAAACCTAAATTCCCTGTGGAGACGATATTCTGATCTTAAATTTACTCATCACTTGCTGCAATCCTAGTGCACTTGCTAGTGTTAGATTGCAAACAACAAGGAGCAGTAAAATTTCTTCATAAATCCAATCTTCAGCCTGATTCCTCAAGGTCCAGAGCTTGGAAGTCGCCCCCAATCTCCCTCTCTAACTCTCCTAAGGTGTGGAAGTGAAAAGAAAACAAAAAATGGCAAAAGACTCCAATTCTAAGTTCCTATTTCCTATTTATAGAGTTCCTCTCATTCTTCGACTTGACCCTTGAAATTCTGATAGTTAGTTGTTCCCAAGTGTTCTGGAATCTTCTAAAAGTGATACAAAAGCTCCAATCGTCCAGAATTGGCGAGAAGAAGAAGTTATAAAAATTGCAGAGAAAATGCACAGTGACTAGAGTGAAGGCGCGCAGTTGCACGCCTTGGCTACAAGTGATGTGAGTTGCAACTCTCAGTTGCGCGCCAAGGCTTCAAGTGATGTGCGTTTCAACATGATCATTACACTGTTTTAACCACTTAATCAACAAAAAAATGCCATCTGAATTCATGTAATTCAGCAAAGTTTCATATGAGCAAAATTGAGAAATATGATTCACAGCTCACAAGTAGTGTTTCCCTCATCACTCAGCAGTGTTTAGGTTTAATGTTTGCTCTCAAAATCATCATTTTTACCACACTCTACCATAGACTTGCAAATATTTTCAATCTCCTCTGCAAATATACAGCAAGTCACATATCAAGAGGACTTTTTCAAGTGAAATTGAGGTTAAAGGACAAGTAAGTGTTCAATCAATTAGGGAAACAATGTGGTTACTTCCAAACAGAAAAGATGCAATTCAAGTAGATGAATGTTCAAAACTTAAATTGAGGTTACCTCATCTTTCTCATTCATCCAAATCTGCACACAATTTATAGAATTTTTGCAGCATTTAAAGAACTATCATTGCATCAATTATACAGAGAATTTCTTTTTTTCAATTCTTTTCTGGTTTTCACACTTTTTAACACTTTGCTTTTCATTTTTCTTTTCAAATAACTCAGAGCTTTGCTGCTGCCCACCCCAAACTTAGAACTTTGCTTGTCCTCAAGCAATGCAAAACAAGAAGCCACCCCAAACTTAGTTAAAAAAAATTCATCTTTGATTAAACTCAAATTGCCTCTTTCTAATTTGGATAGGACTCATGGTTTTTCAGTAAGGCTTAAATTGAGGTTTTTCAAAGAAAAAGGTTAAAGACACAAGAGGGGTGAACTAGGATTCTCAACATAAAGGGAGGTTCATTTAGGCTAGCTAAACATGATCAAAGAAGGCCTCCATCATATATGTGAGATCTGCAAATTACATATTCAATTAAGAAACAAAGCAAGTTCTAGAGGTGCAGCAACAAATGAGATTAAATTTCACAGATAAAAAATGCTTAAGCATGAGACTCAAATCTCACCAAGGAATTTTTAAGTGATAATGTCAATCAATTAAGCTCACAATCCACTTTTTTCAGAATTATTCAGAATTAAGCTCACATTGATTTCTGGAGTTTCGTCACTGTCAGAAGAAGAAGCTTGGTCATCACTTTGAATTTGGTTAACATCCTCTTCAGACTCTTTATCAGCGTCTTCACTAGAGGAATCAGCCAAAAGATGGTTAATCTGGTCTTCTAAAGAAGGATCCAAATTAAGACTACTAATTTTCTTTTTTAACCTGCAATATTTACTAATATGACCAGGTTTACCACAATTGTAACAGGTTATGCCTGTTCTGGGTTTTTTGGGAATATTGGTGGGGTAAACCTGGTCATATTAGTAAATATTGCAGGTTAAAAAAGAAAATTAGTAGTCTTAATTTGGATCCTTCTTTAGAAGACCAGATTAACCATCTTTTGGCTGATTCCTCTAGTGAAGACGCTGATAAAGAGTCTGAAGAGGATGTTAACCAAATTCAAAGTGATGACCAAGCTTCTTCTTCTGACAGTGATGAAACTCCAGAAATCAATGTTTTGACAAAAGAACAAGATCTTCTTTTTGAAGCTATAAGCTCTATTTCGGATCATCAAGATAGAAAAGAATTTTTAAATAAATTCAAAGAGGTTTACCCTAGCATGGGTATTCTCATGGCAATACAGATATGGCAAGACAGACAATGAAGACACTCTCCCTCTGTTGCACAGGTATTCCTTTGTAAAATGGTGGAACCAATTCAATGCGGAACATGCCGGACCAGAAGGAGTTGCTGAATATTTTGGGAAAAATCCCAAAATATTAAATCTAGCAGACCCAGCAACATTTCAATTCCTTAATCAGAAATCCAAAATTGCAGCATTCTTATCAGGATGCGATACCAAAGAAAAAATGAAGAAAAATCTTCAAGATGTTCTCCTATTATTACAAAGCCAAGAAGAAGGAGAATCTTCTAACCAAGATGCCAATATTGAAGAAAATCAAAATGAAGATGATTGTTTCGGTATTGACATCCATGATCTTTAGAAACCGGTACTATAGTGAATAGTTCCAGTCATGAACCGGAACTGTAGTAATAGTACTTTAAATTGAGATGTGGGTGGTAAATCACTTTGGACGATTTGTCCGTCTTTGATTTGCCAGGATATAACATTAGCAGAAGAGGTACTAATAACATCCTCTTGCCAAGGGTAATCAATATTATTACGAATGGTATAAGCATGATACCAATCAAAAAATGGAATATTTTGTTTGACTTTTTCGAGAAATTGATAGAATTTCTCTTGGATGGTAGATCTATTTTTTCCCCTATAATTTTGAAAGAACCACCTAGAAATGTTTACCAGACTTCTGAAAAAGAAGACGAAAATCAGAGTATCCAATCTCCAACTTACTCTTCCCTTAATGAGTCTTATGATGTTATCTCATAAATTCATTATAGATAAGGAAACCCTTAGGAAAGATTTCTACTCCTCCTTTCACCTCCATGCACATGAATAACTGATGAATCCATATTTTACTGATATTTTAGCATAATTCTAACACATTTGATAAGAAAAATATATGAAGAAAGCAGAAAAACTCAGAAAAAGAGAATGAATTGAAGTTTTCTTTAAAATTGTAGTTATCTTAGCAATTGTGGAATTTTTGCTTAGGAATTAAGTTTTTAATCTTGTTTTTGAAGGAATAATTCTAGCAAGGTTCATGAAAATGGAGGCTTGATGACAAGGAAGAGGAAAGAAGCAAGTCTGGACTCCAAAAACACAAGAACAAGAAAATGCAGACTGGGCGTGATCACTATTGTCAGTGAAAGTGATCACTCCAAAGTTCAAAGAAGAAGAAAGCTTGGGCGTTATCACTTTTATCAGTAAAAGTGAGCGTTCCAGAAAGGCAAATATCAGGAAAAGCTCTGCGTGATCACTATTCTCAGCGAAAGTGAACGTTCCAGAGAGCCTTCAACCTGGCGAGTTGAGCGTAATCACTTTTATTCATAAGAGTGATCACGCGCAACCACTTGAGCTCTACGTAGTCACTTTTATCAGCAAGAGTGTTAGTTCCATAGAGCCTTCAATATCAGGAAAGTGTTAACGCGCAACCATAAACCTTCTGCGTGGCTATTATTTCTCATAAAAGTGATAACGCGTGATGATGATCTCTTTCGAGGTGTTTAAAAGATTTGTCGTAAATCCTCATCAAAATTTAAACAAATTAATGTAGTACTAGGGTAACCCTAGATTGTCTCCCATGAACATTGGTTATTAATCTTCATTAGACATGTTGAAGGCATAAATTAAACAAGCAATTAAAATGGGGGGTTTTGTGGTTTCAAATCAAAATAAAGAGCAATAAGCAAATGAGTTTAATTAATTCAAACAATAGAAAACAGCAATCCTTAGTTCATCCACATAGATTCTATCCTCATTCCACTCAAGATTTAACATTCATCCTCTCTTCCATGAATTAGGTTAATTTAACAAGCGAAAATCAACCTTATGGTCCCAACGAAATTACGCAATTTGTTAGGCTCTAATCTCTCATCCCAAAATTACGCAACCTTAGAATTAAACCTAGGATTAAGCAACCCTTAGTTTAGAATCTCCTTAAAATGAAATTAGGGTTAATTGAGCAATACCCCCCTCATTCACCATTAATTCAATTCAAAGAGATAAGGAAGAAGTAATTCATGAAAGAAAGGAATTATATTATCATTAAATTCAAGGAACTCAAGAACCTATGTGAATTCACTAAGGATTACACAAACTTAGCCCTCCATGGAAATGGGGGTCAAAAACGCAATTGGGAAATGCAGAAAACTCATTAACATTAATGTAAAAGCAAGAGAAATGAGAAACCAAACCCTAGGTTGGACCCTTGGCTGTCACCCAAGGTTGCCCTAAGCTCTGGAAAATATCCTAAATTGAGTAAAGAAGAGAAAAGGTTCAAAAAGTGTAAGAACTCCCTACCCTAATTTGGTAAAAATCTATTTATACTAAAGCTGGCGCCCTCCAAAGTAGTTACTCTCATTCTTTCATAGTAAACACACGCAGCATCAGTTGAGTTTTGCCTCTTTGGAGTGATTACTATGAATATTCATAGTAATCACGCGCAACACTGGGACATTTTGGACTCTCTGGAGTTGTCACTATGAATTTTGATAGTAACTACGCGCAGCACCTTCAATTCTACATGCTCTGGAGTGACTACTATGAATATTCATAGTAACCACGCGCAGGTTTGGTTGTTTCTGGGCTACTGTAGTTGTCACTTTAAGCTTTGAAAGTGATAACTTTGGTCCCTTTGCTGGAAGTGGCTTGCTGTAGTTGTCACTATCAATATTGAAAGTAGTTACTTTCAACTCAAATTCCTCAAAATCCAATAATTCTTCAAAATAAGCTTGGGGATTCCTGCCATATTATTCAAATGATCAAAATATGTAAAATAAACTATCTAAATTCATGTAAATTAACAAAAAACTAAGAAAGCTATATTATTTAGCCTAATTGGAATATTCATCTTATTTACACTATCTAAGTCTATTCTTTTCTATAAAAAGAAATAAATGATGTATAAAAATGTAGTAAAATGTGGACTCATCAACGCGCAAATCTAGAAAATTCTATAAATAATAGAAACGTGTAGATTTTTCAGAGTTCAGTTTTATTTTTCCGTTTTCTATTAGATCTCGTTGAGAGAGATTGAGAGAGAAGATTGGGGTCAAGTCTTGAAGCTTTCACAAAGAGGAATTGGATTGGAGCTTCCGGCCATGGCTTCTTGGAGTTTTTCTTCTTCTTTCTCTGTCTCTTCTCCCATGTTTGAGTAGTTTTCTTGTAGTTAGGGGTTTATGGAACTCGAATTGATGTATTAATTTGACTCTTGCTTCTGAATTTTGAGTTCTTGGATTAATTGAATTGTAAATTCTGTTTTTCTTGCAATCTATGAATGGAAATTCGTTTGATTCATCTTAGAGGAACAATTACCAATGGAAGTTGGATTTGCTTCTCCGATCTGAGTTAGCAATCAGAATTTGGGGATTTCTTAGGGATAAGGAGACCTAATTCTACAATCTTAAGGTTTTAAGTCTTAATGCAACTTGGAATTGAACTTCACCTAAGGGATTAGGATGGTTTAGTTGCTTGTTAGGGTCAATGAGTTAAGGAATTAACCTTTGCCTATT
This sequence comes from Abrus precatorius, assembly GCF_003935025.1. Lineage (NCBI taxonomy): Eukaryota > Viridiplantae > Streptophyta > Magnoliopsida > Fabales > Fabaceae > Abrus > Abrus precatorius. The sequence continues at coordinate 22,386,523 of NW_020874395.1, forward strand.
GCTATGCGAAACTGATTGTCAATTAACCAAGTTCTTGAATGTTCAGAGGCATAATTGAATTAATACTGATATTCTTGTGAAGTAAATTCCTAACTATTCTTCATTCCTATCTCGTTTCATTACATACTCTATTTTTCTGCAAGTTCTTTACTTTAATTGCTTTGGTTTATTGTTGTTATATGTTACAAATCTCATTCCAAAATTCATATGGCTCAAATGGTTATAATTCTGTGAAGTGGTACTTGAAACCTAAATTCCCTGTGGAGACGATATGCTGATCTTAAATTTACTCATCACTTGCTGCAATCCTAGTGCACTTACTAGTGTTAGATTGCGAACAACACATATCAAGGCAATGAAAAGCATGAAGAAGAGCTCATTGAGTTTATCAAGCAGCTGGAAGTCCTTCCGCGGTTATTTCTTCCATTCCCAATTAAATAAAGTGCTGCAAATTTATGAGAAAAAGGAAGAATATCTAGGGATACAACTCAAACTGCTACCATCAAAAGTATCTCCTAGAATTAAAGATCATAAGGTGTCAAGCTAGTGACGTTAAAAGAGCATTATGTGAGAGGCTACTCACAATATTCTTAGAAGTTTTTAATTTATTTTCTGCATTCAATAATGGTCTTGCATTTGAGTTGTGATAATTCATGAATTTGTTACACAATTTTGTTGCATAAATACTCCACTCTGCAGTAAGCTTGTTAATGACATGTGTTTCTGCATAACATTAGTTTTGCAAAGAGAAATCGCAACCTTTGGATCCAATTCCTACATAAATTTAAGAAAATTTCAAGTACAGTAAGGAAGTGACCACTTTCAGAACTTAAGGCAGTCACTTTGGGAAGAAAAATGAGAGTTTATCATGAAGGTAATCACTTTCCCAAGTAAAAGTAGTTACTCTCAGTCCAGGTATGCATCTTTTCTCGCTGAACTGAGCACTTTCAATGGTCATAGTAACCGCTCTCAGCTCAGGTATAGATTTCTATTCTTTGTAGTAAACACTTTCATAGCCAATAGTAGTTACTTTCACGATTTTTGAGCTAAATGGGATTCGCATGTTTACTTTCACTTACCATAGTGAACATGCACAACACCCTTAAGGGTAAAAGAAAAAAAAAACCATAACAGTTACTATTGTTTACCATAGTAACTATGCGCGCCCAAAGTGATTACTATTGTTTACAATAGTAACCATGCGCAAGCCCTTTTAGGAATTTTTTATTATTGGCACCCCTATAATGTTTACTATCACTTACACAAGTGATTACTTTGTGCTGAAAAATTCTGAAACATAGTGATTACTCTAGGATTGTTTTGTGCTGTAAAATTTTGGGCTACTATATCACTGTGTTTTTCCACATTGCATCTACCATGCATGATAAATTGAATTAATGTTGCTTAAGTGAGGCATGATCACATAGTGCACACACATCCCTGTCAAAATTCTGTCATGGTGTTCACTTTGTGTGTGTGTTTTTAGACTAGAAGTAGCTACTTTGGACTGCACTGCATGTCTTTTGCATGTTATTTTTTTGTAAATTGCTGCATAGCCTTGTCTGTGACCTGCACTTCTACTGGTAGCTAAATATCTCTGCATAATTGCATCCATGCCTTGGATTGTGTTGCTGCATATGGCTTAGATTCCATAGCAGCTACTATCCTCTACCATAGTACTCACTTTGGCAGTGTATGGCTTTATAGTGATCACTTTGCACTGCATTTTTTTATACAAACACTGCATATTTGCCGTCACACACACTTGATGTCATCGGCACATAATCTAACATGTGACTTGCATTCTTGAAGTTTTTTATGCCTATTTTGCTGCATAAGATCTATCATGCTTGCATTATAAAGTAATCACTATCATTGAGCATAGTGTTTATTTTGACACTACACTTCTTCATAGTAATCATTCTGAATTGTATTTTCACTATGAATTTAGGCATAATTTTGATGATGTCATTACTACACCTGCACTTCCATATTCTGCAGCTGCATAATCTACTCACTACTTCCTCTTCTCTATGTAGCAAAATGGTGAATACACCTAGAAACACCCTAAGGACCAAAGAGGCAGGACCACTGGAACACTTTCTTCTCTTTAAGCTCCTCAGAGGAGGAAGAAAAGGAAGAAGGAGAGGATGCAACTGATAGTTTTTCTTCCTCCAGCTCAAATGAAGATCTAATTTAGTTTTCCTTATGTTATTTACATTTCAATTATTTTTATGTCATTTCCTTGTACATATTGTCCATCATTTCCTTGTAGTTATTGCACTATATCACTTTTCTTTTCTTGCTTTATTTTTACCTTACTGCTTTATCTTTGAATAGTTACTTGATGCTTTCATTCTCTTTTATATATAATTATCATTTCAATTTCCATACTTCCTCTCTGTGCTAAATCCACTTTGTGTCTTTGTTTAGAAAATGCCTTCAGTCCCATCAAGAGGAGCATCAATTTGACCCTTGAATTGTGAGCCATCATCCATGAAAGGGGAGTGATCTCTTTGCCTCTGTTTCATATGTTTTTAGTCTAATTTCCCTGCATAGTAATAAAAAAAACAAAAATATTTTCATTATCTTTCTCTTTTAATTTAGTCTAGTTTTATAATTCCAATTTTATATTCTGGTTACACTTCTCATTCAACTCACAATCATTCTCTGTTTTGTACATATTTACCATTCCTACAATATTGAACATATTTTCTTATAAGGTGAACTGTACTCACATGTTGCTAAGTAATTATCACCTTTATCGTGGTAGAGAATTGGACCTTAAATTTCTTTTTTGCGTGCACTTTATATGTATTTTTGCATCTATCCTTTAGAACTTGCCCTATTTCTTAATTGAATATGCATTGTGCAATTTTTTATCTAGATGATTGAGGCCTTCTTTGCACACACCCACCCACCTTAGAACACCCTTGCACCTAATTACCTTGTTCCAAACTATAATTTTTGCCAAACTTAGTCTACAAAACTATTTTTCTTACCTCAAGAAAGGAATTTCTTTTGAGTTTAATCAAGAGTGAATGCAAGAAACTATGTTTGGGGTGCTAATTATCACTGTAGTTGCTTAAGGACAAGCAAAATATTAAGTTTGGGGTGGTGAACATCATACATGTTAATAATACATGTAAAAAAATGTTTGAAATTGAAGAAGAGAATAATTGTCAAAGTCCATAAAAAATTGATGATGAATGAATGAAAAAGAAAGAAAAAAAATATTGAGTTGAAAAGAATCCCACATAAGGCAAAATAATGAAAAACATGGTGAAAGAATGTTTGAACCTCTTAAGATGCATCATTTAATGCATTCTATTCTAAGTTGTTGTACTCACTCACTTAAAAGAACTCCCTTATCTTGAAAAACTCACTTGAGCTTTTGACCTTCATTGATCAAAGTGAACCTATCCTAACCCCATTTGTGACCAACAAATACCTTATGATAGGTGGTTCATTGTATCTAGGCAAAGAATATTGAGAATATGGGCAAGCATATGGTAGGGTGAGGCAAAATGCATGAATTGAGGGGAAACACTTAGCCTGAAATATTGATAAGTGAAGAGTGAAACACCATCCTGTGAGCTAGATAATTTCTTTGCACTGTATGGATTGCATGAAACCTTGCTGGATTTTTGTTTCTGTTTACTGCAACTTTGCATGAAAATAATTGATATGGGTATGATTTCTCTGTTGAATGAATCCATGATTTTGGAAATATTGGAAGTGCCAATTAAAGTCTAACATTGGAATGAAAATTTTGAAAACAAATTTTTTTGGATAAATCCAACCCTTTCACATGCAACTTTCTTGAGTTTTGATTTGCTTGAGGACAAACAAAAGTTTAAGTTTGGAGTTGTGATGAATCCACATTTTATTGGATTTTTACTTGTCTTTTTAGTGTTCCTTAATAGAAAAAATAGACTTAGGAAGTGTAAATAACATAAAAACATCATTTTGGTCAAATATCATAGGTTTCTTAATTTTTGGTTAATTTATGTTGATTTACATAGAAATAATTTGCAATTTTGATCATTTGAATAATTGTGCAGGAATTTCTAGCCTTATTTCATGAATTTCTAGCCTTTGAGAAAGTTTGAGTTGAAACTGACCACTTTGGATTCCATAGTGGACACTACAGCAAGCTAGATCCAGAGGGTAGACTAAAGTTATCACTCTGATTCCATAGTAGACACTACAGAAACCCTAGTTTGAAGAAGTGTTGCGCATAGCTACTTTGAGTCTATAGTAAACACTCTAGGGCAGACCAAAGTGATCACTCTGATTCCAAAGTGAACACTCCAGAGAAGGCCAAAGTCACCCAGTCTTGCGTGTAGCTACTATGAACCCAAAGTGAAAACTCCAGAGAGGGTCAACAGTAAGGAGCACTACGCGTAGCCACTATGAAACCATAGTAGCTACTATGAGAGCACTGGGCGTAGGTACTATGGACGACGACCACTTCACTATAAATAGATTTTTAGCATTTAGGGTAGAAGGAAACTTTTGCAGAACCTTTTCCTTTAGATATTTTAGGGTTTTTAGGATACTTTTGGAGAGCCTAGGTTGGCCTTAGGTGACAGCCAAGGGTCCAACCTAGGGTTTGAATTCCATTTCTTCTTCACTTTTTTTTAATTTTTCTTCTTGATGTTATTGATTTCTCTTTACTTTCATTTTGTAATTGTGAGGGGGACATTGCTTAATTCACCCTAATTCGTTTTAATGAGATTCTAAACTTGAATTGCTTAACTCTGGGTTTATTTCTAAGGTTGCGTAATCTTGGCATGAGAGATTGGAGTCTATTGAATTGTTTATTTCGCATGGAAACATAAGGTTGATTTTCGCTTGTTAAATTAACCTAATTCTAAGAGGAGAGGAAGAGTATTAAATCTTGAGAGGAATAGGAATAGAGTCTATATGAATGAACTAGGGGTTACCACTTTTTATTTATTGAACTTTATAATTTTGTTTCTTGCTTTTTACATTGATCTTGAAATCACAAAACCCCCTTGTTTACTTGCTTTCTGAATACATTGCACACCATATGTTTGATATTTGACTACTTGTCCAATGATTCATAGGAGATGACCTAGGTTAGCACCCTAGTATTACATTAATTTCTGTTTATATTTTGATGAGTATTCGCGACAAATCTTTCGGTCATCAATTAGCTCCTTGTTCTCCCATCTTTGACTAGTCGGAAGGTGGTTAATCAAATTGAGATTCAAGTTGAGGTTAAGAAGGTCCTCTTGCTCTTTTCCTTGTTTCTTTTTTCTCCTTGCTCCACGTTTCCTTTTAATAATCGATCTCTCTATTTTTGGATCAAAATCAAAGGGTTCAACCGAGTTATGACCTCACATACAAGAACAAACACTTCACAAGAAAATAAGCACAGGTGTAATTAAATAAACAAATAATATCTATACAAAAAGTAATTGAATAAATTTTTAATAAGGATAAAACAAAAATTACTAAGTATCTAGCACACTCCCCAACAATGGCGCTAGAAACACGTTAACTAATTTAGGCAAGTATACCAAGTTTCGATGTAGTATAAAAGATTATCATATCCATAAGGAGTGGTGATACACAAGTAATTTTAGTTATCCCAATTAATAATCCTAAATATTCACAAATTTACAACTACCATTCATGTGCTTTTGATTAGTTGGGTTCATGGAAATTTAGCAAGATAACAAAATGTAAATTTACTACAAAATTGGAAAGTAGGGATTAAATTTCACCTATCACTAACTTCGTATTTTACTCGTAATATAATTGCATAATTACCACGGTCTTACAATGCACTCCCCATTATATTTACCCGTTGGATTCCTCCCACCTAAGATTCTAAAATATATTTATTGAATGATAATCCCTTATCCAAACAATAAATAATACAGCATTACTATCGCATATGTTTACCCCAACTGAGTTCCGAAGTAGTTTCCTAACTCACCCTAGATCCTCGAATCATAAATCATTCCCCGTAAGGTAGAAGCAAGCATTAATCTCAAAATAAACACACCCAACACATGCTAAATGAACAACTATATTAATGAATTAAAATACTCAGAAAGTTAAGATTACATCTAATCCCCTATGAAGTTCTAGCCACTCATAATGTACCAAACAACAAGAAAATACATGAAAAGAGAATAAAAATTAATTCTCTAATGGTGTAGTTACTCTTCCACACTTCTCTTCTTGCCCTAGGTTCTCCACAATTCTTCCAAATCATGGATGATTCTTGTTCTCGTGCTTGGACTCTTTTAATTTGGGGCATTTAATGAATTCTCACTTAAGCGAGAAAAGTATTTTCTCACTCAAGCGAGAACTACACAGAAGCGCCCTCTAGTTCTAGTTAATGTCGCCCAGGCGAGATATTTGGTCGCTCAGGCGAGACTCCCGCTCAAGCGACGATTATCTCGCTTGAGCGGGAATGCAACAAAATGCAGGTCCTGCAGCTCGACATCCTCACTCAGGTGCCCCACACCTCACTTAGGCAACCCAGAGTTCGCCAAGGCGAGATTTGCTAGTTATGAGGACTTTGATTCTCCCTTTTTTCATCTTCATTTCACCAAGCCTTGCCCCTGATTATATAAAGGATCAAATACCTTTATATAGTTATAAATTTAAGACAAATAGTTACTGAATTTAAGTGACTAAACGTCAATTTGCATGGCATATGAATACATTGAATTAAAAGGGAATTCAAGCATAAACAAATTAGAAAGGAATTAAATAAGTGCCAAATTATATACCAAAAATTACTACTAATTGGCACTTATCAACCGCTTAACTTTTCTAAAGTCTAGCCTAATTTGGCCTATTTAAGTAATAAACTTAATTTAGACTTTTTGAAAGACTTAATTAATTGAATAGTTCTAAGCTTAAGAAAAAGCCTATTAGACCTATTAGTATGATATATTTAAAACTCATAAAATTTTAAATTATAAACTCTAATTCTTTTTATTAGAGTTGTGATGAATCCTCAATTTATTGGACTTCTACTTATCTTTTTAGTGTTCTTTAATAGAAAAAATAGATTTAGGAAGTGTAAATAACATAAAAATATCATTTTGCTCAAATTTCATAGGTTTATTAATTTTTGGTTAATTTACATTGATTTACATAGATATAGTTTGCAATTTTGATCATTTGAATAATTATGCAGGAGTTTCTAGACTTATTCCATAGATTTTTAGCATTTGAGATGAAAGTGATCACTTTGAATCCCATAGTGAACACTATAGCAAGCTAAATCCAAAAGGGCAGACTAAAGTGATCACTATCAACCTATAGTAACAACTACAGAGACCTAGTTTGAAGAAGACCTACGCGTGCTTACTATGGAACCATAGTAGACACTCTGGAGCAGCCAAAGTAATCACTCTGATACCAAAGTGAACACTCTAGAGAGGCCAAAAGCATAAGACTTGCGCATGCTTACTATGGAACCATAGTAGACACTCTGGAGCAGTCAAAGTAATTACTCTGATACCAAAGTGAATACTCCAGAGAGGCCAAAATCACAAGACTTGCGTGTGGCTACTGTGGAGCAATAGTAACTATTGTGAAGCACTGCTCGTTATCACTATAAAACCATAGTAGTTAGTATGGGCAAAAATTTCTGCACTATAAATAGAATTTCAAAAATTAGGGTATAGAGCTTTTTCATAACTTTTAGATTCTTTTGCCACTTTGGGAGCATTTTGCAGAGCTTAGGATCCTTGGGTGACAACCAAGGCCAATCTTAGGGTTTGATTTACAATTTCTCTTCATTTTCCTTTAATTCTTGCATTGATGATATTGAATTTCCTTTGTTTTCATCTTGAATTTGTAAAACCCATCCTTATGGAGGGCTAAACTTTCTTGTAATCCTTAGTGAGTTCATGGATTCTTGAATTCCTGAGTATAAATGTCAATATAATTCTCTTTCCTTCATGAATTTACATTTTCCCTAACTCTTTGAATTGAATTAATAGTTGAATGAGGGGGACATTGCTTAATTAACCCTAATTCGTTTTAATGAAATTCTCAACTTGGTTTGCTTAATCCTAAGTTAATTTCTAAGGTTGCGTAATCTTGGGGAAAAAAGTTGGAACCCATGTAATTTGCTTAAATTCGTATAGGGTTTTAAGGTTAATTTTTGCTTGTTAAGTTACCCTAACTTAGAGGAAGAGTAAAGGTATTGAGTCTTGAGAGGAATAGGGATAGAATCGCATGAACAAACTAAGGATTGCACATTTCATTGATTGAACTCATTAATTTCATCATTTGTTTTTGCATTAAAAATGGGAATCACACAAAACCCCCCTTTTTATTGCTTTCATAGTAAATGTTTACAACATGTTCAATGTATGTTACTAACCAAAGTCATTGGAGACAACTTAGGCTTGCATCTTAGACTACATAAAAATTCTGCATATTTTGATGAGATTGGCGATAAATCTTTTTGCAAACAAAAATCGTGTCGTCAAATTGGCGCCGTTGCCGGGGACTTTGGTGTTAATTTTACGTTGAACTTGTTAGTTATTCTGTTTTTAATTTTTCTGCATTTTGCTCTATTTTTACTGCATAGCTCTGTGATGAATCCATATTTTACTAGTATTTTACATTAGTTTTTAGTGCAATTAATAAAGAAAACATGGTAGAAATAGTAGAAAACCCTTAAAAAAATAATAAAATGTTGCATGTCACTTTTAAACAAAGTTATTTTAAAATTCATTGATTTTCTATGTAAAAAGTGACATTTCAAGTATGCTTTTGTAGGAAATTCTGAGCTAAGTTCATGAGGATTGGATGATCAAAGGAAAAATAGAAGAAAAGTAGCAAAAATTGGAGGAAAGAAGTTGATAATTGAAGAACAGCCTCTGAGTGATCACTTTCGCTGGTGAAAGTGATCACTCCAGAACCATAAAATGGAAAAGAGCTTCTGCGTAATCACTTTTGCTGGCAAAAGTGATCATTCCAGAGAGGTTACAATGAGAAGAGCTTCTGCGTAATCACTTTTTCTGGAAAAAGTGAGCGTTCCAGAGAGTCCTCCAAGAAGAGTAGCTGCGCGTGTTCACTATTATCAGCAAAAGTGAACACGCGCAAGAAAGCAGCTTCTGCGTGTTCACTATTTCCAGCAGAAGTGAATACGCGAATGACATTAGTAAAGGAAGCTTCTGCGTAGCTACTATTTTCAACAAAAGTGAACACTTTGAAGTGTGCGTGGCTACTATCACCAACAAAAGTGAACACACGCAAGTGGAAATGAAGAATTAGCCTCTGCGTGATTACTATTGCTGGAAAAAGTTATCACGCCAGCAGAGCGGGAATTCTATAAAAGGCAGTTAGCTCAGGAATTTTGGAGTTTTTTGTTCATTTTTTATTTTACATTTGTTTTTGTTGTTGAGAGAGTTAGAGAGAGAGATTGAGGACGAACACCAAGCTTCATTTCTTGAGGGATCAGATTGGAGATTGGCTTGAAGATGTTTCTTCTTTGTTCATTCTCTTCTCCTCTTCTCTTCTCTTCTTTTTTTGTAATGTTTGCCTAAACTCTTTGTGGTTAGGAATTGTGAATCTGAAATTGAAATGTTGAATTGATTTTGGATCTGAACTTTGAGTTTTGGATTGGATTGAGTGATTGATTCTGCTGTTAAAGTAGTGATTGAATGGCAATTTGATCAGCTAATCATAGAGGAACTCTTATCAATGGGAATTGAATTTGTTTCTTAGATTTGAATTAATTACCAAGGTTATTGGTTTCTTAGGGATAAGATATCTTAATCTTGCAATCTTTTGGTTTCTCAAACTTAATGCAGCATTTGATTGGATTAGATCTAAGGGATTGGAGTGATTTGATGAGATGCTAGATTCATTGAGGCAAGGGATTGTCCTTTGATTAATACAACGTGAAACTGATTGTCATTCCATCTAAATGCTTGAAAGTTCAGAACTTTATTGATTCAATGTTGAAGTTTTGGTGAAACAATTTCCTAACTACTCTTTCTACATCTGTTTACTATATACTTTTGTACTAACTGTTCTGTTTTACTTTCTAATTTCATTTTTGATACATTCATACCAAATCCATCTGAAATTTGTAAAGCTCAACTAATTGTGATCTTGTGAAGTGGTAATTGAGAACTTTATTCCCTGAGGACGATACTTGAAACTCAATTTGATTCTAAGATTTTTTATAAATTGCTACAACAACACTAGTACACTTGCTAGTCAGTTTACCTTCATTGCAACAACAGTTGTAAAGTTGTGTGACACTCTGTAGAATCCTACAAAATTTGTGATTTTGTGTTACGTTTTTCTTGTAATAGTTTTTAGTTTCTCTCTATTTCTTGTTGCTTAGTGTTATTGCTTTATTTTACTGCACTTAGACATCATTTTTCTGCATAATTGTTAGCTGAATTTTTTTGCATTTTTGTTGTTTCATTTAGCTTACTTCTTTTCATTTCTCATAGTTAGTTTTTAGTGCATGACCAGATCAAATCCTGGAGACTTGTATCCACTTGATCCAGAGATTGATAGGACATTTCATAGTAGCATTAGATTACATAGACATAATTCTGAACATTTTGAGGAACCTTCATCTCCTTCATCTATCTACTCATCACCACATTCTTTAAATTCTGAATTGGACCAAATGGCTGATAATGAAAGAACATTAAAGGAACTGGCTGCACCTGATGTAACATATCAAACTTTATGCATACAGTATCCCGACATTGATGACTCTTTTGTACTTAAGACTGGACTAATACACTTATTGCTAAGATTTCATAGCCTTGTATGTGAGGATCCGCACAAACACCTCAAGGAGTTCCACATTGTTTGTTCAACCATGAGGCCACAAGGTGTGCCTGAAGAGCATGTCAAATTAAAAGCTTTTCCGTTCTCTTTGATGGATGCAGCCAAGGATTGGCTCTACTATCTCCCTCCAGGATCTATTGCCAGTTGGGACAACTTGAAGAGACTTTTCTTGGAGAAATTTTTCCCAACATCAAGAGCTGCATCCATAAGAAAGGAAATCTGTGGGATATGGCAGCTTGAAAGAGAAACCCTTTATGAATATTGGGAAAGGTTCAAGAGACTATGTGTCAGTTGCCCCCATCACCAAATTAGTGATCAATTGTTGATCTAGTACTTCTATAAGGGACTGCACCCTATGGACCAAAGCATGATAGACGCCACAAGTGGAAGGGCATTGGTTGACAAAACCCCAGTTGCAGCCTAGAATTTGATAGAGAATATGGCTGCCAACTCACAACAATTTGCAACAAGGCAAAACTCTTGTGTTGCCAGAAATGTGAGTGAAGTACAAGCTGCTGAATCTAGTAAGCTGGAGCACAAACTTGATGAACTGGCATCCATGGTGAAGCAATTGGCTTCCATGCAAAAAAGTGTTGCTGCATCTTCACATCCTCCACCATCCATTCTAGCCATGCTGTGTGGTATTTGCTCAGCTACAGACCATTACACTGATAGCTGCCCCACACTGCAAGAGTTTGACACTCTAGAAGGTAATCCTCATGCCTATGCTGCAAACATTTACACTAATAAATTTCCTTTTCCAAATTTGCAGCAGCAACCCAACTAGGATCTATCTCCGAATAGATACAACCCAGGTTGGAGGAACCATCCAAATCTAAGATGGGGGAATAATTCTCAGCAGCACGGTAATCAATACCATGTACATCAAAGTGGCCCAAACAGATCTCATCAACCCCTACATCAACCACAACAAGCCTTGCAACATCACCAACCATCTTCCTCACAACCAAGTGCACCACAGAAAAATAAAGCATCACTGGAGGAGCTCATGAAGCAATTGACCATGAATAACATCTCCTTCCAGCAAAGAACTGAGGCTAGTATTAAGACTTTGGAGAACCAAATGGGACAACTAGCCTCATCTCTGAACCATATGCAATCTTAAGGTTCAGGAAACCTCCCTGCACAAACTGTAATGTATCCTAAAAATGTGAGTGCAATCTCCCTCAGGTCTGGAAAAGTGATGCAAGAACCCATAATGCATAAGGAGAAAAAAGACTTAAGTTGTACTTGAGCTACAGTTAATTCGAGTGGAGGGGAAAAGACTTAAGAACAGTCAAGACCTGCACTTACTCAGCAAAAAGTAGCAGAAAATATTGAAAGAGCAATTCCTCTCCCCTTTCCTCAAAGAGTCATCCAGCCAAGCAAGAAATATAAAGATATCGACAAGGAGATCTTAGACACCTTCAGGAAGGTAGAGGTGAATATACCTTTGCTGGATGCAATCAAGCAAATACCCAGATAGGCCAAGTTCTTGAATGATTTATGCACCCATAAAAGGCGTCTTAAGGGTAATGAAAGGGTAAATATCAGTAGGAATGTTTCTGCACCTTTTGAGAAACAAAGAGCTACAATGCCTAAGAAGTGCAAAGATCCAGGAACATTTACTATTTCATGTGCCATTGGTAATAACAAGATTGATAATGCCATGCTAGATCTAGGAGCATTCATTAATGTTATGCCATTGTCCATCTTTACTTCACTATCTCTTGGCCCTCTGCAGCCTACAATTGTGATTATTCAGTTGGCCAACAGGAGCACAACACATCCAGCTGGACTTGTGAAGGATGTGTTAGTGAGGGTGAATGACCTTATTTTTCTAGCTGATTTTTACATCCTTGACATGAAAGAGTCAATGAATAGTGTTGCACCAATCATTTTGGGAAGACCATTCTTGAAGACTGCAAGAACGAAGATTGATGTGCATGCTGGGTCACTTATTCTGGAGTTTGGAGACAGTGTTGTCTGCTTTAACATACTAGATGCTATGAAGCACCCAAATGAAGAACACTCTGTTTTCCACATTGACCTTGATGAATTAGTAGAGGATAGTTTGTCTGAATTTCTAGGAGGAGACTCTTTCCTTAATTTTTCTGACTGTGCAGATACTTCCATTTGTGAATCGTGTAATAGTTTTTCTTTGTGTGACATTTGTGCTGAGAATTCTGATTATTTGAATGCAAATTCTACTACTTTTAATGTTGATGAAACTGAAAATTCCATAGGGTTAGAATGTGATGTATTGAATACAACAAGTATAGTTGAATCTAACACCTTTGATTTGAATATTGTAGAGAATTTGTCAAATAAAAGTGCCAAATCACTTCCTTCTATGGAGCAACCTCCCACATTGGAGTTGAAGCCCCTACCGGAACATTTGAAATATACTTACTCAGAAGCTCCCACTCATTATTTCCACAAAGCTTGAAGGTGATCAATAGGAGATATTGTTGGAAGTAATTAAAAGGCATAAGAGAGCTATTGGATGGACTGTAACTGACATTCTTGGTATTAGCCCTCTCCTATGCATGCACAAAATTCTGTTGAAAAAGGGGACTAAACTAATGAGACAGCTTCAGAGGAAAAGGAAGAGAACGAGGAAGAGGAAGAGGAAGCCACAACTCTAAGAACTAGAAGATCTGCACTTAGGAGTCTATGAAAACTCAAGAATCTACAACGAGAGAACTAAGCAGTATCATGATAAATTGATAGGTAGAAGAGTGATCTCTGTAGGTCAAAAGATGCTTCTATTCAACTCACGCCTCAAGTTCATACCTGGAAAGCTGCATTCCAGGTGGATTGGTCCATTCACAATTACACAAGTATTCCCTAATAGTGTAGTTGAAAGCAAGAGTGATTCCACTAGCAAAAGCTTCATGGTGAATGGACATAGCTTGAAACATTTCCTGCAAAATTTAGTTCCCTTGGAAGAAGTTGAGGAGATTGACCTGCAATCACCATGCACCAACCCCTATCCCACCCTTGGCCTGCATAACTCACTTCACATGTCAAGCTAGTGACATTAAAGAAGCGTTGTGTGAGAGGCAACTCACAAGTTGTTAAGAATTTTAGTTGTTCTTTACATTCAATAAGCATTTTCATATTTGAGTTGAGATATGTGATGAATTTGACATGATTTTCCTGCATATTCTCAAATCTTTACAGTGGACAATTTTAAATCTTAGACTAGATTCAAGCATAAATCAAAGGAAGTTCAAGTGCAGAGATATGGTCACCCCTGCCTCACAACAATGACCTTTAGGGGAAGAAGTTTCAATTTCACCATCAGGGATAACCACTTTCATTTCATTTCATAGTAGTGTTGTTAGCAATCTAACACTAGCAAGTGCACTAAGATTGCAGCAAGTAATGAGTAAATTTAAGATCCAAATATCGTCTCCACAGGGAATTTAGATTTCAAGTACCACTTCACAGAATTATAACCATTTGAGCCATACGAATTTTGGAAAGAGAATTGTAACATATAATAGCAGTAAACCAGCACAATATAGAGAATTAACTTGCAGAAAAATAGAGTATAACAATGTGATGAATTGAGATGGGAATGAAGAATAGTTAGGAATTTACTTCACAAGAATATCAGTATTAATTCAATTATGCCTCTGAACATTCAAGAACTTAGTTAATTGACAATCAGTTTTGCATAGCAATAGCCAAAGGTTAATTCCTTAACTCATTGACCCTAACAAGTAACTAAACCACCCTAATCCCTTAGGTGAAGTTCAATTTGAAGTTGCATTAAGACTTAGAACCTTAAGATTGCAGAATTAGGTCTCCTTATCCCTAAGAAATCCCTAAATTCTGATTGCTAACTCAGATCAGAGAAGAAAATCCAACTTCCACTGGTAATTGTTCCTCTAAGATGAATCAAACGAATTTCCATTCATAGATTGCAAGAAAAACAGACTTCACAATTCAATTAATCCAAGAACTCAAAATTAAGAAGCAAGAGTCAAATCAATACATCAATTCGAGTTCCATAAACCCCTAACTACAAGAAAACTACTCAGACATGGGAGAAGAGAAAGAGAAAGAAGAAGAAGAAGAAGAAAAACTCCAAGAAGTCATGGCCAGAAGCTCCAATCCGATTCCTCTTTGTGGAAGCTTCAAGACTTGACCCCAATCTTCTCTCTCAATCTCTCTCAACGAGATCTAATAGAAAAACAGAAAATAAAACTAAACTCTGAAAAATCTGCATGTTTCTGTTATTTATAAAATTTCTTAGATTTGCACATTATTACTTTTATGAGAAATAGTAGCCACGCAGAAGGTTTATGGTTGCGCATTAACACTTTTATGAGAAAAAGTGACCATGCGCAACTTTCCTGATATTGAAGGCTCTCTGGAACTATCACTCTTGCTGATAAAAGTGACTACGCAGAGCTCAAGTGGTTGCGCGTGATCACTCTTATGAATAAAAGTGATTACGCGCAACTCGCCAGGTTGAAGGCTGTCTGGAACGATCACTTTCGACGACAATAGTGGTTACGCAGAGCTTTCCTGATATTTTGCCTCTTTGGAACGCTCACTTTTACTGATAAAAGTGATCACGCCCAGGCTTTCTTCTTCTTTGAACTCTGGAGTGATCACTTTCACTGACAATAGTGATCACGCCTAGTCTGCATTTTATTGTTCTTGTGTTTTTGGAGTCCAGACTTACTTCTTTCCTCTTCCTTGTCATCAAGCCTCCATTTTCATGAACCTTGAGTATACTAGCATGATTGCAAAGGGGTTTAGAATGTCATCTTAGTTTAACTCAATGCATTGTAGATGAATAAACCCCAGCATGATCACTATCAATTGGGTCTTTTGATTCAAAGCCTTTGCACTGCAATTGTTATGTACGTTCTATAGTTTAAGGTACAGTTGTCTGATTGGAAAGAATTGAGAATGCTAAAGTACCACTGCTGTCATTTTACATTGTGTTTTGCATGTTTTGGTTTGAGAATGTTTCTTTCTACATAGTCTATTTTGGTTTCATTACTCCCACTGTGTTTTGCATGTTTTATATGTTTTGCACCCTAGGCTAACAACTTTGCACTGTCTTTTTGACCATGTCCTCACAACAATTGCATCATTTTGCTATCTGTCATTGTGGACCCTGATTGCAAACATTTACTTTTGGACTCTAATACTTCCCTGAACCATTAGGCTACTCTATCCTTGCATCTCTGCACCTAGCTACACATTGTTTAATATGTCTAATCTCTGATCAATTCTGTTGCACACAAACACTTTTTAGTTACTACCCTACTTGTGTGTGATCACTTTATGTTGCAACCTCTGATTGCATAATGCTTATTTTGAAGGTCTGATAATACTTTGGGGATGACTACTACACAGCTATATGATGCCCCCACCTTCAATGCCCCTTACCTAAGAGCAGTTGTCCAGAGTGATCTTCCACCTTTTGCTCCACTGCCCCTGCCAGAGCTGATGCAGATGAAGAACCACCAACAGCAACGGAGGGTGCTGCTGATGATGATGACTATTCCTTTTCTAGCTCTGATGAAGATGCTACTTAGCTTTAGTTTCTTTTTTACCGCACCCACTTTTCACTTACTTTCTTCTATTTTCCTATATTTATTGTTAACCACCATTTCCATGTAATTATCGCACATTACTGCTTCCATCTTTACTGCTTTACTTTTGTATTACCGCTCTTAGTCTGAACAATTTAAGACATCTTCACTTATATATATATATATATATATATATATATATCTCTATTCCATTTTCTGGTTTCATATTTGCTCCCTATACTGAATTATGTGTATATTTGTGTAGAAAATGCCCTCAGTCCCATCAAGAGGAGCATGAATTTAACCCCTGAGTTGTGAATCTACTTTCTGTGAAAGGGGGGTGATCTCTTTGCCTCTGTTTCCATTATTCTTAGTCTAATTTTCTTGCATAGTATTAAATGAAAATACAAAAATACTTTCCTCATCTCTCTCTTTTACTATAGTTCAGTTTTGTAATTCCATAATTGTAACATCCTGTACTTTGATTTAAATAAAATGAGGTTTGTTAAAGTATAATTGGAATAGATTTGGATAGAATTTATATAAATAAAAAAAAATGTGAACAGTAAAACTGCCTATGAACAACGTTGATGAACAGTAAAATCGCCTATGAACAGTGAAACTGCCTATGTACAATGACGATGACGTCATTGATGACATCAATATGATGTCATGGCTGACGTCATATCCGCGTACAGTACGCGTACAATCCGTGTACAGTACGTGTGCACAATGTTTCCAGCGTGAAGAGTGACCGCGAACAGTGTTTCCAGCGTGAATAGTAAGGCAGTGAACAGTGTCTATGTTGTGTAATAGATATACTAGAATATGAAATGATTATTTACTAATATGACTTATTAGATGTAAATTACCTGAACTAGATGTATCTATGTGTGGAGCTGAGGCTTCAAAATCAGAGGAGCTTATGAGAGGTAAATGTGTCATAAAAGACCGACTTGTAGATATGTTGTTTGATTCTGGTGCTACTCATTCCTTTATTTCTGTGGATTGTATGAGATGTTTAGAATTATCTATATCTGAATTGTCTTGTGATGTTATTGTATCTACTCCTACGGGTAAGCCCGTAGCAACTTCTTCTGTGTGTTTAGGTTGTCCTGTGACGGTACATGGTAGGAGTTTTAGTATAGATTTGATTTGTTTTCCTCTTTCCCAACTTGATGTAATTTTGGAAATGGATTGGTTGTCATCCAACTATGTTCTATTGGACTATAAAGAGAAAGTCTTGATTTTTGGCACTAAAGTATCAGAAAGTGCTAAACTCTTAGGTCCAGATCCATTGGAAAATGTAATGAGTGTTAAGGCTTTCATGGTTCTATTTTCAATTGAGACTGAAAAGGAAATGAAGCCTGAGTATATCCCAATAGTTAGAGATTTTTTAGAAGTTTTCCCTAATGATGTTACTGAATTGCCACCGAAAAGAGAGATTGAGTTCACTATTGATCTCATTCCGGGAGCAAATCCTATTTCTGTTGCACCATATAGGATGTCACCAGTGGAGTTGGCTGAGGTAAAGAAACAAGTAGAAGAATTATTGCAGAAAAGGTTTATAAGGCCAAGTGTGTCACCATGGGGAGCACCTGTTCATTTGGTGAAAAAAGAAAGATGGGAGCATGAGGATGTGTGTTGATTATAGGTAGTTGAATAAGGTAACAATAAAGAACAAGTATCCTATTCCTCGAATTGATGATTTGATGGATCAATTACGAGGAGCTTCCGTATTTTCAAAGATTGATTTGCGATCTGGTTATCATCAAATCAGAGTCAAGAGTGAGGATATCCCCAAGACAGCGTTTAGAACCTGCTATGGCCACTATGAGTATCTAGTTATGCCATTTGGTGTGACTAATGCTCCTGCAGTATTCATGGACTATATGAATAGAATTTTTCATGAGTTTTTGGATAAATTTGTTGTAGTATTTATAGATGATATTCTAATTTATTCCAAGACTCATGAAGAACATGCAGAACACTTGAGAATTGTTTTGCAGATACTAAGAGAAAGACAGTTGTATGCAAAATTCTCTAAGTGTGAATTTTGGTTACCACAAATCCAATTTTTGGGACATGTGGTATCAAAAGATGGCATTATGGTGGATCCACTAAAGGTGGAGGCAGTGGTTCAATGGCCAAGGCCTACTAATCCCACAGAAATTCACAGTTTTCTGGGACTAGCTGGCTATTATAGGAAATTCATTGAAGGATTTTCTAAAATAGCTTTTCCTTTGTCGAAGTTAACAAGAAAAGGAAAGGAGTTTGTGTGGAATGAAGAGTGTGAAGCTAGTTTCCAAAAGCTGAAAGAAAAGTTAACATCTGCCCCTGTTTTAGTTTTGCCTAATCCAGAACAGAAGTTTGATGTGTATTGTGATGCATCTGGGCAAGGACTTGGTTGTGTCTCGATGCAGGATGGAAGGGTAGTTGCTTATGCTTCGAGGCAGTTGCGTCCTCATGAAGTTAATTATCCTACTCATGACCTAGAATTAGCCGCGGTGGTTTTTGCCCTTAAGATATGGAGACATTATCTATTCGGGGCAAAATTTGAGGTGTTTAGTGATCATAAGAGTTTGAAGTACTTGTTTGATCAGAAAGAGTTGAATATGAGGCAAAGAAGGTGGATGGAATTTCTAAAGGATTATGATTTTACATTGTCTTATCATTCTGGAAAGGCAAATGTGGTTGCTGATGCTTTAAGTAGGAAGTCCTTGCATATGGCAAGTATGATGGTGAAAGAATTAGAGTTGATTGAGAAGTTCCGAGATATGAATTTGGCAGTGGAGGTGCGACCTCAGAGTTTGTATCTTGGGACTTTGATAATCAACAATGATTTCTTGGTTAGGGTTCGTGATGCCTAACAAGAAGATATGTTCTTGCAGGAAATGATGAGGCAGAAGGATAAAGGAAAGGATTTGGAGTTCCATTGTGATGCAAATGGATTGATTAAGTTCAAGAACCATGTATGTATTCCTTCCAATGATTAGTTTAAGCAGATGATACTTGAGGAGGCTCATAAAAGCAGAATGAGTTTTCATCCTAGTGCGACAAAAATGTATCAAGACCTTCGTAAGAATTTTTGGTGGAATAGAATGAAGAATGATGTGGCGAGTATGTAGCGAAGTGTTTAACTTGTCAAAAGGCAAAGGTAGAATATCAACGTTCACCTGGGATGTTGCAGCCATTAGAAATTCCTGAGTGGAAGTGGGATAGTATTTCTATGGATTTTGTGTCTGGTTTGCCAAGAACCAAGAGTAATCATGATGCAATTTGGGTGATAGTAGATAGATTGACTAAAGCAGCTCATTCTCTTTCCATTAATATGAAGTACAAGTTGGAGAAGCTAGCAGATATGTATGTGAGAGAGATAGTCAGATTGCATGGAGTGCCAACTAGTGTTGTGTCAGACAGAGATCCAAGGTTTACATTGAGATTTTGGGAGAGTCTGCAGAAAGCCTTGGGTACTAAGTTAAAACTTAGTTTAGCTTATCATCCACAAACTGATGGTCAGACTGAAAGACCAATACAGTCCTTGGAGTATTTGTTGAGAGCTTGTGTGATAGAACAACAAGGAACTTGGGAGGAATGTCTACCTTTAGTGGAATTCACGTATAATAACAGTTATCATGCAAGCATTGGAATGGCTCCATTTGAGGCTCTGTATGGAAGGCAGTGCAGAACCCCTTTGTGTTGGTATGAAACTGGAGAGGCGATCCTATATGCGCCAGATATGGTTCAGAAGCAACATGAGCAAATCAAATTGATCAGAGAAAAGATGAAAATAGCACAAGATAGGCAAAGGAGTTACTATGATAAAAGGAGAAAAACTTTGGAGTTTCAGGTAAATGATTATGTGTTTCTGAAAGTTTCACCTATAACTAGAGTTGGAAGAGCTTTAAAATCCAACAAGTTATCTCCTAAGTTTATTGGGCCATTTGAAGTGCTAAGTAAAGTTGGTCCTGTAGCTTATGAAATTGCTTTGCCTCCAAATCTCTCAAACTTGCATCCTGTATTTCATGTATCTCAGCTTAGGAAGTATATTCTTGACCCTAATCATGTTATAGAACTTGATCCTGTTCAAGTGAGAGAGAATTTGTCATATGATGTACAATCGGTGAAAATTTTTGATCGTCGTGTTAAGAAATTAAGGGGTAAGGATATTTCATTAGTTAAAGTAGTATGGAATACTAGTGATGAGGGAGATGCGACGTGGGAAACTGAGAATAAGATGAGAGAATTATATCCTGATCTTTTTGTAACTTAGTGAATTTCGGGGACAAAATTCCTTAAAGGAGGGGAGAATTGTAACATCCTATACTTTGATTTAAATAAAATGAGGTTTGTTAAAGTATAATTGGAATAGATTTGGATAGAATTTATATATAAAAAAAACAAAAAAAAAACAGGAACAGTAAAACTGCGTATGAACAGTGAAACTGCCTATGTACAGTGACGATGACATCATCAATGACATTAGCATGACGTCATGGCTGACGTCACATCCGCATACAGTACGCGTACAATCTGTGTACAGTACGTGTGCACAGTGTTTCTGGCATGAATAGTGATCGCAAATAGTGTTTCCAACGTGAATAATAAGGCGGTGAACAGTGTTTCTGGCGGTGAACAGTAATTCTGGCAACAAATAGTAAATTTTGAAAATTTACTATAAAAAGGGGATTTCACATGAAATTTTCATTTCATCACTCCTATCCAAGGTTCTCCAAGGTTCTAAGGCTATATCTCACCATTTTCTCTCATATTAAACCTTCTAAACTTAGATTTTTCTTCAGATCTGTGATTCTACGTCCGATCTAAAGGATTTCAAGTAAGTTTCTCTAAGTTTGAAGTTAGATTTACCGTTCGTTTCTCTTCTTCTTCTTCTTCTTATAGATGTTCATGATGTTCTAAGGAAAAACTCCGTTCTAGAGTTTAAATCTTCGGTTAAATCTTTGTAAAAGCTTTGTTTTGAGGTAAGGGAGCTCTACTTTATCATTTTATTATGTTTATTACTTGTATTCTCATGGATCTTGTCATGTATGTGATTATATGTGGAATAATCCTTGTTTTATGAGAAATAATCGGTGAAAAGTGAGAATAATTGGCTGTTTATGTAATCTTATGATGAATACATGGTGAAAATATGATATTATGTTCAAATAGGGCATTATAAGGTATATTGAGGATGGTTGATATGATTTTATGATTTTGTGGTATGAAATATACAACGAGATGGATGTTTCATGTTTGAATATATTGTGTTTCATGTAAAAATGATGTGTATTGCGAATATGCCATGGTTTAATGTATATGATGAAAAGTATGTGGAAATATAATGAAAAATATGTGTGCACATGATAAATGGCATAAGTGAACATGTGAATATACTCGAAAGAGTATAAGATGGAAAAGGATATGATGTAAATAGTTACAGAGATACACTGGGGGAGTGGAAGATGGAGACGATATGGTATATCTTGGGGAAATGTAGGGTGGTGAGTGACATTCGGGATTATGCACGGAATATTGTGTTTGAATGCACCACATGGCCGCACACTCGTTTCCTGACTTGACTCCTGACCATTACCTTTGCTAAGGGGCCGTCTATTGCATGCGTTGTATCTATATTGCATTGGGCCATTCGACGACTATTTACATGGATGTGTAAGACCTCGGGATAGAGGTATCGGATAACTGTGGCCACAGGGCGCGGTAAGCACGGATAAAAGTAAAAGAAATTGTGAATATATGGAATATAATAGGTGTTGAAATGAGAACATGCTTTATATGTCACTATGATATGTAATGCCATGATGTTTTCTTTAACTGTGATAAGATGTGTTTTGTGATAAATATGTGTAATGTATGAGTGGTAGGGTAGAGACTCACCCTTACACAACATTTTTCAGGAAACCAGGATGAATAGTACCAGGCTCACAGTGCATGGATGGATAAGAACTGCTATAGGACTTAGTTATTTTGAGTTATGTAATGAATATTTTCAGTTCTATAGCATTCTTTTGAAACAGTTGTAGAACTACTCTTTCTTTTTGTTGCTGATGAAAATTTTAGAATCTTTGTTTTTCTAAAGTACTTATATGAACCTTATACCATTTCATCGTCTCTTTTTCTTATTAGAAAGTTTTTGAAGGACAATTTACTTTACCATATAAATTTTTATGAAAATTTATCATATATTGAGGAAAGAAATATAAGGCGTTACAATAATTATATTCTGATTACACTTCTCATTCAACTCATGATCATTCTCTGTTTTTGAATATTATCGTTCCTACCATGCTGCGCATATTTTCTTGTAAGGTGAACTATGATCACATGTTGTTAAGTAATTATCACCTTTTACCATGGTAGAGAGTTGAGCCTCAAAATTCTTTTCTGTGTGCAATTTACATGTATTGTTACATCTATCCTTTAGAACTTGCCCAGTTTCTTAATTAAATATGCATTGTGCAATTTTTCATTTGGATGATTGAGGCCTTCTTTGCACACACTCACCCACCCTTCAACATCTTTGCACTTAATTTTCCTTGTTCCATATTCCTTCTTTTGCCAAACTTAGTCTGCAAAAATATTTTTCTTACCTTAATAGAGGTATTTCTTTTGAGTTATATCAAAAGTGAATGCAATAAACTAAGTTTGGGGCTGCTAATTATGATTGTGGTTGCTTGAGGACAAGCAAGCTCTTAAGCTTGGGGTGGTGAGCATTTTACATGTCAAAAAAATTTTTGCTTGAATTTGAAGAAGAGAATGATTGTCAAAGTCCATAAAAAAATGATGATGAGTGAAAGAAAAAGAAAAAGAAAGATATAGCAAGTCATTTTGATAGAAAAAGAATTTCCACATAAGGCAAAATAATGAAAAATATGGTGAAAGAATGCTTGAATTTCATTTGCTACATCATTTAATGCATTCCACTCTAAGTTGTTGTACTCACTCACTCAAAAGAATTCCCTTCTCTTAAAATACCCACTTGAGTTTTTGTCCTTCCTTGATAAAAAATTGAACCTAACTTAATCCATTTATGACCAACAAAGTCCTCTTGATAGGTGGTTCATTGTATCTAGGCAAAGGAGATTGAGAATATGGGCAAGCATATGGTAAGGTGAGGCAAAATGCATGAATTGAAGGGAAGCAACCTGAAAGTAATGTATGTACTTTCGTTTAGCAATTTGGTTCTCTGTTGACTGGCACATAATTTTTTTTTAGGTTAATAGTTACAAAAATGTGCCCTCCTCCATTCTTGGCTTCAGGTGAACTACGACCCAACAAGTACCATAACATTATTTTGAGGTTAGTGAGATTATTATTATTATTATTATTTAATACGGGCTGCCTTAACCATAGTAGCAGCCCAGAAATGCTGTGATGGCTTTGTTTATGGATTTCACTTTAGGATTCTGATTATGGTTTCTGTGTTATTTGTTGCTTGTTGGCATTTTGAGCAAAGTAGTGTCAAAGATAGATACTTCATGTCATGTATTGACAAAGTGATTCTTTTCTTATATCTTAAGTTTTCTTGAAATAAATCACCCAAATCATGTGTTCTGAGACCTCAAATAAGTTCATGAAACTTGGCCTCAAATTGTATACCAAACTTGGAATATAGGAAGTGAAATGCCATGCTTGGTTTGAGTGAAGAAATAAGATTATTTCTTTTTTTAATGTTATGGCTTATGGAATGTTCTGAATGCATGTTATTATTGATGTTATGCTGTTAGAAATTATACTTTGAAATCTGAAATTGTGTGAAACCTTAGTTTCCCGTTTAAGGTTCAAAATAATGATTGAATAAATCATTATTTTCAATCTTAAATTGTCCAAGCTGGACAGTTTGTGAACAAAGTTATTTATTCAGTGGTTAGCAAATGTTGGTAGATAATGTTATATTTAATACTTAACAAAAGTTTGGTTTAATGCATTTGTCATTATCTCCTGGTGCATGCTTGATTGAGGTAAATCATCTCATTTCAAGTTGTGTACTAAGAGACTAATGCGAAATGCTGCCAAAATTTTGTCAAGTATAAAATAACACATTTAACCAGCAATTGTTAATTAAGGTATGAAAAACTTTATTTTCAAATGGGATACGGCCCTACCATGAAAAACTTTAACCAGCAATTGTTAATTAAGGTATTGATGAATCCACACTTTATAGATATTTTATTTGATTTTTATAAAGTTTTAATAGAAAAAAATAGATTTAGAGGCTGTAAATAACATTAAAATCTTATTTAGGTAGAAAACAATAGCTTTCTTAATTTTTGTCTTATTTCCATTAATTTTTGTGAATATATTTTGCAATTTTGATCATTTGAATAACTGTGCAGGAAATTCTAGACAAATTTCATGAATTTTTGGCTCTTTGGAAAAAATATGAACTGAGAGTAACTACTATCAGATACCAGAGTAATCACTCCAGGGAGCTGGTTTCAAGGGATAGGCCAGAGTAACCACTTTCAGATACCAGAGTAATCACTTTCAAGTGTCCTGCGCGTAAACACTCTCAGAAATGGGAGTAATCACTCCAGAGACGCCCAGAAGGAAGTGCCATGCGCGTGTTTACTCTCACAAATGAGAGTAATCACTCCAGAAAGGGAAAAAGCTAAAGTTGTTGCGCGTGTTTACTCTCTTGTTTTACAGAGTGATCACTATGGGGCCATGTCAGACTTAGTATATATAGACTTTTAGAAATTAGGGTACGGGAGGCAATTTTCCTTAGATTCTTTTACCACTTTTGGAGCATTTTGCAGAGCTTAGGATTCTTGGGTGACAGCCAGGGATCCATTATAGGTTTTAATTTCCAATTTCCCTTTGATTCTCCTTGATTTTACATTAATGTTGCTTATGTTTCTACATTATCTTCTTTCATTTGCGAAGCCCATCCATATGGAGGGCTAAATTCTCTTGTAATTCCTAGTCAACTCATATGGTTCTTGAATTCTTGAGTTTAATGGCAATATCACTCTTTCTTTCCTTGGATTTATTAACCCCAATCTCTGAATGAAATGAAATTTGCATGAGGGGAACATTGCTTAATGAACCCTAAATTACCCAACGAAATTCTAATCTAAAATTGCTTAATTTTGATTAATCTTTGAGATTGCTTAATCTTAGGGATAGAGAATTGGAGCCCATTAAGATGCTTAATTTTAATTGGGATACTAAAGTTAATTTTCGCTTGTTAAATTAACTTAATTCAAGGAAAAAATAGAGGAGTATTGAATCATTTGAAAGAATAGGGATAGAACTCATTGATTGACTAGGGATTACTCTTTTTAATTGATTGAATTTCATTAGTTTACATTCTGTTCTTGATTAAAATCTAGAAATTGACAAACCTCCCCCCAATTTACTTGCTTTAAAATATATGTTTACACTTGTTCGATGTATGTTCCCAACCAAAAGTTCCTTGGAGATAACCTAGGACAACACCCTAGTATTGCATTTATATCTTGCATATTTGATGAGGATTAACGACAATCTTTGTGCATAACGAGTAGTGAAAAATCGTTCCATCAAATTGGCGCCGTTGCCGGGGAACTTTAGTGTTAATTTTGCATTGAACTTGTTAGTTGCTCTATTTTAGTGTTCTGTTTCCTGTTTTTCTGCATTATTACTCTGTTTTTGCTGCATAATTCTGCAGCATTTGCTAGCTTGTGTTGTGTTTTCTTACAATTAATTGCAATTCCTTTTCTGTTTTTGTTGCTTAACCTCTTTGCTTCATTTTACTGCACATAGACATTAGTTTTCTGCATAAGTGTCATCTGATTTTTTTCTGCATTTTTTGCTGTTTCATCTAGCTTACTTCTTTCATTCCTTATAATTAGTTTCTAGTGCATGACCAGATCGAATCCTGGGGACTTGTATCCACTTGACCCAGAGATTGATAGGACATTTCATAGTAGCATTAGAACACATAGGGATAGTTCTGAACATTTTGAAGAGTTTTCATCTCCTTCATCTATCTATTCATCACCCCATTCATTAGAATTTGGAATTGAAAACATGGCTGACAATGAAAGAACATTAAAGGAACTAGCTGCACCAGATGTAACATATCAAACTTTATGCATACAGTATCCTGATATTGATGCTCCTTTTGTTCTAAAAACTGGACTAATACACTTGTTGCCAAGATTTCATGGCCTTGTAGGTGAAGATCCGCACAAGCACCTCAAGGAGTTCCATATTGTTTGTTCAACTATGAGGCCACAAGGTGTGCCTGAGGAGCATGTCAAGTTAAAGGCTTTTCCATTCTCTCTGATGGATGCAGCCAAGGATTGGCTCTACTATCTCCCTCCAGGATCTATTGCTAGTTGGGACAACTTGAAGAGACTTTTCCTGGAGAAATTTTTTCCAGCATCAAGAGCTGCGTCCATAAGAAAGGAAATATGTGGGATAAGGCAACTTGAAAGAGAGACCCTCTATGAATATTGGGAAAGATTCAAGAGGTTGTGTGCTAGCTGCCCTCATCACCAAATTAATGATCAATTGCTCATACAGTACTTCTATGAAGGACTGCACCCTATGGACCGAAGCATGATAGACGCCGCAAGTGGAGGGGCGTTGGTTGACAAAACTCCAATTGCAGCCCAGAATTTGATAGAGAATATGGCTGCCAACTCACAACAATTTGCAACAAGGCAAAATTCTTGTGTTACCAGAAATGTGAGTGAAGTTCAAGTTGCTGAGTCTAGTAAAATAGAACACAAGCTTGATGAATTGGCATCCATGGTGAAGCAATTGGCTTCTATGCAAAAGAGTGCTGCTGCATCCTCATCTGCTCCACCACCCATTCCAGCCATGTTGTGTGGTATTTGCTCAGCTACAGACCATTACACTGATAGCTGTCCTACACTACAAGAGTCTGATACTTTAGAAGGTAATCCTCAGGCCTATGCTGCAAATATTTACACTAATAAATTTCCTTTTCCAAATTCGCAGCAGCAGCCCAATTGGGATCTATCTTCCAATAGATATAACCCAGGCTGGAGGAACCATCCAAATTTGAGATGGGGGAACAATTCTCAACACCAGAACCAGCAGCACGGAACTCAATATCAAGCACATCATGCTGGCCCAAATAGATTCCATCCATCTCAGCATCAACCACAACAAGCCCAACAACATCACCAACCATCTTCCTCACAACCAAATGCACCCCAGAAAAATGAACCATCACTGGAGGAGCTCATGAAGCAATTGACCATGAACAACATCACTTTCCAGCAAAGAACCGAGGCTAGTATTAAGACTTTGGAGAACCAAATGGGACAACTAGCCTCATCTCTGAACCAGATGCAATCTCAAGGTTCAGGAAACCTCCCTGCACAAACTGTAGCAAATCCTAAAAATGTGAGTGCAATCACTCTGAGGTCTGGAAAAGTGATGCAAGAGCCCACAGTGTCCAAAGAGAAAGGAGACCTAAAATGTGCTCCATCTACAGTTGATCTAAATGGAGAGGAAAAGGTTCAAGAACAACCAGAACCTACATCTGCCCAACCAAAGGCGGCAGAAAATGTTGATAGGCCAATTCCTCTACCATTTCCTCAGAAAGTTATCCAGCCAAGCAAGAAGATTGAAGAGGCTGAGAAAGAGATCCTTGAGACCTTCCGAAAGGTAGAGGTGAACATACCTCTACTAGATGCAATCAAGCAAATACCCAAGTACGCCAAGTTCTTGAAAGACTTATGCACCCATAGGAGGCGTCTTAAGGGTAATGAGAAGGTAAATATGGGTAGGAATGTTTCTGCACTCTTTGAAAAACAAAGGTCCACAATGCCTGAGAAATGTAAGGACCCAGGAACATTCACTATCCCATGCATTATTGGTAATAATATGATTGAGAATGCCATGCTAGATTTAGGAGCATCTATAAATGTCATGCCATTGTCTATTTTTACTTCACTATCTCTTGGCCCTCTGCAGCCAACAGGTGTGGTTATTCAGTTAGCCAACAGAAGCATAACAAACCCAGCTGGGATTGTTGAAGATGTATTAGTCAGAGTGAATGATCTCATCTTCCCAGCTGACTTTTACATTTTGGACATGCAAGAGGGAGAATCAGTGAAAGGTGCGGCACCAATCATTTTGGGAAGACCGTTCTTGAAGACTGCAAGAACGAAAATTGATGTGCACGCTGGGACGCTCACTATGGAGTTTGGAGACAGCATTGTGCGCTTCAACATTTTGGACGCCATGAAGCATCCATTGGAAGAACACTCTGTTTTCCAAATTGATTTGCTGGATGATTTGATAGATGATCAATGTTCTGAATTTTTAGAAGAAGATTTTGCTCTTAATTTTTCTGAATTTATAGACAATTCCATTTGTGAATACTGTAATAATTCTTCTGTATGTGACAATTGTATTTCTGACTTTTTGAATGTGAATTCTGCAACTTCTGTTATTGAGGAAATTGAAAAATCAATAGGGGAAGAATGTGATATTTTGAGTTCAGCAAGTATAATTGAATCTAACCCCTTTGACTTGAATGTTGCAGAAATTTCTTCTACTGAAAGTGCCAAGTCACTCCCCTCTGTGGAGCAATCTCCTACACTAGAGCTTAAACCATTGCCAGAGCATTTGAAATATGTCTATTTAGAGGAAAATGAGAAGCTCCCAGTGATAATCTCCACTAAGCTGAATATCAATCAAGAGGAGTAGCTCCTAGAAGTGATAAGGAGGCACAAGAAGGCTATAGGCTGGACGCTTGCCGATATTCCTGGAATCAGCCCCTCTCTTTGTATGCACAGAATATTATTGGAGGAGGGTGCTAAACCAGTGAGACAGCCTCAAAGGAGGGTAAATCCCATCATTTTAGATGTGGTAAAGAAAGAAGTCACCAAGTTGCTGCAAGCTGGGATTATCTATCCTATATCTGATAGCACTTGGGTCAGCTCGGTCCAAGTAGTTCCCAAGAAATCTGGACTCACTGTGGTGAAGAATGAAAAAGATGAGTTAATACCAACCAGAGTCTAGAACAGTTGGAGAGTCTGTATAGACTACCGGAGACTTAACCAAGCAACCCGAAAGGATCACTTCCCGTTGCCTTTCATTGACCAGATGTTGGAAAGGTTGGCTGGTAAGTCTCACTATTGTTTCCTTGATGGTTTTTCCGGTTATTTTCAAATTTGTATAGCACCTGAAAACCAGGAAAAAACCACTTTTACATGTCCTTTTGGCACTTTTGCCTATAGGAGAATGCCGTTTGGCTTGTGCAATGCTCCAGGCACATTTCAAAGATGCATGCTCAGTATTTTTTCTGATTTAGTGGAGCATTGCATAGAAGTCTTTATGGATGACTTTACTGTATATGGCCCATCTTTTTCTGCATGTTTGGTTAATTTGGAAAAAGTTTTGAAAAGATGTATTGATACTAACCTTGTGCTAAATTTTGAAAAATGTCATTTCATGGTAGAACAAGGTGTAGTCTTAGGCCATATCATTTCTGAAAAGGGAATTGAAGTAGATCCCGCAAAACTTGATGTTAATGTACAACTACCTTACCCCTCTTGTGTTCGAGAGGTTCGTGCTTTTCTTGGTCATGCAGGGTTCTACAGGAGATTCATTAAGAACTTCTCCAAAATTGCCATTCCCTTGTCTAAGCTTTTGCAAAAGGAGGCTGAGTTCAATTTTGATGAAAAGTGCAAGGAAGCATTTAATATGCTTAAGGAAGCCCTGACTACCACACCCATCATCCAACCTCCAGATTGGACCTCACCATTTGAATTAATGTGTGATGCATCCAATTTTGCAGTGGGGGCTGCATTGACTCAGAGGGTTGGTAAGTTTCCTCACATCATTTATTATGCTTCTAGAACTTTGGATCAAGCACAATGTAATTATACCACAACTGAAAAAGAATTGTTGGCCATTGTTTTTGCACTGGATAAGTTTAGATCATATCTGTTAGGGTCAAAAGTTGTGGTTTTTACTGATCATTCTGCTTTGAAGTATTTACTGAGAAAGACAGATTCTAGCCTAGGCTTATAAGATGGATGCTTCTACTTCAAGAGTTTGATCTGGAGATCAAGGATAGAAGTGGAACCCAAAATCTGGTAGCTGACCACCTGAGCAGAATAAAGGGAGTTCCTAACCCTATTCCAATTTTAGATGATTTTCCTGATGAACAACTCTTAGAGTTGTATGCTTCACAGACACCTTGGTACGCTGATATTGTTAACTTTCTTGTTGCAGGAGTTTTTCCAATAGATGCACCAAAAGCCAAAAAGGATAAGATAAGGAGTGATGCCAAACACTATGTTTGGGATGACCCTTATTTATGGAAATTCTGCAGTGACCAAGTTATTAGAAGATGTGTGCCTGATGAAGAGATCTCATCAATACTGCAGTTCTGTCATGCCTCAGCTGTAGGAGGTCATCAAGGACCCCAGAGGACTGCAAGAAAAGTATTGGATGCAGGACTATATTGGCCATCCATTTTCAAGGATTCATGGCAAGCATATTCCACCTGTGAAAGATGCCAGAGAGCAAGCGGAGTAATTACCTGGAGACAGGAGATGCCTCAGCAACCCATCCTGTACTGTGACATCTTTGATGTCTGGGGTATCGATTTTATGGGACCATTCCCTTCCTCTTTTGGTTTTCTGTATATACTTCTTGCTGTTGATTATGTCTCAAAATGGGTGGAAGCTAAAGCCACCAGGACTAATGATGCTAAAGTTGTTGCAGATTTTGTCCGTAGCAACTTGTTTTGTAGGTTTGGAATCCCTAGAGCCATCATTAGTGATCAAGGAAGTCATTTCTGTAATAGGACTATGGAAGTCTTATTGAAGAAATATGGAGTTGTGCACAAAGTTTCCACTGCCTATCACCCACAGACAAATGGGCAGGCTGAGCTCTCCAATAGGGAAATCAAGAAAATACTTGAGAGAGTAGTGCAGCCCCATAGAAAAGATTGGAGCCGCAGGCTTGATGATGCCTTGTGGGCACATAGAACAGCATTTAAGACACCCTTAGGAATGTCACCAGACAGGGTGGTCTATGGAAAAGCCTGCCATCTACCAGTTGAAGTAGAACACAAAGCTTACTGGGCAGTAAAGACTTGCAATATCCATTATGACTCAGCTGGAGAGCAGAGGAAATTACAGCTGCAAGAGTTGGAGGAGCTACGTCTGGAGGCCTATGAGAACTCCAAAATTTACAAGGAAAAGACCAAACAATATCATGACAAGAAGATCTCAAGCAAAGAGTTCTACGTTGGTCAAAAGGTTCTTTTGTTTAATTCTCGTCTTAAACTCATGCCTGGAAAGCTCAAATCAAGATGGCTTGGACCCTTCACTGTTACGAAGGTATTTTCCCATGGTGCAGTGGAAATCATAAGTGACTCCACTAGCAAAAGCTTTATGGTGAATGGACATCGGTTGAAGCCATTCTTACAAAATTCAGTTACCTTGGAAGAAGTTGAGGAGATTGAACTACACTCACCATGCACTAACCTCTCCTACAACCTATGGTCTGAGTAATCCACTTCATGCGTCAAGCTAGTGACGTTAAAGAAGCGCTGTGTGAGAGGCAACTCACAAAAGATCTTAGGAATTTTTAGTTATTTTTCTGCAGTAAATACTGGTCTTACATTTGAGCCTCTCTATTTTGATACTTCCTTGTCTTGCTACCTTGTTGCATTAACTAACATGGTTTTTTTCTGCATAATCTCCATTTTGGCAGAGTGAGATCATAATTGTGGGGGCTAAATGCTGCACAAAGTCAAGCAAGTTTGAATGCAGCAGGATGGTAAATATTTTTCAGGCTTAAGGCAATCCCCTTGGTAAGAAAACAAAAGATCATCATGAAAGTGAGCACTTTCCTGAACAAAAGTAATCACTTTCAATTCTAACTTGTATTTTCACTCTCTGTAGTGAACACTCTCACATTTAATAGTGATTACTTTCATTGCATGTAAGCCCAAGGTGTTGCGCGTGTTTACTCTTAAAAATCATAGTGAACACTCCCAAGCCTTTTAGCACAGCGCCCAGGGTGAAGCTTCTGGAGTGTTTACTATTGAAAAGTTGACAGTAAACACGCGCAGAGCTTTTTACCCACTTTCACCCTGAAGCCTCTGGAGTGTTTACTATTCAAAAGTTGACAGTAAACACGCGCAGAGCTTTTTACACACCTTGATCTTATAAGCCTCTGGAGTGTTTACTCTTGTAAAGTTGGTAGTAAACACGCACAGACTCATTCCTCTTTTTGAACTTAGATGCCTCTGGAGTGTTTACTCTTAAAAAGCAGAGTGAACACGCCCAGCTCATTTGCACCAAAACCTTGTGCGCGTGTTCACTGTTAACTTTTGAGAGTAACCACTCTGGCCCCCCTATATATATATAGTGCTCACTCTTTCACACAGTTAACCAGGATTTACCTCCATTCACCACCACCCATGCACCTGCAACTGAGAAGGATAACAGCTCCAATTCTTCAGAGGAGGAAGAGGATGATGATGAGAATGATAACAATCTTTCATCCTCCAGCTCAAATGAAGATCTTATATAGCTTTGCTTTTCTTTCTGTCATTTATATTTCTACAATTTCTAGTTCATTTCCCTGTATTTAGTAAATACTCCTTTCATTGTAATTATCATCTTTAGTACTATTTTCCCCTTTGTTTTCATGCATCACCCCTTGAACACTCTTTGACGCTTCCATATATATACTATTTGCAGTTTAAATTCTATTCTTATACTCTGTGCTGAATCCTTTGTGCGTCTTTGTGCAGAGAATGCCCTCAGTAACATCAAGAGGAGCATGAAATTGATCTCTGAGTGTGACTCTGAAAGGGGGGTGATCTCTTTGCCTCTGTTTCGCATTTTTTAGTCTGTTTTTCCTGCATAGTTCATAGATAAAATACCAAAACAACCTCTTTGTTTCTTTACTTTTTATTTTTGATGAAATTTAGTTTTCTAATTCTGATTTTATATTCTAATCGCACTTCCTATTCAACTCAATCATTCTCTATTTTGTCAACAATTATCGTTCTTACCACACTGAACATAGTTTCCTGTAAGGTGAACTGTATTCACATGTTGCTAAGAAATTATCTCTTTTACCATGGTAGAGAATTGGGCCTTAAAATTCTTTTTTGTGTGCACATTACATGTACTTTTGCATTCATCTTCTAGAACTTGCCCTGTTTCTTAATTGAATATGCATTGTATAATTTTTCATCTAGATGATTGAGGCCTTCTTTGCACATATCCACCCCAGAACACCCCCCACCAAATTTCCTTTGTTCTACACTCCCTTCTTTTGCTAAACTTAGCCTGCCAACATAGTTTCCTTCCCTTAAGAGAGATATTTCTTTTGAGTTGCGTCAAGAATGATTGCAAGAAACTAAGTTTGGGGTGCTAATTTTGACTATAGTTGCTTGAGGACAAGCAAGATCTTAAGTTTGGGGTGGTGAGCATTATACATGTTCATATTACATGTCAAAAAAAAAATGCTTGAATTTGAAGAAAAGAATGATTGCCAAAGTCCAACGAATCGAAAAAAATAATAATAATAATAATAAAATGAAGGAATGGAGGAAAAAGGAAAAGAAAAATACAACAAGTCTTTTTGATAGAAAAAGAAGTTCCACATAAGGCAAAATAAAAAAAAATGATGAAAGAATGCCTAAACCTCATAAATTGCATCCTTTAGTGCATTCCATTCTAGTTATTGTGCTCATTCACTCAAAAGAATTTTCCTTTCTTAAAAACCCACTTGAGCTTTTGCCATTCCTTGATCAAAAATTGAACCTAACCTAACCACATTTGTGACCAACAAAGCCCTTATGATAGGTGGTTCATTGTATCTAGGCAAAGGAGATTGAGAATATGGGCAAACATATGGTAGGGTGAGGCAAAATGCATGAATTGAGAGAAACACTGAGCCTACAATATTAATGAGTGAGAGTGAAACACTATACTGTGAGCTGGATGATTTCTTTGCATTGTGTGGACTGCATAAAACCTTGCTGGACTTTTGTTTCGGTTTAGTGGGATTTTGCATGCAAATAGATGATGTGAGTGTGATTGTTTTGTTGAATGAATCCATAATTTTGAAAATATTGGAAGTGCTAATTGGAGTCTAAGATTGGAATGGAAATCTTTGAGAAAATTTTTGGATAAATCCAACCCTTTACCTTCAATTTTCTTGAGTTTTAGTTTGCTTGAGGACAAGCAAAAGTTTAAGTTTGGGGTTGTGATGAATCCACACTTTATAGATATTTTATTTGATTTTTATAAAGTTTTAATAGAAAAAAATAGATTTAGAGGCTGTAAATAACATTAAAATCTTATTTAGGTAGAAAACAATAGCTTTCTTAATTTTTGTCTTATTTCCATTAATTTTTGTGAATATATTTTGCAATTTTGATCATTTGAATAATTGTGCAGGAAATTCTAGACAAATTTCATGAATTTTTGGCTCTTTGAAAAAAATATGAACTGAGAGTAACTACTATCAGATACCAGAGTAATCACTCCAGGGAGCTGGTTTCAAGGGATAGGCCAGAGTAACCACTTTCAGATATCAGAGTGATCACTCCAGAAGCCCCAGACCCCAAGTGTCCTGCGCGTAAACACTCTCAGAAATGGGAGTAATCACTCCAGAGACGCCCAGAAGGAAGTGCCATGCGCGTGTTTACTCTCACAAATGAGAGTAATCACTCCAGAAAGGGAAAAAGCTAAAGTTGCTGCGCGTGTTTACTCTCTTGTTTTACAGAGTGATCACTATGGGGCCATGTCAGACTTAGTATATATAGACTTTTAGAAATTAGGGTACGGGAGGCAATTTTCCTTAGATTCTTTTACCACTTTTGGAGCATTTTTGCAGAGCTTAGGATTCTTGGGTGACAGCCAAGGATCCATTATAGGTTTTAATTTCCAATTTCCCTTTGATTCTCCTTGATTTTACATTAATGTTGCTTATGTTTCTACATTCTCTTCTTTCATTTGCGAAGCCCATCCATATGGAGGGCTAAATTCTCTTGTAATTCCTAGTCAACTTATATGGTTCTTGAATTCTTGAGTTTAATGGCAATATCACTCTTTCTTTCCTTGGATTTATTAACCCCAATCTTTGAATGAAATGAAATTTGCATGAGGGGAACATTGCTTAATGAACCCTAAATTACCCAACGAAATTCTAATCTAAAATTGCTTAATTTTGATTAATCTTTGAGATTGCTTAATCTTAGGGATAGAGAATTGGAGCCCATTAAGATGCTTAATTTTAATTGGGATACTAAAGTTAATTTTTGCTTGTTAAATTAACTTAATTCAAGGGAAAAATAGAGGATTATTGAATCATTTGAAAGAATAGGGATAGAACTCATTGATTGACTAGGGATTACTCTTTTTAATTGATTGAATTTCATTAGTTTACATTCTGTTCTTGATTAAAATCTAGAAATTGACAAACCTCCCCCCAATTTACTTGCTTTAAAATATATGTTTACACTTGTTCGATGTATGTTCCCAACCAAAAGTTCCTTGGAGATAACCTAGGACAACACCCTAGTATTGCATTTATATCTTGCATATTTGATGAGGATTAACGATAATCTTTGTGCATAACGAGTAGTGAAAAATCGTTCCATCAGGTATGAAAAGCTTTGGCATAACCATAGTTAGAGCAAATATGGACCGAAGTTGGATGGTTCCTAATCGTTTGAGTGAAGAATATGAAGATGGAGTGAAGGAGTTTATTAGATTTACGATTAAGTATGCAACTGATGTCAACCTTATTCCATGTCCTTGTTGGTGTTGTTTGAATATGATGCAAGTAAATGCAGAAGAATTGGAAAAACATCTAATGTGCAATGGGATTGATGAAAAATATACCTGTTGGACAAAGCACGGTGAGATACAAGGTGAAAGTTCATCACATCACATGGAATCGAGTCTCTATTACTCAAAGACATTAAGAACAGATGAGAGTGATCATGTTGAAGACATTCCAAATGTTGTTAAAGAAGATCTTAGAGATTGTCCAAAGATGTTTGAGAGGCTAAAAGATGATGCAGAAACACCATTGTACAATGGATCAAAAAGTTCACGAGATTAAGTTCTGTGTTAAAGCTTTATAACCTCAAAGCAATGAATGGATAGACTAATAAAAGCTTCACAGAGTTACTAACTTTATTAAATGAGATGCTACCAAAGGATAATGTGCTACTTACGAGAACATATGATGCTAAAAAAGTACTTGCTTCCATTGGATTGAACCGTGAGAAGATACATGCTTGTCTCATGATTGCATTTTGTTTCGAAAAGAGTATGCATCACTAAGCCAATGTCCAAACTATAATGAGTCACGTTACACAAAGAAAGAATCTACACCTGCAAAGGTCATGTGGTATTTCCCAGTAATTCCCAGATTAAGGCGCTTATTTCGCGTTGTAGAAAATGCAAAGCAGATGACTTGGCATGCTGAAGGCAGAATTAGAGATGGGAAGCTTAGGCATCCAGCAGATTCTCCTCAGTGGAAAAAATTTGATGATGAAGATGAAGACTTTGCAACAGAAACAAGGAATATATGCTTTGCTTTGGTAACCGATGGAATGAACCCTCATGGCATGCAATGTAGTACCCAAAGTACATGCCCTATGATTTTATTAATATATAACTTGCTTCCATGGTATTGCATGAAGTGGAAATATATGATGCTTTCTTTGTTAATCTCTGGTCTTAAACAACTTGGAAATGACATTGATGTCTACTTGTCTCCTCTAATTGAAGATTTGAAGCGGTTGTGGGAAATTGGCATTGAAGTATATGATGGGTTTAGAGATGAATCTTTCACGCTTAAGGCAATGTTGTATGGTACAATTAATGATTTTTCTGCTTATAGAAATCTTTCTGGTTATAGCATAAAGGGTCAATGTGCATGTCCAATATGTTATGAAATTACAGATTATATCATACTTGAACACTGTCACAAGAATGTTTTCATGGGGCATCGTAGGTGGTTGCCACAAAATCATCTTTCAGAAAAATGAAGAAAGCCTTTAATGGAAGTTGTGATGAACGACGATGTCCATATTCAAAAAGTGGAGAACAGATTTTTGAAAAGGTTAAAGACATCAAAACAACTTTTGGGAAACCATTTGCCAAAGACATTTCAAGTAGAGGTTGGAAGAAGATATTAATTTTCAGTTAAGGTTCCTGAGGGGTATTCATCAAACATCAAAAGTCTCGTTTCATTGAAGGACCTCAAGTTAAAAGGGTTAAAGTCTCATGATTATCATATCTTAATAGAGAATTTGATTCCTATTGCTATACGGTCTACTTTTACCAAAAAAGGTTCACATTGCAATAACGATGTAACACCTTAATTCCTACTAAGACCCTATCTCATAATAATATAATTTAAGACTTCTCTGAAATGGTGCATCCAAAATAAACGTGAACAAGAGATCATTCAATCAACATTACAGTGAATCTACATGATGATTATAATTTATATCACAGGAAGGTAAACATCATCTTTCGATACTCACGGTTTATTCAAAGATGAAATGACGGTTATTCATAATCAAATCCCTTCTCATACTACTCAGCACAACCGTATTAACCTACAACATTCTCAATTTAACCGTAAACCAGTTTATTGCACAACTCCAATTAAATCGAGATAATAAACACGACAAGGTACCTTCATTTGAGTTTGTCACTACAAAGCATATATTTTAAATTAGTCTAGCATTTTATCAATATGTTAATCATTTTTGTCATTCACCTTAAATTTTCCCAGAATGGTCTTATAGAAATAGTAGAGATAAGCGCTTAACATCACATACCATTTGGAATAAAATTATAAAATCAAAACAAGAAGCATGTAGATAAAAAAAAATGTATATTTATATAAGTCCTCTATCCAAACGATCCAAGGTAAAACTACCTCAAAACAAAAACCCCAAAGTTCAGTACTTCAAAAGTAACGAAAACAACCCAAAATCCTATAAGCAGTGTTCATCCATGACAAAGTAAAGTAACAATCTACAAAGAAAACTTTAATGGAAGGGAATCCTCACTAGGATCGGATTCCATTCCATCAAAATCGAATGAATCGTCTGTGGGCTGAGGGCGAGGAAAGGGTGGCAAGTCGTCCGGGTCACTATCAATCCAACCAATGGCAGGAGGTGGTGATCGCGAGGTAGGTGGTGGTGGTGAAGGGCGTCGGGTGGAAGGTCCAGCTTCATCGGAAAGGAGTGCCTGAATACTAAAAGAGTGACGAGGTACTGGCCTGACAGAAGACTCAATAACTCTATGTCTTTACACTCAGGTGCAGGTGTAGGAGCAGGGCTGGGACAGGGAGTAGGCTCAGGATCAAGGTAAATGATGGTCTTACCATTTTCAACAAAAGTTTTAAGTCGTTTGGCATGGGGTTCTTGAGATGATGGAGAAGGAGGGGGTGAGTGAATAATGATACTTTGTTCAGGTGGTAGGGGTACATAGATATCAGCAAAATTGTAGTCGTTCCAATTAGGCCTCCATCTGTCTTCAGCGAGAGGTCCTATGATCATGGAGATCATTCCCTGCTACATAAGTCGGCGTGTGGCTGGATCGTATGTCCATCCCTCCTTCCCTCCGGAGTCCTCTCCCCAAATCCTCGCTCGGAGTAGGTCCATCTGTCACACAATCATGCAATACAACAATAGCAGCAAAAACAAAACACAACACCAAAATAAAGACAGAAAGGGTGAGCTCCAAAACAAGTATCATGCAGGAATCAAATCAGTGAGATAATTAAAATGACTTGATAATATTAACAAAATTAGAATTCCAGTAAACACACAGTCTCAATTTAATACCTACCAGACAGCCAAGAAGCACAAATAGATTCACAGAAAATCATTAATAATGCAATTCAAACAATGTAACTTAGAACATTACTACTTCCTCAATTTCCAGTATTCCTGTTGTTTGCAATCTAAACACTAGCAAGTGAACTAGGATTGCAGCAAGTAATGAGTAAATTTAAGATCCGAGTATCGTCTCCACAGGGAATTAGGAACTCAATTATCACTTCACAGAAAAATAACCATTTGAGCCATACGAATTTGGGAAGAGAGTTGTATCATATAAAAGCAATAATCAGAGCAATCAAAAGTAAAGAACTTGCAGAAAAACAGAGTATAAGATTTGTGATGAAATGAGATAGCAATGAAGGATAGTTAGGAATTTACTTCACAAGAATATCAATATCAATCTAATTAAATCCTCTGAACATTCAAGCAATTGAATAATTGACAATCAGTTTCACATATACCTAGCTAAAGGTTAATTCCTTAACTCATTGACGTTAATTCCTTAACTCATTGACCCTAACAATCCACTAAACCTCCTTAATCCCTTAGGTGAGATTCAATTTCAGGTTGCATTAAGAATTAGAACTATAAGATTGTAGAATTAGGTCTCCTTATCCCTAAGAAATCCCTAAACTCTGGTTGCCAATTCAGATCAGAGCAAACAATCCAATTCCCATTGGTAAAGATTCCTCTTGATTAATCAAATGAATTTCCATTCAAAGATTGCATGAAAACCAGAATTAACAACTCAATTAATCCAAGAACTTAAAGTTCAGAAGATAAAGTCGAATCAATACATCAATTCGAGTTCCATAAACCCCTAACTATGGGAAATTAAGCACACATTGCAACAAAAACAGAGAAAGAAGATGAAGAAGAATGCAGAGCAGCCATGGCCATGAGCTCCAATCCGATCCCTCTTCTTGGAACTTCAAGCTTCGACCCCAATCTTCTCTCCACTCTCTCTCAACGAGAATCTAACTAACAAAACAGAAAAATGAGCAAAAGATCCCAAGTTTCGCGCTTCAATCATGTATTTATAGAAACCCCAGTTTTGCGCGTTGTCACTTTTCTTCACAAGAGTAGCCATGCAGAAGCTTTATGTAGTGTGCGTGTTCACTTTCAAGAGCAAGAGTAACCACGCGCAACTTGCAGAGTTGAAGGCTTCTCTGGAACATTCACTTTAATTCATAAGAGTGGCAACGCAGGAGGTCGAGGGCTGCGCGTGATCACTTTCGTGAGTAATAGTAACCACGCGCAAGCTGTCCTGATACAAGTGCCTCTGGAACGCTCACTTTCGTTGGCGAAAGTGACAACGCGCAGCTCATCAGGAATGAAGTCTCTCTGGAACGTTCACTTTCGTTGGCGAAAGTGATATCGCACACTAGCAACGCTCACTCTTGTAAATAAAAGTGATTACGCACAGGCTCCTCTTCTCATTTAGGCTCTGGAATGATCACTTTCACTAACAATAGTGATCACGCCTAGCCTGCATCCCATAATTCTTGTATTTTGGAGTCCAACATTGCCATTCTTCATCTTCTTTTCCATTGATAATCCATTTCCATGACCTTTGCTCAGATTATTCCTTCAA
The DNA here is from genome assembly GCF_003935025.1 of Abrus precatorius. Classification (NCBI taxonomy): domain Eukaryota; kingdom Viridiplantae; phylum Streptophyta; class Magnoliopsida; order Fabales; family Fabaceae; genus Abrus; species Abrus precatorius. The sequence continues at coordinate 22,427,354 of NW_020874395.1, forward strand.
AAACAAGATAAATTCCTTAAGAACTAAGCATAAATTCTACAAATGCGAAAATAACTACAAATTGAAATAAAACTTTCAATCATTCTCTTTTTCTGAGTTTTTCTGCTTTCTTCATATATTTTCCTTATTAAATGAGCTAGAATTATGCTAAAATATCAGTAAAAATATGGATTCATCAATTCCTCCAGCCAAGGTGATCAGAGACCCTCATTCCCTACAAGCATACATTAACCACAATACTCCAGGGATATTTCTCGGTATTACCATTTTGGTTCCTCAGGAATGCGTTCTGCCATGATCCTCGGTAATGCTTGCTCACGTTAGGATTAGTAGAAGTTTTGACGATGACGTGTCTCGGTCGCGGTGAGTTATTTCGCGCCATTGGGGCAACCCTCCCTCCACTACGCCCAAGGTTCTCTCCTCAAACCTGAACACTCACATCCCCCAGCTATGCTAAACTGTGGCCTTGACTCTCCCTCCTCCTTATTATGCACATGAACAATTTTATAACCGTACCAACGCTTCACCATTCTAGGATCACGCATTTAATTTCCAAAAAGAATTCACCAACCACAATTAACTCATGCTCATAAGGTTAGCGTATTCAAGGAAAGGATTGATTATACGTTCATGGTTCAAGAGTAAAAGTAAAAAAGTGAAGATGGAGGTAAATGCAAAAATTTTCAAATAAGTATCGATAGAAAAAAAATTATTTTTGTAGGCAAACGTTATTAGAGAAATCACAAAAATACCCGTAGGCTTAAACACACATGCAAACTAATCTTTGCCACAAAATTTTGTAAAATTATAGTTAGGTGGTGAAAAAAATTCGTTCATGGTTAAGGAAAAAGGGTTCTTGTTTCTCGTTAAGCAAAAATCAAAGGAAAAGGGTGAGTCCTCTTTTTCATATACGTGTTTTCCATTTTTTTGAAGAGTGTAGAAGAGAAAAGACGGGCGTTTTCTTAGTCAAAATGATCGAGAAGAAAGGGAATCAATTAGAATCGAGAAGAAAGCAAGGATTCATGTATAGATTTTAACATGCAATGAGATATCCATGAAAAGCCATCATTTTTATTCAAAAATAAATGCGAACAACCAAGGATCATGTGAGGATTTCAATATTATTGACATGCAAAGCTAATTTAACCTCAATCAAGTTCATGCAAGTTACCAAAACATGGTTTTTACAACTCCATTCAAACAGAGACACTACAACACGAAGGAAATGGCTTGCATGAAAATTCCTTTAATGAAGATTAGAGACGAAAACGAGAAGAAGGGAGTGCATGCAAATTTTTCAAGTTAATAGACAGCCACATGCATTCAAGCGCAACAAAAGCTCCCCTAACCTTGTTCGGTTTCAGAATGAGAGGATGAGTGGAAGGCTTGACTTTGGCGCTTGTAAGAACTCGATCACAGCTTGAGTCTTGGATGGCGGCATAATCGTTTGGAAGAGGGGTGCAGGCGATGTTGAAAGCTCCTTGGTATTTGTTGTATTCTCGAGAGAGTGGTGATGGAAAGGGTTACTCACGAGAGAAAAAGTGTAGAGGGTTTTGTGTGAAGGTGAGAGGATGTCGAGAGAGAGAAAAAGTGATGAGGTTGAGAGTGTTTTGAAAATAAGGAAAGAAAAGGGCGCATGAGAAAAAGGAAGTCCTTATATATATTGTGAGTGTAGAGCCTCTGTCCATTTGTTTCTCAAGGGCTGGCAGTCAGGGGTTGTACAAGGAAGGTTTTAGGGTTAGGTCAAGTGAAGTGACACGACCTTTTGCCTTCCCCTTGGAACGGTCACACACACCCCTCCCTTAGTGCTCTGGTGCATGTGAAACACTCCATCAAGAGTATTAAATGCACAGGGTGCAAAAGAAGTAAACCATCAATGCTCCACACGTTTCGACAAGCCAATCATCATGATGGAGTAACCAAGTGGTGGGTTGGCCTAGGCAAGAGTGAGTAATCAATGTACGTTGGCGGCTAGGGTTTGTTTGTGGAGGGATATGGGTTCAAACCCTTCGTGTCCCTCGAAGTTGAAAGGGTTGTGTCTTTTGAGTGGCTGGTGAAAGAGTGGGGTCTCTATCTTGGCCGTGTAAGTGAAAGGTCTCTTAAGTGGAATTTAATCGTGGTACGGTTTCAAGGCTTTAAATGTACCATGGGGTGAATTTCCACGTTGAGTCGTTACCCCCCCCCCCTCTTTAAATGTGGCTGACGACTCTAATCATTTGGGGGAGAGAATTGAGGCGTGTGTCTATTCATTTTCTCGAGGGGTTAAAAGTAAGTGGGAGGTAATTAAGGCAATTATGGTGCACTTAACGGTCAAGTGAAAGGTTTTTTGTGGAAGTGATTAAGCATGGTTAATTCCTCAATAAATGATCATTGGAATGAATGTCAAATTGAATCAAATTGGTCAGCTACGAATAAGGGCACGAGAATAGGAAGAGTTTACGTTTTGGGAAGGGATTTGGGCTCCAATCTTCCTTTAATTCTCGACTGCACCATAAAATGGAAATTTTTAAATAATGGTCAATCAAAGTGTAACGGTCCAAGGGGTGGCGGCTGCATGTATTTAGGGTAACTTGGAATAATGAAATTTGCATTAAGTGTAGTTAATTTGGGTTAGAATCTAGGCTATCAAAACTGATTCTCTCTCTCTCTCTCTCTCTCTCTCTCCTATATGTATTAAATGAAATTCGGTCATCAAACTTTAAAGGAATGGAGGTTTACAAAGTGTCTCTTGGGTTCCTTGTTTTGCACGTGGAATCTAAGGCAAAAGGGTGCCTTTCCTTAAGTGGCCATCTTAGTGCGCATGTAAATGGAAAGTTCATGAACATCCATTACTAGGGCTAAGTGGATATTTAAGACAAGTGAGGAAAAAGTCACACGTGTAGTTTCACTTAATTTAAGAAGGTATATCACACAATCAAATAATATGAATTAAAAGGACAATGTAAACATTAATAACAATAGTCAGGAAGTAAAATGGGGTCCACTTATTCGACCCAAAAGACAAATTTCGCCTCAGGGCTAATCTCACTAACCTAGGGTTATTTAAGGTAATTTCATCACATGATTATTACGACACTTGCACATAAAAATACATCAAACATTACTACAAAAGAAAGAAGAAAAAAAATAACATGCTCTATTGTGCAGCAGGGACTCTAGCAATTTAGACAATCATCATAATAAAAAAAAAGAATATTCATAAAAACCAACTAACCACAAAATTATCAAAATGCAATGAGAAACAATCAAAATGATAATAATAGTAGTACTAGTAAAAGCTAATTAACTCGGTCAACCCTAAGTATAGAAACCAAAATTGATACCATATAGAAACCAAAAATTGGAGATGTTACAAACGAAGCTGTTTTTTTTCTTCAAGGCATTATGTAGAAAAGTGATTGATCCTACCAGATTACCAGCATTGCAAAATCACATCTCTGCAACTTTATGTGGCTTGAAATGTATTTTCTACCTTCGTTCTTTGAAATCATGGTTCATTTGACCATTCACTTGGTTGAAGAGACAAAATTGTGTGGTCCAATGTATATGGATCCCCTTTGTAAATAGTTGAAGACTAGGCCACATATGCAAAATGTATTTAATAAGTAAGTATACATGATTTTTCCTGTTAGATGGTCTATCATATATGAATGTGGTTTAATTGTAAATTTGTTCTTTCATTTTTTTGTTAGTGCTCTTGTCACATATTGAGTAGAGAGAGAACTGCAACCCTCTAGGACAAAGATGCATCAAACAAAATGGGTCACTGTACATGTATATATCATTTGATAAAAACTCTTTTTACTTATTTTATAACACTGCATAGTTTACACTAATATTGTTCAATTATTAATCATGCTTTTTATGTTTTTTCCTCCACGTACAATGTCCTAAGCAATCAAATAATGATGAATGTGCATATTATATGTGTCTCTTCATTAGAGATGCTTTGCACCATGGACAAACTACAATACCAGTTAATGTAAGCGGAGTGCATATCCAAAATCTTGATATATCTTTTTAGTTCCTTCTAGGATAGTGTCTAGCCATTTGGATTATATCTAATATAACTAAAATTTGTAATTTGTTTTCTTTTCAGTATTTTCCAGAGTTCCAATTAACAACCTTTCTTGATAACATAATTCATCAAGTTCAAAAGGAGTGGTGTGCATATATGTACCATAGATATTTAAAGGACACATTAAGCACAATTGATTCTTAGTACTTTTTTTTACAAGACTTAGTCATAATTGTATCATTCAGTAGGGAAATGTGTATAAATTGCTGAGCCTTTTTAATTGTGGTTCTTTGTAATTGTATCTGTACAGATTTATCATTTTTTATGTACTAATGTTCTGATACTTTGGAATGATAGATATTCGTATGTTGTAAAATTTATTTGATTTCTAATTGATAAAATGTAATGTGGTTGGTTTATCTTTGTGGTGTATCAGGTTGTTGTAATCTATTTGCACTATTTTTGAATAGTATGGTTAATAGGTATGCAAAAAATTGGGATAATGTCAATTTTGTGAAACAGCAGACAAAATAATTTTAAATTTAAAAGTGGTTCAACAAGAACCGCTCTCAAAATTACACTTAAGAAAGTGGTTACACATAAACCGCTAAAATAACTAAACTTTAGAGAGTGGTTCATGAATTAACTGCTCTAAGAATTAGACTTTAGAGAGCGGTTAGTAATAGACCGCTCTCACATAATGACTTTGGAGTGCGGTTACTTGGAACCGCTCTAAAAAATCTTGATATTAGAGAGCGGTTGGCTGATTAACTGCTCTCTTTTCTTGCCCTTACAGAGCGGTTAGGCGGAGAACTGCTCTCCAATCTATTCAAGTCTTAGAGTGGTTTGGCGCTTAACCGCTCTTTAAAGTACCATTTAAAGAGTAGTTAAAGGCAGAACCGCTCTCCAAGGGTTAACATATGACAGTGGTTAAATAACCGCTCTCTTAAATGCAAGGACATTGGATAGCACGGGATTTTAGAGCACTAATAACTACTCTCTTAATTCAGGCAGAATAGCTCTTAGATCTCTTTTTTGGCGTAGTGTCACATTTAATAAGGCCTTGTTTCTACTAACTTCTTCATGAAATGTGAGATGGACAGAATGAGCTTTCACCTTTTTTAGTCTCCCTTTCTCTTGAACTAGCATGATTTTGATTTCTTGTAAGTTCTATTGATCCTTAATGGTGTTGTATTTTATCTGTAATTGGCCAAACTCAAGAGGGAATGAGTTTAAAATAAAATGTACTAGAAAGACTTCCTTTACTTCCATGTCCATTGATTTCAACTTTACTACTTACTTGATCATATTAGTCACATGGTAATGAATAGGTTATGACTAAACAAACTCACTCCATAGGGTACTTGAGATAGATTTATCAATCATATTTGACTATGCATACTATTTCACCTTTACCATAAATTTCCTAGCATTCTCAATCTTTGGTAGTGATGACATCACAGTTTCAGCCATCATCATTTTTAGGAAGCTTAAGCTTAGCCTATTAGACATTTCTCAAGTCTCATAAAGAGTCTTTTCGTCTTTTATACCGGTATTTGTAATGGCTGCAAACTTCTCTTCCATTATGATTGCTAGGTCCAAGTCAATAACACCTAACTAGAATCGAACTTGCTCTACCCAATCATCATAGTTCAGTCTATTTAACTTCACTATGCCATTTATCATGCTCATAGAAAATGCAATATTTAACACACGCTTAACATTTATGCTTTGAATAAATTTAATGGATTCAAACAATCAACCAACATCAATTATGTATCTAAGTTCACCTTTGGACAGTACCTAAATACATAATTTGTCTATAATGATGCTAAAACAAACAATCTTTAATAGACAATGAACCACACTTAAGCTAATATGCAAGTCATCTTTGGATATATAAACATATTATGAAATGTCTACACGTCTCTTTAATGTCACTAATCATAAGCAATAATACACCTTTGGGTGATCTTCTAGCATTAGAATTAATGAGTTAAATTATTCATCCCAAATTTCATATTACTATATAACATCATACAATTTTGAACAATTTATAACACACAATTATATGCTTCAACAATCCCTTAAAGTCAGGCTACTTTGGTGACTATCATGACCCTTTTTTGTAAATGATCAATGACATTCTGAGTTACTACTCCCAATTTAATTTTATTTATGAGATAATACAAGTATATTACAAATAATATAATTTTCAAAAAAAAAATAGTCTTTAACATCGAAATTAGTAGAATAACAAAGCCCCAAAGGTATTTTCATATAATACAAAAATTATATAAGTGTATATACATAATTACAACAGTTGGTCGAAATAGATATCAAAATACAAAGTCTTTGCATAATAGTTACATCAAAACATTAGGTCTGTAGTCAAGTGGCTTAGATTCATACTAAAACCTAGACTAATAAAAACTAAGCTACATATCCCAAAATCTTCAGCCTGGACTACTCCTTAGCCAGACTCTCCAGCATGGAACGTGGATACTCTACCTATCATTCCTGCTCATGTATCATCATACGATCATTGCCACACATACACGATAACACAAACAAGTGCAAGGGTGAGCTTATATAAATAAGAATCATAGTTATAGAGTATAAAAATATTAAAATCATTTGAACAATTCATATAGTTCACATGAATCAGCACAACAGCTTCAATCAATTGATGTAGTTGTTCAACTTATTCCTAACTCATCTAATGCAAATGCAGCAATTTATTTCCCTCTGGTTTCACAGCCTAAGTAATCCAGAAGAACTATTTTTCGGTCTGGGAGCGACCTATCCTGATATCTGGATCTAAACAAAGTACAGCTTAGTGTCCTACTCGACTCTAGGATGATGAAAATGAAAGTGTTGCAGCACAACTAAATCAACATAATACAACACAACTAAATCTATTCTCAGTCGTAGCAATACAACAATATATATATATTTTATTTTATTTTCATAGCGAAACCAAGCATTTCGTAGTATTAATTAAGCATTTTAGTATATATTACACATTTTTGGCACATTTATCACATCTTTTCAGCATGTTATGTTCTACCACAACATTTCAAACATTCATGTCAAGCATGGAATCATTTTCTACCTTTCACAGAACAACAGAGATCCCACTCAATTAAGCATGCTTTGGGTTCGACCCTAAGATTTGTTCATACGTCAATCATTCTTAGCTAAAGCAAGATTATGAATGATATTAGAGTGTTAGTTGGGTTAACCTTATCCACTCTACAGCGAGAGGGCTTCAGAGAGTCTCACTCTGGATGACTTGTTCTTGTTACAGCGAGAGGTATCTCGCTACAGTGATATATCTTGCAACTCAACATCAACCAAAACTTTCTAACTCAACAACATGCATCAAATTTTTACACATCAACCACACAACTTATACATACACAATTTCAAGCCATTTCATGCCATAATAAATACGCAGCAATGCATTCAAAATACAAGGATGTCATAATTAATTGGTTACAATATCAATTTTAAAAGTAAATAAGCATACACATAATGCAGGCCTGACAGTGACTAACAAGCTACCTATATGGTTAAGCATTAAATTTTGAACTTCCCATTATGATCATATAATTTAGAATTAACTAACCTATGGATTCAATCACTTTGGTGACTAAAATCTACTTTGATGTAATTCTAGAATGATCTATAAATTTTTATTTTATTTTATTTTTTATGAAATATATTATGGATTTCACCGTAAAGCATGGTCGTGTTTTCCCTTTATGCATGGTGGTGCTCGAAATACAGTTGTGTCTCTCATTTTGCATGATTGTGCTACCCTTTAAGCACAATTGTGTCTTTCCTTATTCATGGGCATGCTATCTATTATGCATAATTGTGTTGTCCTTTATGCACTATTATGCCTAATAATTAAGTATAGTCACACAACTTTTAAGCATGAAAATGCTTCATTGATGTACAGGTGTGCACACAGTTCATAATTCGCAAACCACTATGACCATCATACAGATCTCACAAATAATGATTTTAAATGTCTAAGACCTTGAAGTTTATATTAATTGCATCCTAAACTATCATACAATAGAGAGATAATGACAATCCAACTTATAATCGCAATTATTTAGCTAACCCTAATCCTCAAAATTTCTTTCTTAGGATTCATGCAATTTGGTAAAAACCTTAATGGATAATTAATTTTTCATGGAGAGTCACGAAATTCATAATCAATGGTGCTGATACCAACTGTCAGATTTGTTCCATTATGTGATTTCTATATTTAATTTTACTATTATGAAATTACTTTTCTCATTGACCTTGAATTTCATGGTTCTCACAAAATCAATGGTTTAAAGAGCACTAATTTGAATTTATTATGCTTTGACGTGATTGATGAATCCACAATTTATAGATATTTTGTCTAGCTTTTTATAGAATTTTAATATGAAAAATAACTTAGAGATTGTAAATAACATAAAAACCTCATTTAGGTCAAATATTATAGCTTTATTAATTTTTGTCTTATTTCCACTAATTTTTGTGAATATATTTTGCAATTTTGATCATTTGAACAATTGTACAGGAAATTCTAGATAAATTTCATGAATTTTTGGCTCTTGGGGAAAATATGAACTTAGAGTAATCATTCTCAGGTACCCTAGTGATCACTCTAGGGAGCTGATTCCAAGAGATAGGCCAGAGTAACCACTTTCAGAAGCAGCAATGATCACTCCAGAGCTAAAGAGAACTATCAGGCCTGCGCATAATCACTCTCAGAAGTGATAGTGATCACTCTAGAAAGCATCAGGATGAAGTACCTACACGTAAACACTTTCAGAAGTGAAAGGGATCACTCCAGTGAAGCCTAAACCAGAACACTCTACGGGTGTTTACTCTCAGAAGTGAGAGTAACTACGCGCGCCCAGAGTAACTACTATTATACACAAGAGTGATCACTACAGAAAGGGAAAAGCCTGAGGTATGTTGTGCGTGATCACTCTTATTTACAAGAGTGATCACTATGAGGGCGCATCAGACTTAGTATATATAGTTTTTTAGAAATTAGGGTATGGATCTTTTCATAATTTTAGATTCTTTTGCCACTTTGGGAGCATTTTGTAGAGTTTAGGATCCTTGGGTGACAGCCAAGGCCAATCTTAGGGTTTGATTTACAATTTCTCTTTATTTTTCTTTAATTCTTGCATTATGTCATTGAATTCCCTTTACTTTCATCTTAAATTTGTAAGTCCCATCCTTATGGAGGGCTAAACTTTCTTATAATCCTTAGTGAGTTCATGGATTCATGGATTCTTGAATTTTTGGGTATGAATGTCAATATAATTCCCTTTCCTTTATGAATTTATATTTCCTAACTCTTTGAATTGAATTAATGTTTGAATGAGGGGGACATTGCTTAATTAACCCTAATTCATTTTAATGAAATTCTTAACTTGGTTTGCTTAATCCTAAGTTAATTTCTAAGGTTGCGTAATCTTAGGGAAAAGGATTGGAGCCCATGTAAATTTCTTAATTTGTATGGGACTTTAAGGTTAATTCTTGCTTTTTGAGTTACCCTAATTCAGAGGAAGAGGAAAAGAATTGAATCTTGATAGAGATAGGGATAGAATTACATGAACAAACTAAGGATTGCACATTTCATTGATTGAACTCATTAATTTCATCACTTGCCTTTACATTAAAATTGGAATCACACAAAACCCCTTGTTTTAATTGCTTTTATAGTAAATGTTTACAACATGTTCAATGTATGTTGCAAACCAAAGTCATCGGAGACAACCTAGGCTTGCATCCTTGATACTATAAATTTTTATGCATACTTTGATGAAGGTTGACGAAAAATCTTTATGCGAAACAAAAATTTGTTCATCAGTGATCTTCCTTTTATGTTTTTGAGTTTCTGTATTTTTCTCAACTCTTCCTTTTCCTTAAATTCCTTATGATTATTGAGAGAAAATACTCTCATGAAAGTATAACCGTGAACAAGAGAGAGAAAATGTAACCTTTATTTTAATAACCCTTCTTTTATTTTATATGAAGGGAGGGTGAAAGTTTCCTTATAATTGTATTTATAATTATATCTTTATTAACTCTTGTTTGGGGTGAGAAAAATTTTCTAAGTTAAAAATTACATTGAAAGAAGCAAAATTTTGACAAGTACTTGGGATTCAAGTTGTATTTTTTGAGCATTCTCGAGAGAATCCAAGTTATATTTCAAGGAAAATGCTAAGACCCCATCAACCAAAAAAAAGGACTCGGCAGATTCTTGGGGAATAAAAGGGCCTAAAAATGCATGAGGTTTTGAGCCTAAAGAAAAAGGGACAAATACCTGAGATTTCCAAATAGCTAGCTTCTTCTCCTCGAGAGGCGGCTCAGGAAGATAGCTTAAATGACCTAGAGGTACGAGCTCATCATTTGAGAAAGTTGAAGGAACCTTCGATTTGGATGCTATCTTTCGAGAGAAAATGAAAGGAATAGAGGAGGCAAGAAAGACTTTGACACAAAAGGAGCAGAAGAGAGAGAACAGAGCTCTTGAGAAGATGAAGTAAAAATAAAAGCGTAAAAATGAGAAGGTAACTCCACCTTATATACTAGTCCCAATCTTGTGTCAGGCCCATGGAATAGCCCAAATCCATATTGTTTAGGCAATTAGTGGGAAGCTGAAGAGAAAGTAGGGCACCTTTTCGATAAAAAAAATCACCTCAAATCCCCCATAGAACGACGCACGTCTTCGTAATGGGACGTTTTGAGTAACTGCCAGGCGTAGGCTGCATTAAATGCGCCGACTTTGGGTGACGTACCTAACATAAAGCAGGTAAATGGCAGAGGCACCATAAAAATGGTGGGAAATCTAAAAATTGAAAATTTTCCAATTAATACTAAAAATAAAAATATTAAAATCTCATAAATTTGAGAAATTATTTTGGGAGGCATCTATTTGGGGTGAGGAAAATTTTCTAAGTTAAAAAATTACATTGAAAGAAGCAACATTTTGACAAGTTTTAAAAGGTTGGAGAAGGGGCCTCTTTCCTAGGCAAAAAGTAAACCTGAATCCAAGAAGCATTGAAAGGTGGATTAGACCCATTACTTGAAAAAGGAAAATTTCAAGTAGTTTTAGAGATTTTTGTCACATTCCTAATTTCCCTCAAAACTGCTTGAAAGATGAAGAGTAATAAATTATTCCAAGTCCACAAAACTAAAGGCCTTTTCGAGGTGTTTTCGAGGATGCCTTGGCCCCTGGATTAAGAATAACCAAAACTGCTCGAAAAATGGAAACGATCAGATATTGTTCCAAGTCCACAAGATGAGGATTTTTTGAGAAGTTTTTGAGTAGCCCTCAGATTTCTTACACCCAAAACTGCTCGAAAAACAAGAACAACAAGAAAATATTCTAAGTCCACAGGATTGGAAATCTTTTCGCGGAGTCTTTTTAGGGTTTCTATGTCCCTAGCAACACAAAACTGCTCGAAAAACAAAAAGGGTTAGAAAACATTCTAAGTCCACCAACCTGACAGAGCTCCAGATCTTCTTCAGAATTGCTTGAAAACCAAGAAGCGTAAAATATTCTAAGTCCACAAATCTGATTGAGCTCCATATTCCCTCCAAAATTGCTGGAAAAGTAGGAATGATCAGAGACAATATTCTAAGTTCACGAGGCCAAGATAAGCTCTCAAACCCTAGAATTAGTAAAAAAAAAAAAAAAGTCAAGAGAAAAATAGTTTAAGGCCATAATGTTAAATAAGTTTCCTAGATTGCTCCCAGAAATGCTCGAAAGAGCGAAAATAAAAAGTCCTAATAAGACTCAAAAGCTAATATAAGGTTCAAAAAATGGCCACCAACAGTCACCAGCAGTTACCACCAGACGAAGGTTCAATAATATGAAGACAGATTGTGGGCGATAGTAGTTATGGGAGAAGTCACAACCGATAGCACGATCATAAAGCTATCATGGATAATGAGCATCAACAGTGGAAGATAGTTATTAAAAAGTGCCTGCCAAAAGAGGAGAACGGCGACGATCCTTGCCTATAAATACTTTAAAGTTTCATTTTCCAGGAGATGACTTTTTGCACCCAAAACCTCTGCACGTTGAAAACCTGCACCGCGCCAGACACTAGCTATCAGGAGACTCACGGTGTTGTTGCTCATTGCTAGGAGTCGTACGTTTAATTTATGCATATTTACCTTTCCGTATTTTAATTCCAGTTCGTTTGCTTATTTCTTTTCTGCAATTTGGTTCTTGTTTTAACAAATTATTGTAAAAACCTCTACACTGTAATTCAGTTTTATATTATTCTTGTTGAACAATTTATTTTACAACATTCATTTAATTACAATACACTTAAAAAAACCTAAAGAGGACCTAATCCAGTCTCCAGATTGTTCTTAGATTATTTGTTTATAAATTGTTATTTTTCATCGTAAACAACTCTATATTTTATATTTAACAGCTACCACATTAAATTTTTAATTAAAATTATACTATAAATTACATAACACACTTTAAAGATTATTAAAATAATTAAACCGTACTTGTGACTTCAACTGTTATCTCGTTTTTATTGTCATGGCTTATTACTATATATATTCTTTTAACTGTACTATAAAAGACTAATGTCAACAAGTCACAGAAATTGAATACTTATGATTTTCTTCATTTACTTCGTATGCGTTCGACATTTTGTAAACTAATATCTATATGCAATCATTATTTAAAATAAAACATTTCTGCAGTAAATATATCATTTTAGAAATGAGGAGGATTAGGTTATCTTGACTTTCTTGCGGTTTACGAACCTTATTGAGTTTTATCATTTTGCCAGGGTTCTCTACGAGTTTCAAGATACGCAGAGGAATATGTAATTCCTCATGGTGATTGGTTTGTAATCGTTTCCTCTCCACATTATCTGTCAGAAATTGTAACTCTCTTTTTCTTGGTGTCTATTATTTCTACTGTTGTGACTGATAGATATGGTATGGATAAGCCTAATATTTGATAATGATGAAGGTTATATACGCTAGTTTTGTGGTCGCTACTGGAGGATCCAACCTTAAAATCTGGTTATAATGTTTTTATGGTAATATTTCGTCTCCAGAAGAATTATAATGCTTTAAAGTAATGATCTTTGGTTTTGATTTGCTGTTTGTACATTTCATTTTGTGGGTACAGTGGCAAATCTGACATTTGCAGCTGCGGAAACACACAGTTGGTATCGTCAGAAATTTTCTTTTTTAAAAAATAATTTTTATTATATTAAGAATCTAAAATTATAATATATATATATATTATAAAAATTATTATTTTTAAGTATTTAAAATTAACTTTACGCATTAGTTTTATCAAAATCGTAATTTATTCCGATCAATATTTTATGTATATATATTTTTCTAATGTATCCTCAATTTCATATAGCATATTTATATTGTTTGAGGTTACGCATTCACGTTAAGAAATCTTTAATTGATGTACCAAGATATCCCTATCTATTTTCTTTGCCTTCAAATCAACCATTTAGATAGAATATAAACTATATATTTTTACTTGAAAAAGATAATAGATTAAAGAAAATAATTAATAAAGTATATGATTATGATAATTAATTAAAGAAATTATTTATAATATTAAATAAAAATATATTTAAAATAATAAAAATTTAATACATTAAATAAAAGCAAAAAATAATAAATGATATGAAATAGAAAGGGTAATTGATGTAATAATTTATTTATTTCAAGTTTTAACAAAGTCACATTTATTTATTATCCATACACTTATTTACACTTACACATTGTGGCAAGCTCGACGGAAACTACAACACGTGTAGTCACCAACACTGCTGTGCACTTCTCGTAGAATCTTGTCCCACCACTCTCTCTCTCTCTCTCTCTCTCTCTCTCTCCTTCTTCTGCTTGTTCTCTGCACCTTTCACCTATTTTCCCCCAAATTGTACGCACCAAACTCACATATAGCAGGTTTGTTTCTTCAATCCAACTTCATTTTTGTATGTTTCGTTTTGTGTTTTCAATTGCCCTTCATTTATATATGTAACTTGCTGATCTAATCGATACCCATTTGTGAATTATTCTCAAATTGACTAATTTTTTTCTTAGATCCCTTCATAACTGAGCTTGTAATTGGTGCTTGTGTGATGTTGTGTTTGTGGGTTATTGGTTTTATGGTGTGTTCATAGCTACTACACTGATTTGCGCCCTGTGACTTGGATTTCGTTGTCCAAGTTCTGGAGATTCAAATCAAGTGTTCGTTTGCAAACTTTATTTTTAGAATTGGTCTTTTGTGTTATATGGAAATCGGTAATGGTTGATTTGACGTGAGGGATTGAGTGGTATAGAACAAGTGAAAGTTTTAGAAGCACAGAATAAACAAAGAATAGAAAAATGAAGGCTGAATTGGGAACAACGTCAGTTGTAAACGATAGAATTAGGGAATAATTGATGTTCCAGATGTATTTTTGCATGTAGTGGAAGAAACAAAAGCCAATGTTCAAATTTATTTTTCAATAAACATGGCAGATGTTTTGATTCTGATCTGCTTTTGTTTGGGTTCTTTTTATTTTTGGCTTTATTTTTGAGTCACTTGCAAGCTTGGCCATCAATCATTAAACTGGTTTTTGGTTCATCAACCTTTGAGCCTGACCCTTTTCAGAAACCCTTGAGCATTATTAGCCTTTTGGTTGCCACCTTTCCTCCAACCCTCTCCTCTTTTGCTAGCTGTCTTACTTTTTACTGTTTCAACTTTCAACCTGTGTGCATTGGAGGCTTTCAATTGTTAAAGATATAAACTATAAAGTATCTGAATTCGCCTTCTGGATGAGCTGCAGAAGAGGAAAAATCTGCTGAGGTTTCTTTTATTGTGAAAACCAGACTTATGAGAAAATAGCATGGCATCATTTGATTCATAATCATTACATTTGTTGCTTCTTTATCTTTTTGTGGTGTGAGAAATATTTTAAGAGATCAAATGTTTCTTGCTTGCACAGTGCATTCTTTTGAGAAGTGTGAAAATTGTTGATGTTTGTGAAAACTATAGAAACTGAAATAAAAACAAAGAAAGAAAAGAACTCATGCTATTAGTGGGCTTGGTTATCTTATTTTCACTATTCGAATATTCTTATGGTTATATCTTAGGGTTTAAATGTGATGCTTGCTTTAAATGGAGGAAAGATAAGAATTAAGTAATGATAAGGGTGAAATATTGTGCGGGTATTTTCAATATTCACAGCAGTTTGCATATAAGTTTACAGTGTATGAGGTTAGTTGCTTAATCTTTTTTCAGTTTTAGAATAGGTGTCTTATACCTAACCTAGTTGACATTTTGCGCATAGTAAGGGTAAAGAAATATCAGTGTAAAGAAGCTTCATTAGATGGTGCTTCTTTAACATCTAATATTCAATTTTACTCAAATCTTCCAAGCATAATTGTACAATATTGTGTTGATTTATATATAATATTATTTCTTCCGGTACAGATACTGTTTTACATACTATATCCCACTCTCTATCTACCAGATTCAGTTTGATGAGATGAGAAATCAATGCTTATTAAAAATTTTAAACATGTCTTGTGTTTGTTCATTAACACTTGAATCTTATTTCTAACACACCTTCCTGCTGAAGGTTGCAGGAGTCACAATGAGTCTGGCATGTCTTGTGTGCCATAGTGTGGATAGTCCATCACCATCACACTCTTTCAGAAGTTACTCTGTCTCAAGTTCAGAAAATGAAGGAAGATGTTCCGCTGTTGCAACATGCTTAACCAGGAAATTATCTCTTCCACCCTCTACTGTGCACTCTTTTCTAGCACCATCATCAACATCCAAGGTGACCCCACAGCCTACTGTTTCCTGTAACAACTTGATAACTGGTACCCCGCGACTTGTACGAAGTCACGCTGTAACGAGGGACCGAGTAAGAGATTGGAATTTTGATGAAATTGTAATTGAGTCTTAGTCAAAATATAAGATAGAATAAAGACTAGGGAATCTTCTTGTGGGGTAGTTTAGAGAATGGTACTGCTATTTTGCCCCTTTAAATTTTGTTATGGGTGCAATTGATCTCCTTCTCTAGTTTTCTTGTAAAAGAGTCTGAACATTTGTAGCCATCATGAAATTCTAAGGTGTGATTCTATTTTAATTGGCATTTCCCATTTGGTTCACGACCAGTTAAAATTAAAGTTTTTTGTCTAAAACTAAAAGGTATACTTAAGTATCAAAATTGACTACTAATGGATTAATCAACAAATTTTGCCACTTTATTATCACTTGGATTTTACATCTCACTTTTTCAGATTGCTCTTTCGATAGCACACACAAAGAACGTGTATAGAAAAAGTTTTGTGAGAAAGGTAAAGTTCACTTCAATGATCCTAGCATCTCGAAAGAGAATAGTCACTTTGAGAATTCGGTTGTGTTATTAATTTCTTTCATGTTTAGCAATAGAGAAATGTTAAATATATATATATATATATATATATATATATATATATTATTTTTTAGCGTATTTTTATTATTAATTAAAATCTATGAGATGCATGAAATTATGAAAAATCACTTAATAGAATGAAATTCACAATATTTTGTAAGTCTGACAATTTTTCAATCAACAATAAGAAAATTTTTGAAAATTTAAAATTCTGTTGATTTGTGTCTTAAATCCGCACAAGATTAAGACATTTTCAAGTTATTTCCTGAAAATGTATTGGTATTAAGTCAAATTCTAAATTGAAGATAAACTTGGCAGGTTATTCTGTTTCCTTCCAAGGAAGGAAATAAGGATTTCTCTCATGGATTTCATGCAGTTTGTCTCCTGCCAGTAAGTGAAGGAAATCTAGTGCTGATTTTGTAGGGACGTGTATGCCTTAGTTCAAGTAATATCAAAACTCGATTGCTTTACGACAATAATCTATTTTATTTGGTAACACATATTTCAATATGAAATTTATGGTTAAAATTAATTTAAGCTTATATATTTGTATCATATGCAATAATTTAAAATTGTTGTTATTAAAACTAATAATGAAAATCTAAGACAAACGAGACACTCAGTTGGGTAGAAAATTTCATCGCCATGACCCCATTTTTCTGCTCTGTGTCTCCTCCTCCAAGATTCAGTTGCAGCCTTTATAACGGTGGAATACTACCTGTGGATCACTAAATTTGGTGTGATTGACCCCACCGGTGTCACATTGAGAGTTATGTCCTCGTAATAAATGGAGACAAGATGAAGCAATAACTTGGTATTTATAACTGGAGTAATTGACACCACCTTTTAGCATTATATATTTTCGTTCGAGGAGCTGCATGTGTCACTGTGTGACAACTAAGGTCACGTGATGGTACATCTCTTCTTATGTCCACATTAACAAAACACTTGGCCGGTCTCTATTTCGACGGTGGTTATGGTTCTTGTTCGGAATTTGCTTGATCTTTAATAGAGTGGACAGAGGTTGATCCAAAGAATAACAACGGAGAGATAAAAATTAAGAAAAAAAAAAGTACTTTTGATCTCCTAACTACGAAATTTGTGTGATTTAATTCTTATTTTTAATTGTGCAATTTTAGAATATAATTTTTTAAAAGTACAATTTTAATCCTTCTGTTGTGTGTCCATCCAAAATTTAACGGAAATAAATGACATAAGAAAGTTGAATATGTGTTAGAAAATTAAAATAAATAAATAAAAAAACTCATGTGTCATGTGAGAAGCACTCGAGGCCATAAAGAATAATTTCGGGTTTATATGTCCATGTGCCCCCCTGCAAAAGGGGAAAAAATTACGTTCGACAAGTTTAGGGTTTCATCCCGGTGGGAAGGCATTTGAGAGTCTATTTTTGAGCTTAAAGCAGTCCCAAATCACACACCTAGTTACCATTTTATCACGATGATCAGTTGTTCCTTGTGCAGGTAGAATATGGGGGCACAGAGGCAAAGATATTTTTTATGGCCTCGTGTGCTTCTCACATGAGTTTTTTTTTTTTTATATATATAATTTTCTACTTCAGATCAACCGGAAATATCAAAATTTTAATAAAAAAAAAAATTATTATATTTTTATAACTTTGATATATTTGATGTTGGATTAAACTTTCACTTTTAGGAAATTATGAAACTGAAGATTCACAGTTAAAATATAGAACTAAAATTGAATAAATTACACTTAATTGAGAGACTAATATAATTTAAAAAAATAACATACACCAACAAATCCTTTATGCATTATACTGGCATTTTAAATTTAGATAAAAATTTAAAATATAAATTAAAAATATAAAAGAAATAAATTATAATTGCCAAGATTGATATAAAATACGACAGAAAATGTCTTCTTTTATTAAGAATGAAAATCATATTTTATTATATAAGTATTAATTAAATAGATAATACATTTAAAAATGAGGAATAAATTATAAAAAATAAATAAATTGCTTAAACAGAAGGGGGAGGGAGACCATCGTCAACCATACCAGCATACATATTAATCTTTTGTATGATGAATTGATGATGCATATAAAAGATCGAATTGAGGGGTTGGAGCTCTCCTATAACACCCTAATTTCTATTAATTATTGACTGTAAATAAAAATCTTGCACGTAAGTGGTAAAAAAATTAATTTTATTGTAATGTTTAATTTTTATGTTTGGATTCTTTGATTAGACGATTAAGCTATAAATTTAGCCTAGAAAATATTTTTAAAACTTAAGAAAAAATTTAAAATTAATTATTAGAATTCAAAAGAATTCTTACAAGAAAATATAACATTTATTTCTTGAAAATTAATTTTTTACTTAAATTTATCTAGAAAATTCAAAATTTTTCTTAAGCATAACATACTTTTAAATTCTGTTTTAGAATAATTTTAGTCTTTAAATAATTTTAAAATATAAAATAAATTGACAAAAGAATTTAAGCCTAAAATAAACCCTAACAGATCCATGTAGTTAAAATTGGGCCAAATTTTTTTTCTATGATCATCAATGAAGGAACCGTGGGAGCGTAACGAACTGTGTCTCGCTTTATTTATGTGATTATTCATAAAATGAATGGTAACAAATATTAGTGTTATAATTTTGAGATATATGATTGTCATGTAACGAAAGTCAATTATAGTTGTTCTTGTCAGGGAAACACTAGTCTTCAAGTTTTTACTATGAAACGATGACGTCCTTCTGACTGTTGCTGACGTGGGGAGGGTACCTGCAAAAGGCACTCTGATGCTGAAGTCAGGATTTGGTTCTGAGCAATAAATGTTATTTTAATAATGAAAAGTCCACCCTTTACCTGTACTTCTTACCTTCCTTTTATAGGCTTTGTTATGGGCTAATGGGCCTGCTGAGTCAGCCTTGACTTTTGGCCCTTTACTTTAAAGTAGATAATGCTCTGATTATTACCTTTAATTAGGTTAATTACCTTCTAATCCTGACAATAGGTATTCAGTCAAACTGGGCCGAATAGGTACTCGGTTTCCTTTTACTATATATAGGGCCGAGCAGTTCCCTATTCAGTACACTAGCTTCCTAAGCCCGAAGAGGTACGAAGCAAGGGCTTAATAATATAAGGTGCCAAGAAAATGTAGACGAGGGGGGTACTCAGTTTGCTAGTATGGATAGGAATACTGAGGGGGTACTCAGTTCAAGTATAGGAAAACAATGAGGTATGTGCACCGAAGGGGTATTCGATTTATCAAAGAAGTGGTATGGACCAAGGAGGTAAAAAACCATAAACCATAAAAATAAAAAGAAAAAATAAAATAATAAAAATGAAAAAAGACCATTCTAGAACTTCAAGTTTTTAGGGTTTCTCAATGTGTGCGCACGAAACAAAAAGGTACTTGATCTCAACCGTTTGATTTAAAAGAGATCTGTCGGTTTGGATGAGGTCCAACCCTTCATATGTCCGAGGGCCCTAAACCCTATAAATACATGGTGGTCCGGGTCTTTTGTTCTCCACTTCTTTTTTTTAGCTGAGAAGTACACAGTGTTGCTCCAAACCGAAGGGTACTCAAATTTTCTCTTTTCTTCCGAACTGACTACCTGTGAGGTATGTTTAGTTCTTCTTTCCCTTCCTTATTTTACCATGGCCGAATCCTTAGAATGGGAGGACTCGTTGTCTGACTCATCTAGGCCGACTAGTATCAATAGTCAGAATGCTGAGAGAACCGAAGGGAGGTGGAAATTTCTTCAAGACCAAGTGGGGTAAATGAAGAAGTAGAGATTAGAGAATGCAATGACGGAGCCGAATCATCTGAGTCCATTGATTCTAATTCTTCTGAGCCCCTACCAGGCATAAGCCCCCCTAGGGAAAGACCAATATTCCCTCCTTGTGTACTTCTTGGATATGAGTGGGTACACGGTGAAGTAGCCGCCTACTTCTCTCGATTTAGAAAAAATAGGAGTCTTCAATCCTTTGTTGATCATATTGGCATTTCATTATGGGAACCTTCTGATCCCTACCCCATATCCATTAACCCTTTCCTAGGAGAGGAAACCGAGAACCCAAATTTTGTTTTTTTAGGGGGTGTCAGGATGACTGACACTTTCTTTGTGTATGAGTATATGTTTAGAGAATTAGGTATAAAGCTACCTTTAGACGACTTCCAAATGGGAGTATAACTCTATCCGAATGGATGGGCGGCTATCCAAGCTTTTAGAATTTTATATAAATTTTATTACATAGAACCTAGTGTAGGTTTATTTCTTCATTTCTTCTGTACTCGTCCTTCAGATTTAGCAAGGTGGGTATCTTTAATAAGGCAATTGGAGTTGCCACTATTCAAGCCTTACGCTTCTTCTTTTAAGGGTTTTAAGACCAGATACTTTAAAGTAACCGTCCACTCTGTAGGTAGAAATTTTTTCTTTGATAGTGAGAATAATCCTCTCTTCCCCTTCCACTGAACTCGAGTGCCTTGCCAGTACGACTGGATTCCGGAGGACCTTTTGTCGGCCAGAGAGTTATCGGCCTTGGATTACTTGAAGTCTCTTCCCCGAGAGCTTCCTGCCCGACACATACTCTTAGTATTAAAATCTCCTCGTCCTCGCCTGGACATGGATGGTATGTTCCGTCCCTATGGTTTAGTTTTTTGAATTAACTTGTATTGATTTGACTCTTTGTTTTTATTGTAGGTCTGATGGCTCAACGTGGTGTTAACGTACCAACCTATCGTCAAACCTTGAAGACCAAGGCCCCTGAAAACACACCCATTGAGGAGCACCGAAACCCTTAAATCGACCATATGCCAGAGGTAACCGGGCCTCGTCCTCCTCCCCGAGACCTTGTCATTGCAGAGAATTACCCCAAGAGGCATAGAGAGAAGGGGAAGGAAAAGGAGAAAGGCAAAAAAAAAAAGAGGCCGAGAGGGAGAAAAAGAGGAAGCATTCCCACTTGGGTAGACCGAGTGGTTCAGAGAGGGCATGAAGTCAAGCCCGAGGTGACTTGATGGCTGGGGCTGGCAGCTCTTCAAACTCTGCTATTCCCCCAATTTTCTTATCCGACACCTTCCTCGTCTCAGGAGTAAGAAAGGAAGCGATCAGCAACCTGGACCTCGAGTCTCTATGGCAGTGCTATGCAGAGTTTCAAATCCGATCTATGATGATGCTCCAAAGGCTAGCACTGGAGTCCACACTTGAGATGAGGAAGGTGCAAAACAAGGACTCCACTTCTCAGCAAGCTTAAGCGGATAATGAAGGGATTTGACTGAATCTTGCTGAAACCAATAAAGCTTTGAAGGCCGATGTTGTTCAATACAAGGAACACTATCATATAGTGGAGAATCAGCTCCAGGTTACCGAGCAAACCCTAAAGGCTAAGGAGGAAGAAATGAAGGCTCTGCGGGTGAAGTATTTGGGAATGGAAGAGGCCCTAAGGGCCAAATCAGTTGAAATGGAGGAGGCGTTGGCTCTTGAAAGGCAGAAGGCTAATGCCGAACTGAAGGCCTTTTCTAACAAGTGTTCGGTCACAGTGGCTATCTAACACGAGTTGGGCTTTAACCATGTTGTTCGTCAATGTTATAGTTTCTGCCAAGTGCCAGCCGACTTCCATTTTGACCTTACCAAAGACTTTTTCAGTGGTAGGTTTTTATCATATAATGAAGTGGATGATGATGTAGAGCCTAACACCAAAGTCACCTACCGAGTAGAAGTTAATAACAATGCTCTCGGTCCTCAGGCCCCTAGTTTTGACGCCTCGGTTCCTGACGCTCCCGATCCTGATGCCGAAGAGGAGGGAAATTAGAAATATATTTTTGATTTTCTTTGTATTCATGAGCAGATAGCGCCCCAATTTTGTAACCTTTTCCATTATGAATAGGAGTTTAATTCTTTATGTTATCTTCTGAGTACTTCTATATTAAAAACAATCAAACTGAATGGTTATAACCAATAAATGAAATTTCTTCAACATTGAATACTTGTTTCTTATTATTGGCTGAGTAGGAATACTTCGGGAAGGAATTAATTAATTCAACCTTAGCCAAGTAGAAGTACTTGGAGGAAATTTTAGTAAAGATTCATCCTTGGCTGAGTAGGGGTACTCGAGAGGGAATTAATTAATTCAACCTTAGCCAAGTAAAGGTACTTGGGAGGGAATTTTAATAGATTCATCCTTGGCCGAGTAGGGGTACTCAGGAGGGAATTAATTAATTCAACCTTAGCTAAGTAGGAGTACTTGGGAGGGAATTTTAATAGATTCATCCTTGGTCAAGTAGGGGTACTCGGGAGGGAATTAATTCAATTTTAATCGAGTGCTTGGTAGAGAGATTTCATTGATTAACTCATAAAAACCGAATAGCTGAGAAGAATTATTTCATTAATAAGGTGCCTCATTAAAAACCTTCCCAGGAAAACTCCTTTTCACTTTATTTTAAGAGGACAAAACTTGGGCGAAGAAAAGAGTGCACCGATTACCAGTTACAGGCGTTTAACTAAAATAATGCTTCAAGTGTGTAACATTCCAAGTTCTCGGTATAAGCTTTCCTTCCAATGTCTCCAACTTGTATGCTCCATTGTCTAATCGTGCTGCTACCCGAAAGGGTCCTTCCCAGTTGGCCGCCAACTTCCCTTCTCGTCGATCTCCTCATGCATCTCCGGTTACTTGCCATACTAAGTCATCGACATAAAATTTCCTTGGGTTGATTTTGGAGTTAAACTTTCTTGCCATCATTCTTATGCTAGCCTCGGTCATTATTGCTGCTTGGCCACGTACTTCATCTATTAAATCCAAGTTGACGTCTAGGGATTCGTCGTTGGCTGATTCCTCAAAGTTCTTCCTTCGAAATGATGGTTCTCCAATCTCGACCGATACCATGACATCAGTACCATAGGTTAACCGAAAAGAGGTTTCCTTTGTGGTGGTTTGTAGCGTACACCGATAAGCCCATAAGATCTCAGGTAGTTTCTCTACTCATTCTCCTTTGGCCGAGCCCAACCTTCTTTTTAATTTATGTAAGATAACTTTATTAGCAGCCTCAGCTTGACCATTAGTTTGGGGATGTTCAACGGATGTGACCCTATGTTTGATGTGAAGGCCTTCTAAAAATTCATTAAACCGGCGATCTGTGAATTGCAGCCCATTATCTGTGATTATAGCATGAGGAAGACCGAATCGTGTAACAATGTTTTTCCACGTGAATTTTTGAACATTATTAGCCGTGATGGTTGATGAATCCACTTTTTATTATATTTTTACTTGCCTTTTTGGTGCTCCTTGGTAGAAAAAAATGGACTTAGATAGTGCAAATAATATAGAAATCACATTTTGAGTAAATATCATAGATTTATTAATTTTTGGTTAATTTGCATTTAATTACATAGATATAGATTGCAATTTTAATTGTCTTGATAATTTTGCAGAGTCCTCAAGTTAATTCTGAGATATCTTGGCCTTTGGATGAAAGTTGCCCCCAAAGTAGCCACTTTTAGGAGCAAAAGTGGCAACTACAGCAAGTCTGGGCATTAAAGGTTACAAAGTAGCTACTTTCAAGTGAAAAAGTGGCAACTCCAGAAGCTCCAGGGATGCCATTTTGGAAGCATTTTGCGCGTGGCCACTATTGCCTTTCATAGTGGCTACACGCATCCAAAGTAGCCACTTTCAAGTCCAATAGTAACAACTCCAGAAGCTCCAGGACGGCACTTTTGGAAACATGTTGCGCTTGGCCACTATTGCCTTTCATAGTGGCTACGCGCATCCAAAGTAGCCACTTTCAAGCCCAATAGTGGCAACTCCAGAGAATTGACAAGTTTACGTAAATATGCGCGTGGATACTTTCAAGGCCTAAAGTGGACACTTTCAAAGGTAAAAGTGGACACTTTGCTGACATGTCCTCCACTATAAATAGATTTTAGGAATTAGGGTACGGGGACTTGAACATTTTATTTTCTTTTGATTCTCTTTGCCAAATTAGGACATTTTCTTTCCAGAGCTTTGGAGCCTTGGGTGACAGCCAGGGATCCATTATAGGTTTTAATTTCTAATTTCCCTTTGATTCTCATTGAATTTACATTAATGTTGCTTACGTTTTTGCATTCTCGTCTTTCATTTGTGAAGCCCATCCATATGGAGGGCTAAATTCTCTTGTAATTCCTAGTCAATTCACATGGTTCTTGAATTCTTGGGTTGAATGGCAATATTACTCTTTCTTTCCTTGGATTTATTAACCCCAATCACTAAATGAAATGAAATTTACATGAGGGGAACATTGCTTAATGAACCTTAAATTACCCAAACGAAATTCTAATCCAAAATTGCTTAATTTTGATTAATCTTTGAGATTGCTTAATCTTAGGGATAGAGATTGGAGCCCATTAAGATGCCTAATTTTAATTGGGATGCTAAAGTTAATTTATGCTTGATAGATTAACTTAATTCAAGGGAAAAATAGGGGATTATTGAATCATTTGAAATAATAGGGATATAACTCATTGATTGACTAGGGATTACTCTCCTTAATTAATTGAATTTCACTAGTTTACATTTTGCTCTTGATTAAAATATGGAAATTGACAAACCTCCCCCCAATTTACTTGCTTTAAATTTTATGTTTACACTTGTTCGATGTATGTTCCCAACCATTATCAAGAGATGATAATGGTTGAATAGAATAGGATGAGAACTTTAGGGGATTATGCAATACCTAACATGCAGGGATACAACTCCTCTATAATCAGACCTACAATAAAAGCCAATCATTTTGAAATAAAACCAGCTTTACTTTATTTAGTTTAGCAAGACCAATTTTCTGATTCAATTTTGGATGATCCTAACTTACATATCTCTAACTTTTTGCAGCTTTGTGACACAATAAGGATGAATGGAGTCAGTGAAGATGCAATTAGATTGAGATTATTTCCATTTTTCCTAAGGGATAATGAGATTAGATACTTTGAGTTTTTGAGATTTGGCCAAAATAAGAATTCTTATTTTTTACTTTCTCTCGATTTCTCTCATTCTCTTCTCACTCTTACATGGGTTAAGTGCTTCGATAAAAGGCTAAACCTCCCGTTCAATCCGCAAAATTCAAACGTTGTAATTTCGATGAGTTCTGAGTTGAATTGCTTCGAGTTTGTTCTTTTTCTCTAACGTCAGATTTGTATATTGCGATCGTGATTAACTTTTCTGTTGTTAGAATTTAAATTAGGATTCAATTGATATTCTAATTTGATAATTAATTTGGGTTAGGTTGAATAATAATTTGATTTAATTTGTTATCTAATTCAATTAGGTTATTCGATTGAATTAATAATTGAATTGGATAAACGTTCAAATTCATATTAAAATCTTTAAATACTGTGATAATCAAAATTACACACATTTGTTATTCTGTGGTTTCATATTTCTTTATTTGTTTTCTCCCAAATTTATTTTGTTCGTAATTCAATTTAGTATTTTGCCGATTTAAAAACCTCCAAAATTTACCAGTGTTTTATTAAAAAAAAAACCTAAATTCAATTTAGCTAAAAATGTGTTCCTGTAAATCAACTTAAATTTAGTTCTATACTACAAAATCCTTAGAGAATTTAGTTATTTTGATAGTGACTCGATATCATCTATCAATGAGTGGTGAGAAACGTGAAATGAGATGAACAATGAGAGTTAAAAAAAGGGATGGAGGAGAAGCTAAGGGGCTCATCGGGAGAGAAAATGAGTGAAAAAGCTGAGAGAGGAAGTTTTCAATCAATTTTTAGTCATGCATTAATTTAAATAATTTATTAATTAAATTTAATTGAACAATTTTAATTAATTCTTAACTAAGAATATAATATATTAATTGACTCTTATATGAATTAATTATTTTTTATAATAATAATATATTAAAATTAAATCTTATGTTATAATTTTAATCATGTAATATTATTTATTAAAATCAAAATAATGTTAAATTGGGCCCTTGTATTTAATATTTATATTATTTTAATTCTTTTAACTTAGACTTTATTTTAATTTTTTATATAAAAATTTTACTATTTAGTCTTACATATAATATATTGCTTTTAATTTTGATAGTCAATAAAAAAATATACAAGAGTGAAATTCACAATTTCTTCACATATATATTAAAAGAATAAATAAATCAAGTGCAAAAACTAAAATTATTATTTAACTTAAAATCAATATTAATATTTTTGTCAATGGAAAATACTTTTTATTTGAATTAATATAATTTTTTCTTAAATCATTTATAAGTATCTTCAAGTTATTTTATATTTTAAAAATTTAATTTAATTTTCTGAAAAATTAATTAATTTTTGTAAATAAATAAAATTTTTAATTTTAATTTAAAAATTATATTTTTATGGATTTTGCTGCAAATATTGCTTACACTAATTTTGGCAAAAAAAAAATATAAGATCATTAAGTTTTCTTACAAGTTTATATACAATTCTTTTTCATAAAAATTTTTGTACAAAAAATTACAAAAAAATATTAAGTTTATTTTTATCCTTTTTATTCTTAAGAAACAACGTAGGAAGTTTCTAAGGATTGCTGCAATTTTTTTAAAAAAATTTCTTGTAAAAATGTTGGTAAAAAAAATTGTAGGAAATTATGAGCTTTTTCTTACCTTTTTTATTCCTAAAAATTTTTGTAGGAAATTTAATAAATTGTTGTGAATTAATATACTAATTTTTTTTATAGAAAATAATTAAAAAAATTTAAAATTTATATGAAATTTTGTAAGATTTTTTTTAAAAAAAATCACGAATAATAATCACAATTCTAAGTAATTTCTCCTCCACATGTACTAGGACTTGAGATGCATCTGCCTATAAAAAGTAGTAAACTTTACATACAGGGGCCAAACACCAGTTACTTGAGCATTCACAGCCTTTGCTATTCTTTGCTTAGAGTTGTAAGTTTACATTTCTATACTTTGTTTCCAATTTATTTGTTCAATTTCTTTCTTGCAATTTAATTAGCTTACGGTTTATTTTTGTAATCTTCCTTACATTCAATGTAATAATATTTCACTGTTTTACTAGTTCTGCTTAATCCTCTATTTCACGACATTAATTTAGATTGTTAGGTTAAGAACATATACATTTAAAAAAACTTAAAATGACCTAAAATTCACTCTTAGATTGTTCTTGAATTTATTTGTTTACAATTCCTAAATTTTCACCGTAAATAGGTTGCCAATTTTTCTCTTTAATTATCCATGGACGTAAAAAGAAACCGCAATAGAGTTCCTTTGTACATAGGTGATTTGTGGAACTATTTTGAGAAACCGAGTAACAATAATGAAAATTGATTTAAGCCTTTAAATACAAACGAGAAGAGGACTGTGAAAGATTCACGTATTTTGATTCATCCTGAATTCGAATGGTTATCAAATCACAACAATTCACCCAGTTTTTTGGTACCTATTTTAAGGTCCTACTAAGGCTACCGATTGAATAAAGATTAAATAATATTTAAAAAAAATGTTAAAATGGATTAAAAATATATAAAAATACTGTATTTTTATAATTTATAATTTATTAACCAATGTCTTAACTAGTTATCATTTTCCCTGTTTCAAAATGATAATTGATAAACCATAATCACGTAACAAACATCAAATTCTATCCGTCACTGCTACAAAGTTAAAATTAAGGTGCATCTATCGTTAATTCGAATTAATTTTTTTATAAATTAAATTCTCTTAAAACTATTAGTAAATATACCCCAACTTTTCAGTTTACAGTATACACATATCTTGCTTTCAATTTCAAGGAGCCAAATTCCCTTTTCTTTCACCCACATGATGCATGATCGCTAAATCTTATGCAAGAAGTAAAGCTTTTGTATGGGGAAACAAAATGAGTTTAATTTCAAGTTTTAACGTCTAGAGTAAAAAGGATCTCTCTGCAGCAAGAAAGGGTAGCCAATCCCTCTTCTCTTGGAAGGAAACACCACAAACAAAATGCTCACCAAAAAACCAACGACAAGGGGAACAGTGTTGGTCACCTTTCGTGGCAATCCTGGATAGTAACACTTGACAACATCTTGGTGCAACCCTGCAAAAGCAAGGAAAGACACCAACGAAAGTGTTGCATAGAATAGATCACTCCACCTTAATCTGTATTCTGATGGCACACGTGGTTTCTTCCTTCCTCCATTGAATGTCCATATCCCACTTAATGTTGCCACCCCATAATATAACCTCCCAGTGCCACTTCTGAAGCTGTCTGTAAAGGTAAAGAATACACATGATACTGCCAAAATAGCCACAAAGGTTCCCATCAACCAACGATTTAGTGCGTTGCATTCACCATCATCTGTGAGGAGTGGTGCAAAAATGCTGAAAGCAAGGATTGTGATTGTGGGCAAGAGAACATTGAGCCTAGCAGTGCCACTTAATATAGCATTGATGACATAGAAGTAGTAAGATTCATCAATTTCATAATCATCAAGATCATCAGAATAATTTTCCTCATTTTGTTGTTCGTCACAGTGGACTATCAAACCTTGACTCGTTGTGTTGCTCATCTTCCAAATACAATATTGAGATAAATGAACAAGTGATTCTCTATAATGTTCCTTGGTTTTGGTTCCTTCCTTTGTTGTAATGAAAAATCTTGAAGGAATATATTTTTCCTTCTTCAGCAGTGTTTGTGTCAAAATTAATTTGCTTTCAAGTTGGGAAATCTTTATGCTTTACCATGTTCCCACTCTCCTTAAGAAACCCCGTGCAACAAGCTTTGTAATATTGCAGCTTGTTGCTATAATCCTTATTATTTCTATTTACATTTGTAACACCCACCTTTACACCTATTGGAAAACAACCATTGTTGCTTTCTCTTCTGTGAAATATGTTTGTTTTATATTTTCTCTTTGCACTCCTTATATGTTTTATATATTCTTTTTGCACACCTTAATTTAATACTTTTTCTCTAATGAAATTAAATATAATTCATAATATTTTGATGTTTCAATTTGTATTTATTGTATTTTAATAATACGTGTAAGTTTTTAAATTAAGTTTTTCCAATTCTGTTAGCTTTTATTTTATGTATTATGCATAAAACATATTTAGTTTCTTCAATATACAGAAAACTTCATAACCTGTATACTATGTTTGGTTTCAATTTTTTATTTAATAATTTTTGCAAATGAAATTAAAATTATTACACTTGAATATATAAAATAAAAGCGAAACAAAAAAAGTAATTTCTATATTAAGTTATTAAAATGTAAAAGAAAAATATAAATAATAAATTATTATACTTTGGTGATTTCCCAACACTTTATACCATGTGACTGCATTTTGGCTTTTGACTTTCACATTATGGTGCTTTTGCCTTCTTTCTTTCACCTTTTGCACTTGTACATATGCATCCAACTTTTCTGCATTTTTCATTGATGATTATATAAAATCAAAAGATCAATGCAAGCCAATCTTTGATGATACGAAATATGTGATCATCAATACATAAATGAATAGTGTTTGAAGGTTGAATTTGTTGAAAAATAATATAATTATATTTCAAAAGAATTTATTAATTATTAATTTTATTTTATTATTTTAATTTAATTGTTATTATTACTTATATTTTCAGTTATATATAACGTTTACGTGAACAATTATATTAGTTAAAATATTTTAAATATTTTGAAAAAATTGCACAAAATCGCACGAAAGATGCATAGACTTTTCTGATTGTATAATTTTTTTGAGTTACTATCTTGCTAGTTTTTGAAAGCCTTGTTTTTCAGATAAGAGTTTGTTATATCCTGGAGGATTTTTTACTACACCGAAATAATTCTTAAAGACAATGTTCTACACACCTCAGACTAAATTATTGATCAGCTACTTCGGGTCGATTTTGACAACAGTCTTAAGGATTATGACTGAATCAATAAGTAATGAAACCCCACCAACAATATTGCAAATAACCATGAAACAAACTCAATGTGGATCAACCTAATCTAATTGTTCCCGTAGTCAACTATGCAAAACCTTTCCCAGACATGTCAAAGATAGATATGTTCCAAGGGAAAAATTCAAACGATGGCAGGAGTGTGTCTATTCTATTCTGTTCTTGACCTGCACAGCGTAGCTCATGTGCTCACGCAACCAAAACCAGATTCATCTGCTACCCCAAAATTATTGGAAGACTGGACTTCTACTAACAAGGAAACCAACAAAATTTGGGAGTCTATGATTCTCAAATATATTGCTGAGGATGTTGGAAGAGAGAAGTTCATCATCAGATACTATTATAAGTGGGAGATGAACGATAAAGAAGATATAAAAACTCATATCAATGAATACCACAAGCTGCTAGAAGACATGAAAGCTGAGAAGATCACACTGCCTGAAAATTTTGTTCCTAGACTACTAATTGAAAAACTACTAGAATCTTGGAAGGATTATAAGCAACAACTAGAGCATAAGAATAAACCATTGTCTCTAGCTAAACTTATCACCCACATTATCATTGAGGACACAAATAGGAAGGAAATCAAGGTTGCAAGAGCAAAGGCATTATCATCAAGGGCAAACATGATACAAGCTAATAAGAAAAGGTATGACAATAAACCTAACCAAATGTCTCATTATAATAAACCTTATGTTCCAAAAGTGAATAATCCCACCTTCAAAAATGGTGGAGGAAATTGTTTTTTTTGTGGCAAAACAGGTCATCGTGCTACTTAATGCATACACAGGAAGAGAAGTGACAATTCTTCAAAACCAAATGCAAATTTGGTTGAAAGAGATGACATTATAGTTACGATAATTTCTCAAGCCTTGCTAATGGCTAATGTGAGTGATTGGGTGGTAGACTCTGGGGCTACCAAGCACATTTGTGCAAATAAAAATATATTTACCTCTTACACTTCAATGGGAGATGGAGAAGAACAAGTGTATCTTGGTGACTGATAGACGATTGCCGAGTCGCTATCAAAATAACTAAGTTTGCTAAAGATTTTTGTAGTATAGAGTCAAACTTAGGTCGATTCATGGAGACACATTTTAATTCAAATTCAATTTTAGGTTTTCTTTTAAAAAAATGCAAATAAGGTTTTTGGGATTTTGAAAATTGCAATTAATCAAATTAAATTACAACAAAATTAAAGTGAGTAAAACATGAATTAAGAAATATCAATCCACAGAATACCAATTGCGTGTAACTCTGACTATCACAGTATTTAAAGATTTAAATCCACGTTTGAACAATCACCCAATTCAATTATTAATTTAATCGAATTACCTAATTGAATAGAGTTACGAATTAAATCAAATAATCATTTAACCTAATTCACATTAATTATCAAATTAGAATATTAATCGAGTCCTAATTTGAAATCTAACAACAGAAAAGTCAATCACGATTGCAATAAATAATTCTGAGATTAGAGAGAAAAAGAGAACAGACTCGGAGCAATTAGCACAGAACTTAAATCAGAATTACAACGTTTTGATTCTGTGATTGAACGAGAGGTTTAGCCTTCCATCGAAACGCTTAACCCACGCAAGAATGAGACAAGAACGAGAGAGTTTGAGAGAAAGTAAAAACAAAGATTCTTATTTCGGCCAAGTCTCAAAAGCTCAAAGTGTTTAATCACCTCCCCTAATTCAGAACCTTATTAGTCTATTTATAGGTTCTGATTAGGGTAAATTAAGTGGTCAAAATGCGGGCCTCAATAATATCTAAAAGCCCAAATACAATTATTAAATAACAAGAGTCCAAATGTAATGCTGCAATAATATTCAGCAAATCTACCTTAACTTCAAAAAATCATAAAAAATTGAAAACAACTCCAAATCCAACATTTTGAAGCCCTAGATGTGTAGAATCTAATGCAACTAGAATCAGTAAAAAATGATATCTATAGAAAATTTTATGGCCAAAAGAGTAGTCATAGGTCAGAATAACCAAAAATACGAAATTAAAGCATTTATTTGTAATAGGCCTAATTTATTCAAATAAGCAGAAAATGGTAAAAACTATAAAAATAAAGCATATGAAAAGTGTTTATTAATCAAAATAAAACATTAAATGTAAACATAAAATATGTTGCATCAAATTCCCCCGCATTTAAGATTTTGCCTTCCGGGGCAAATCACAAAATCAAATTATAGGGGACATAAAGCAAATTAGGTTATGCACAAAGCCCATCAAGTTCAAATGTCATGGCTAGAATGGAAATCAATCCTCACACTTCAAATTGACAAATGAACTTATCAAATCAAGTGAATGAACCATAAGAGATAGAATCCTCACACGATATACTCTCAATCACTTAAGTGTATAACGTAAAGTGTGTCACTCAAAATGCACAACATGAAGCATGATCATCCATAAGCTTGCTCATTGCCTACTTCTCCACTAGAATTCACACATACATACAAAAATCAAGAGGACTTTTCTAGGTTATAAAAGGGCAAGGTGAAGGTGGAAAAATTACAATGGTAATTAAGCTAAAACCAAAGAGGATATAAGAACAACGAGGAATAAATTCAAAGAAAGTAAGCATGAAAGTAAATCTCCTAAACAAAGATATAATTAATACAATCCAAAAATAATCCTTTTTTACTTTTGCTAGCCATCCAATGCTCTCTCTCTCTCTCTCTCTCTTTTTAAAGAAGCTAATTTTTCTTTTCTCTTGCATTTTCTAAAGTAATCTCTCCCACACTTGTTTCTATGATCATTTCTAAAATAATTCCAAAGTTCTTGAATCTTTTAAGGTTGGGTCATTTTATTGTTTTACACTTTTGACTTGAAATGAGCTAAGATCACAAGAAATATAACAATTAGGCTTAAGGGGGCTTAAACAATGGAAATAATGCAAGGTTGGCTTTTTGGCTAGTAGTTTGCAAAAAGGAAATGATGTCTTTATCATGTTAATGCAAGCATATGGAAATATAGTCTCAAAAAGGCTCAAGGAAAGTTCTAGTGTCATGTTACTTTTTTGGAGAACTAACTAGTAAGTGTACTAGGTAGTTGTAGCAAGTAATAAAATTTGGAATTCAATATGAGCCCCAAGTATCATCCACAAGGATCTTATTTCAATTACCACTTCATAATTTAACAATTAGTTGAGTAAAACAATTCATTTAAGAGGTTTGTACATGTAAAAGTAAGAAATAAAAACAATAAAAGGTAATAAACTTGCTGTAAAAATAGAATACGAATTTTGTATTAAGAATGCTATATGGAAAATAGTTAGGAATCACTTCACCAGATTTTCAATTGCAATGTAATCATGTTCTGAACTCTTGAGAATTTTAATTGATTGATAATTAATTTCACTTCTTTAACCAAAGGACAATTCCTTGCCTCATTGATCCTAATACCTAATTAAACCTCCCTAATTCCTTAGGTGAAATTAAATCAAATATTGCATTAAGTTCTGGAAATTATAGGATTACTAGATCATGAGACTTATTCCTAAGATCTCAATAACCTAGGCATATAATTCAGATATGAGAAATAAACTCAATTTCCATTGATGAAAATTTTCCAATATCTCAATAACCTAGGCATATGATTCAGATCTGAGAAATAAACTCAATTTTCATTGATGAAAATATCTCTAAATTCAATTGAATGAAGGATTAGTTCACAATTGCATTAAGAACAGAATCACATTCTCAATTCAATTAAAATCTCAAGATTCAATCCACAATTACATCACAACATCAAATCTGGATCCATAGATCCCTAACCAAAAAGGTTTAGAACAACATTACAATGGAGAAAGGAGAAGTAAGAGAAGAAGAAAACAAGAAGCAGAAGAACATCTTCCAAGACCTAATCTTCACTCTGATTCCTCTAGAAATGAAGCTTGAAAGTCACTCCCAATCTCTCTCTCTGACTTCCCTTGGAAGTTAAAACAGTTACAAAGTGAAAAAGAGCAAAAATGAACCAAAAGTCTCCTTTTCTGAACCAATAACTTCTATTTATATGGTTTTTCCCGCCTTTTTCCTTTTCCATATGTTAATCTCTGAGAATTCTAGCATCAAAGGTCTTCTAGAAGCTTCTAAAACTGATTTAAGAACTCAAATCGTCCAAAGTTGACACTTAGAAGTGATATTTAAAATTCTGTTATTTTTGCGTAACTACTCTGAGCACTTGAAGTGGCTACGCGCTGATTGCGTAGCCACTCTGTGCACTTGAAGTAGCTATGCGCACTGTGCAGTTTTGAATTAGCCTTGGGTGTAGCTACTTTGAACGCTTGAATTGGCTACGTGCACTGCATAGCTACTCTGGGCATTTGAAGTGGCTACATGCTCAATTGCATAGCTACTCTCTTAATCTTCATGAATTTTCTTCTTCAAAGTGTTTACTCTATGAACCAGAGTGATTACGCCCTTCATATAATACTTGATTCTTCATCTTTAAGCTCAATTCCTCTACTTTCTTCACTTCAATCTTCAACTCAAATTCTTAGCTCAAGCTTCTGCACAAGGATTAAGTCACTTTTAAGTCAAATTGTTCAGAATTGGACTAAAATCTAAAAATCAAAACTATTTACACAATTATGAATATTAATGCAATTTTTATGATATTTTCAAGTTTACTTAGCACTTTACTACTTATTTATTAACAAAATTATACTAAAAATTATAGCAAAATGTGGATTTATCATGTCATACAACCATGAGTGCAATCACACAATGAAGGAAAGTAAAATGACATGATATTGTCATCTATATGGCTCAAAACCTCACAAGGTATATATTCTATCCCAAATAATCAAACACACAAGATATCAAAGTCCACCTATCAAATTGAAGAATGATTCAATCAATCCATCAAAGCCATGAAATAATCACTTAATTGGAATATGTACACACCAAAAACATAATACCTCCCACTTGAAATTAACATTGTCCTCAATGGAAAATACAATAAGCATAAGGACAATTCAAACAATCCAATAAGTGAGAGAGAGGTAAGAAAACTCCCTATAAATCAGGGTAGGTGGCCAATTCAAAAGTGGCCTGCTCTTGTTCATGTTCCCCCAAGCTCTCATGAAAAACCTTGAGCCAATGCCCATTAACCTTGAAGCTCCTTTGCAATCCTATATCCTAAAGTTTAACAACACCATAAGGAAAAACGTTAATAACAAGAAAGGGACCATCCCACTTAGATCTCAATTTACCGGGATCAACTTAAGTCTAGAATTATATAAAAGGACTTTGTCACCAATGTGGAACTCTTTACGCCTTATTAGCTTATCATGAAAAGCCTTGGTGCGCTTTTTGTAGATGTTGGAGTTCTCATATGCTTCTCTACGAATTTTCTCCAACTTTTGTAATTGAAGCTTCCTATGTACGCCAGCTGCCTCTATATCTAGGTTACATTGCTTGATCGCCTAGAATGCCTTATGCTCCACTTCTACTGATAGGTGACATGCCTTGCCAAAAACACCCCAATAAGGAGACATTCCTATGGGTGTTTTGTAGGCAGTTCTATAAGCCCACAGAGATTCCTCCATGCGTAGACTCTAACCCTTTCTGTTGGATTGGACAGTCTTCTCTAAGATTTGCTTTATTTCCCGATTAGAGATCTCTGCTTGTTCGTTAGTATGCGGGTGGTATGGTGTAGAAACTTTATGCATAACCCCGAACTTCTGAAGTAAGGAAGCCATTGTGCGATTGCAAAAGTGTGATCCCTGATCACTGATTAGTGCTCTGGGAAATCCAAACCTGCAAAAAAAAAATGTGACTTTACAAAATCTACAATAACACGAGCATCATCAGTACGAGTGGCCTTTGCCACCACCTACTTGGAGACAGTCCATTGCTAACAAAATATAGGTATAGCCAAACGAAACAGGAATGGGACCCATAAAATCTATGCCCCATGCATCAAACACCTCACAGAAAAGGAGAAGTAGTTGGGGCATCTCATTTCGGCGCGAGATGTTTCCAGTCCTTTGGCATCGCTCGCATGTCTTACAAAATCTTCAGGGCTGTACATTGAGGTCCAAATTATCCACCACAAGTCAAGGAATGGAAAAATCTAAACACAAGCTGGAACTCAGGTTCGAGCACACTGTTACGTAAAACATGAAAGGAATACTAACTAGCAAGTGCACTAGGTAGTTGTAGCAAGTAATAAATTTTAGAAATCAATATAAGCCCCAAGTATCATCCACAAGGATCTTATTTCAATTACCACTTCACAATTTAACAATTACTTGAGAAAAACAATTCATTTGAAAGGTTTGTAACATGTAAAAGTAAGAAATAAGAACAATAAAAGGTAATAAACTTGCTGTATAAACAGAGTACGAATTTTGTATTAAGAATGTTATATGGAAAATAGTTAGAAATCACTTCACCAAATTTTCAATTGCAATATAATCATGTTTTGAACTCTTGAGAATTTTAATTGATTGATAATCAATTTCACTTCTTTAACCAAAGGACAATTCCTTATCTCATTGATCCTAATACCTAATTAAACCTCCCTAATCCCTTAGGTGAAATTTAATCAAATACTGCATCAAGTGCTGAAAATTATAGGATTACTAGATCATGATACTTATTCCTAAGATCTTAATAACGTAGGCATATGATTCAGATATGAGAAATAAACTCAATTTCCATTGATGAAAATTCCTTTAAATTCAATTGAATGAAGGATTAGTTCACAACTGCATTAAGAACATAATCATATATTCAATTCAATTAAAATCTCAAGATCTAATCTACAATTACACACAACATCAAATCTAGATCCATAGATCCCTAACCAAAAAGGTTTAGAACAACATTACAATGGAAGAAGGAAAAGTAAGAGAAGAAGAAGACAAGAAGCAAAGAACATCTTCCAAGACCCAATCTTCACACTGATTCCTCTAGAAATGAAGCTTGAAAGTTGCTCCCAATCTCTCTCTCTTATTTCCCTTGGAAGTTAAAACAGTTACAAAGTGAAAAATAACAAAAATGAACCAAAGTCCCATTTTTTGAACCTCTAACTTCTATTTATAATGTTTTTCCCGCCTTTTTCCTTTCTACACATTAATCTCTGAGAATTCTAGCATAAAAGGTCTTTTAGAAGCTTCTATAACTGAATTAGGAACTCAAATTGTCCAAAGTTGACACTTAGAAGTGGTATTTAAAATTTTGTTGCTTTTGCGTAGACACTTTAAGTGGTTGAAGTGTCTACGTGCAAGTGTTCTACATGGGAAGATCCTCACGCATAGCTGCTCTCAGCACATGAAGTGGCTACGCGCTAACTGCGTAGCTACTTTGAACACTTGAAGTGGCTTTGCGCACTGTGCATAAGTGAATTGGCCTTGAGCGTAGCTACTCTGAACACTTGAAGTTGCTACTCTCTTGGTCTTCATCAATTTTCTTCTTTAAAGTGTTAAGTCTATGTACTCAGAGTGATTACGCCCTACACATAACACTTGATTCTTCATCTTTTAAGCTCAATTCCTCTACTTTCTTCACTTCAATCTTCAACTCAAATTATTAGCTTAAGCTTCTCCATAAGGATTAAGTCATTTTAAGTCAAATTGTTCAAAATTGGACTAAAAATCTAAAAATCAAAACTATTTACACAATTATGAATATTGATGCAATTTTTATGATATTTCCAAGTTTACTTAGTACTTTACTACTTATTTATTAACAAAATAATACTAAAAATTATGGTAAAATATGGATTTATCACCACCCCACTTATAATTTTGCTTGTCCTTAAGCAAATCAAATCATATAAATGGAAAAAATTCATCCACTAATTGAAATCAATCAACAAAATTGACTTTTTTCAAAAATTTTCTGTTTTCCAGTTCTGTGTTTTCTGATTTCTCATTCTCAATCAAGTTATTAATCCATTCAATCATCATGACAATCACATTGCATTAGTTACATAACCAACAAAAACTTGTCATCTGAGTTCAAAATAATTCAACAAAGTTTCATGTGACCAAAATTGAAAAACATGATTCACAGCTCACAAGTAGTGTTTTCCTCATTACTCACCAGTATTTAGGCTTAATATTTGCTCTCAAAATCATCATTTTTACCACACTTTACCATAGACTTGCAAATATTCTCAATCTCCTCTGCAAATATACAACAAGTCACATATCAAGAGGACTTTTTCAAGTGAAAATGAGGTTAAAGGATAGGTAGGTGTTCAATCAATTTAGGGAAACAATGTGGTTACTTCCAAATATAAAAGATGCAATTCAAGTATATGAATGTTCAAAACTTAAATTGAGGTTACCTCATCTTTCTCATTCATCCAATTTTTGCACAGAATTTTCAACTTTGTGCAGCATTTATAGAATTATCATTACATCAATTATGCAGAGAATTTCTTTTTCAATTATTTTCTATTTTTCACATTTGTTATTTCTTCTTTTCAACACTTTGCTTTTCATTTTTCTTCTTCAAATACTCAAAGCTTTACTGCTACCCACCCCAAATTTAGAACTTTGCTTGTCCTCAAGCAATGCAAAACAAGATGTCACCCCAAACTTAGTTTTAAGAATTCATCTTTGATTAAACTCAAATTGACTCTTTCTAATTTGGATAGGATTCATGGTTTTTCAGCAAGGCTTAAATTGAGGTTTTTCAAAGAAAAAGCTAAAGGCACAATAGGGCGAACTAGGATTTTCTCAAACATAAAGGGAGGTTCATTTAAGCTAGCTAAGCATGATTAAAGAAGGCCTCTATCCTATATGTGAGATCTGCAAATTACATATTCAATCAAGAAACAAAGAAAGTTCTAGAAGTGCAGTAACAAATGAGATTAATTACACACAACAAGAATTGCTATTCATGAGGCTCAAAT
Organism: Abrus precatorius; assembly: GCF_003935025.1. Lineage (NCBI taxonomy): Eukaryota > Viridiplantae > Streptophyta > Magnoliopsida > Fabales > Fabaceae > Abrus > Abrus precatorius. The sequence goes on from NW_020874395.1 coordinate 22,466,644, forward strand.
CTTACCAAGGTACTTTAAAGTGAACATGTCAAATAATCAAGCTTACAATCAACTTTTTCAGAACTATATGCACAAAGTGACAAGACTACCTCATTTTGAAAATTACAAGTGCGATAATCATGTGAGAATGGAAAAAACAACTTAAAAAAAAATCAGAATTCACAAAATTGCAATCAAATACAGTGTATTCATCGAAGTTAGTTCATGATATAATATAATATTTTTGTTTTTCTAGGAATTTTTCATTGTATGTGAAGCTAAACTTATGAATAAGAGGTACACAATTCACCCTCTTTTCATGGCAGCTTGTGCAAGTGTCAAATCCAAGTGCTTGGATGCTGTGTAATGGTGACATATTTTGTACAAAACACCAAAATTCCCATCAATAATGCAGAAAAACAGAATAGTTAAAATACAGAAATATAAAACTAAATGAAATTTGTACTCCATTATTACTGAAAAAGTACTAAAATAAGTTCTGAACAACTGAAAATTAACTACTATACTTGCAGAAATTAAAGTTCCTAAATGCTAAAAATTACATAATCTGAAAATTAAAAGAAAAATAGTGAAAACTAAATTCCTAAACTACTCTTTTGCATCCTCTTCATCTGAACTCTCCTCTTCCTCTTCATCTTCTTCTTCACTCTCATTATTTTCTTCCATTTCAGCTCTTGGGGAAGTATTGAAGCATGTGTTGAAGAGAGGTAGATTGTTGAATGTGGTGGCTCTAAGGCATTGGACATTTTCTACTTCTGACTCATAAAGTTGCTTTTTTGTCATGCCCATCTTTTTACCAATGTTCAGTATTATATTTTCCATCAAAAGAATTCCAGCCTTATTGCTCATGTAAGGCATTCTGCCTCTCAGTCAAGGAATCTTGTCTGTCCAAAATTTTCTGTAACTAAGCCTTTAGTTTGAGAAGAGAATCCTTCTTAAACTTTGTAGGAATTGGTGAGGTAGCAGTGGCTGGTGTGGTGGCATATAGTTTCTTTATCATAGTTGCTGTAATAGGAGGATTGACCTTACTCTTCTCATAATATTTCCCAAAATTTACTCCAGCATCTTCACAAAGTAGTGTAATCAGCCCTGGAAATCCCAATGAGTCTCTTTTTAATTTCAGAATTGTTTTCATACAGTTGTTGATCACTTCTCCCACATTGATGTAGAAATCACTCACTATGGCAAAAATGAGTTCAGCTCTCTTGACAGCAATGGTGGAGCTACGGATCACTGGCATAAATAAGTTGAGTATGAAAATACTTCATACTTTTGCAAAGGGCAGCAGATTTCTGGTCAGAATATTCTTTGAAGTAGAGATGTTTTTAGCTTAATCTCTTGCAGTCAACTCCCATGTAGTTCCAGGTCTGCCAATTTTATGGAGGATTTCAGTGTAATCCTTATCCATAATTCTCCCAAAATTTGAGAAATTTTGTTGTCCTTCTTCTTTTTCCACAGTGATCTTCAGGACTTTGTTAATATTTTCAGCAGAAAAGTCCACTATAGTACCTCTAACAACATGTGATTTGGAGGTAGATGGTCTCCCTTGGTCCTTAAGGCATTAGCATAGAATTCTTGTGTAATATCCTTGGACCATTTTCCAGCTAAGGTAGTAAAAATCTCCCATTCTCTTTTCTGAATCTGTTTACAAAATTCAGAGTGCTCTCCTTTAGCTAGATCAAAATTCCTATCTTGAACTATTTTCCTCCCCAAGATATTGGCCTTAAAGTAGTTCTCATGTCTTTTGCTCCTGAATTTAGGATCATGATTAGGTATAGTCCTTGAAGAAGGACTAGCTGAGAATCTTCTCCTCTTAGATCTTGGAGTTCCTCTAGGTGTGCTTGCCATGTCTTTTGCTGAAATCACAAATTAATATAAAAGATATGAATTTCATAACTTGATAAAATTGTAACAAGTATTACAACAATCTTAGCAATTTTTCTAATTTGAAACACAGAGAATATTGTGTCCAGGGGCTACATACAATTTAAACAATTCATCAACAATTGCAAATCATTAACAATTCATTATAATTGCATCAATGTATAGGTGCAAAATGTATGTTCATGCTCAGCTCAACCCCTATTTTTCATGTGCAACATGTGCAGAAGCAATATTTATTGATAAAAATGTGGAATTCAGAATCAATCAATGTAGTGCATTAGATGAAAAATTTTAGAACAATCAGCTCAAAGATTTTCACTGCTAAAAATCATAATTAGTACTTATGAAATTCATTCTGAAACCCTTTTCTGCATAATTGATTAATCAAAAATTATTTTAGAATATTTCCAGCAATTTCAAATATTAAAATGCAAAAATTTCACAAGAATTTGCTTCAGAAATCATGTCTCATAGTTAAGCACAAGTGTAGCAACATGTTCATACTAAAATCCTTCATGCAGCATTAATCTTCAATTAAAAATTACAAATTGAGCATGGAATCAACCTTATTAACCTTCAATTTTATATTCGAATCAATAATTTCACACAAATTTCCCCCAATTTCAAATTCCCAAATTTCCCCAATTCACGCTCTGAAGAACCTAATCAGAAATTTTAAAATTAGAGGAAAAATTACCTAGAATTGAAGTGCATAAATGATGTAATCCTACTCGCAGATGATGAAGAAATAGATAATCAACAAGAACACAATTAAAACTGAGTAGGAAAATCAAATTTTTAGAGCTGGGTTTCAAGGTTAGGGTTTGGATGCCTCTGCGTCATCACTTTGAAAGGTTTATATGCTTGCGCAGAATGAGTAGACACTTTAAATAGGGAAAGTAGCCACGCTGGGAATTTTGTAATGAATCAAAGGTGAGCATGTTCACCCTAAGCATTCAGAGTGTCTACTCAAATGGAAATGTGCAAATCACGTGACCACTTTAAGTTTTTGAAATGAACACTTAAAACTACTGACCTGTGCGCGTAGCCACTTCAAATGGGTAGAGTAGCAGTGCACAGATGCGCTCAGATGCGCGTAACTACTTTAAATGGGTAGAGTAACAATGCCCTTGCTTCAATCAGATGCGCGTAGCTACTTCAAATGGGTAGAGTAGCTGCGCAAACATGCGCGTAGCTACTTTAAATGCCTGAAGTAGCCACGCAGGAGCCACTTTTTCAACTTTTGCTATATAGCCTTGCGCATGGACACTCTTAGTGATTAGAGTGTCGGCGCAAATTTGCGCGTGTCCACTTCAAGTGGGTAGAGTAGCTACGCGCTTGCTTCACTACAAACATCAGAATCAATGGACTTCTGCATAGACACTTTATGCATTTGAAGTGTCTACTTGAATGATCAACTTCAGGAATGAACTTCTAGCCTCAACTTTTCTTTCTCAAAGTTTTACATACTTGATGAGCATCATTCAAACTACAATTCCACACATTGTTTTTACTTGAATCAAAATCTGCAAACACAATTAACAATGTGATTCATTATTAATATGAAAATCATACTCCACTATTACTTTCAACTAAAAATTCAGAAAATGCAGATTTTTTTTTTTAAATTCAAAAATAACTAAAAGTAAAAATTCCTAAACTAGATTCTAGCAAGAGTAAAGGGTTAGAAATGTGAGTTGCCTCTCATAAGCGCTCTTTTAACGTCACTAGCTTGACGCCTTATGTTTCTCATTCAAGAGAAATCAACTTAACATAAAAGATGTTCTTTGTGAATGCCTCTTCATGATAAACTTTCAACTTTTGGCCATTGACCTTGAATTCTCTCCCTATCTTCTAATCCTCAATTAAAATTTCTCCAAAGAGAGATACTTCTTTGATTAGAAAAGGTCCAGACCACCTTGATCTAAGTTTCCCTGGAAATAATTTTAGTTTTGAATTAAAAAATAAAACTTGTTGTCTAGGTCTGAGCTCTCTTTTTAGAATGAAATTATCATGGATCCTCTTGGTTCTTTCTTTGTACAGTTTGACATTTTTGTAGGCCTGTTGCCTAAATTCTTCCAGCTCATATAGCTGTAAAATTATCTTTTCTCTTGCACTAGCCAAGTCAAAATTCAGCCATTTAGTGGCCTAATATGTTTTATGTTCAAGCTCCAAAGGTAAATGACATGTCTTTCTAAAGACTAATTGGTAAGGTGGCATACCAATTGGAGTCTTAAAGGCAGTTCTATATGCCCACAAAGAGTCATTTAACTTCTTTGACCAATCCTTTCTTGAATTATTCACCACTTTTTCCAAAATTTGTTTAATTTTTCTATTTGACACTTCAACCTGTCCACTTCTTTGTGGATGATATGGAGTAAAAACCTTGTGTTTTACATTATACTTTACTAAAATTGATTCAAGATGCTTGTTGCAGAAATGAGCACCTCCATTACTTATTAAAAATCTAGGCACTCCAAATCTAGCAAAGATATTCCTTTTTATAAAAGAAATTACCACATTGGCTTCATTTGTCCTTATTGGAATGACTTCCACCCACTTAGAAACATAATCAACTGCCATAGGAATATATTCATGAGAGAAAGATGTGGGAAAAGGTCCCACGAAATCAATCCCCCACACATCAAATAACTCCACTTCCAAAATATTTGTCAAAGACAACTCATGTATTTCTCCTTTTGGATTGGGCATTCTTTGAGGGTAAGGAAGTCTCTTGTATTTCTCCACATCAATAGGCTGATTAGCTTCCTCAAGTATTTGCCTCTTTGTCTTCCTTACAGCCCTTGGAGAACTCTCTTTTCTGAATTTTCTCTTTTCAGCAAGGTAAAATTTCCTTCATCCAGATCAGTTTTTAATTTCTCCTCTATAGCAGAATTATTTCCTCTTTTTTCGGCAGGTTTGGGACTCCCCACAACAGCTCCACTGCTAGTCATTACAGCTTGACATTGTTCTTTTGGATTAACAACTGTATTGCTAGGATACTGAGTATTCCAATTAGAGTACTGCTGATTTCTGCTATTAGGATACTGAAAACCAGGTGGGAATGAAGGTTGTTGTCTTTGAAAATTTCCCATATAATTAATTTGTTCTTGAGGTTCATTTGTTGGTGCATCACATGCATCATTGACATGATTTCCTCCACAAAAATCACAAGTCAAATGTTCTGGATTGGAGTAGCCTATCAGTTGCTTATAATAGAATGAGTCCAGCAATTTGTTGAGTTAGTGCAGCAATTTGTTCTGAAAACATTTGACTTTGCAACTGGTTTTGTGCAAGAAAAGTCTCAGGAATTTTAGCTTCATATCCTCCACTCCTTGTAGAGTATCTAGAATTAGAATTTTGATACATAGATGAAGCCATCATCTCTATAATCCATTGAGCTTATTCCAATGATTTAGTATTCAATGATCCTCCCGTAGCTGCATCAATCATGGTTCTAGTGGCTAGACTCATTCTATTATAGAAAGTTTCCAACTGCATCCATTCCAGTATGCAATAGTGCGGATATTTCCTCAATAATTCTTTATACCTCTCCTAAGCTTCATATAAAGATTCCCCTTCTTGCACAAATGATGTAGTTTCTCTTCTTAGTTTGGCAGCTTTAGATGGTGGAAAATACTTGGTAAGAAATTTATTGACAAGGTCTCCCCAAGTGGTGATGCTTCCTTGTGGTTGAGCTTGCAGCCAACATTTAGCTTTATCTCTTAATGAAAATGGAAATAATCTCAATCTAATTGCATCCTCGCTAACTCCATTCATCCTTATTATGTCACAAAGCTGCAAAAAGTTAGAAATATATAAGTTAGGATCATCCGAAATTGAACCAGAAAATTGATCTTGCTGAAGTAAATGAAGTAAAGCTGGTTTTATTTCAAAATGGTTGGCTTGTGTAGTAGGTCTGACTATAGAGGAGTTGTATCCATGCATGTTAGGCACTGCATAATCCCCTAAAGTTCTCATCATGTTTTATTCAGCCATTATCTTGAGGTGTTGGTGGTGTAGGAGAAGGAATTTGAAGTTCTTCCTATAACATCTTATATTTCTTTCCTCAATATATCATAAATTTTCATAAAAATTAATATGGTAAAGTAAATTTTCCTTCAAAAACTTTCTAATAAGAAAAAGAGACATTGAAATGGTATAAGGTTCATAGAGTAAAATTTCATTAATTCATAAGTACTTTAGAAAAACAAAGATTCTAAAGTTTTCATCAGCAACAAAGAGAAATAGTAGTTTTACAACTGTTTCAAAAGAATACTATAGAACTGAAATTATCCATTACATAACTCAAAATAACTAAGTCCTATAGCAGTTCTCATCCATCCATGCACTGTGAGCCTGGTACTATTCATCCTGGTTTCTTGAAAAATGTTGTGTAAGGGTGAGTCTCTACCCTACGTCTCATACATCACACATATTCATCACAAAACACATCTTATCACAATTAAAGAAACATCATGGCATTACATATCATAGTGCATATAAGGCATGTTCTCATCTCAACACGTATCGTATTCCACAGATTCATATTTTCTTTTTCTTTCTTTTATCTGCGCTTACCGCACCCTGTGGCCACAGTTATCTGATGCCTCTATCCTAAGGTCTTACACATCCATGTAAATAGTCACCGGATGGCCCAATGCAATACGGATACAACGCATGCAATAGATGACCCTTAGCAAAGGTAATGGTCAGGAGTCAAGTCAAGAAACGAGTGTGTGGCCATATGGTGCATTCGAACACAATTTTCCATGTACAATCCCAAATGTCACTCACCACCCTACATTTCCCCAAGATATACCATATCGTCTCCATCTTCCACTCCCCCAGTGTATCTCTATAACTATTTACATCATATCCTTTTTCATCTTATACTCTTTCGAGTATATTCACATGTTCACATATGCCATTTCTCATGTTCACACATATTTTTCGTCATATTTCCACATACTTTTCATCATATACATCAAACCATAGCATATTCATATTTACACATCATTTTTACATGAAACACAATATATTCAAACATGAAACATCCATCTCTTTGTATATTCCATATCATAAAATCATATCAACCATCCTTAATATACCTTATCATGCGCTATTTGAACACAATATCACATTTTCACCATGTATTCATCATAAAATCACATAAACAGCCAATTATTCTCACTTTTCACCGATTATTTCTCATAAAAAAAGGATTATTCCACATATAATCACATACATGACAAGATGAGAATACAAGTAATAAACATAACAAAATGATAAAGTAGAGCCCCTTTACCTTAAAACAGAGCTTTTATAAAGATTTAACCGAATATTTGAACTCTAGAACGGAGTTTTTCCTAAGAACATCATGAACATCTATAAGAAGAAGAAGAAGAAGAGAAATGAACGGTAAATCTAACTTCAAACTTAGAGAAACTTACTTGAAATCCTTTAGAACGGATGTAGAATCACAGATCTGAAGAAAAATCTAACCTTAGGAGGTTTAGTATGGGAGAAAATGGTGAGATATATAGCCTTAGAACCTTTGAGAACCTTGGATAGGAGTGAAGAAATGAAAATTTTGTGTGAAACCCCCTTTTTATAGAAAATTTTTGAATTTTACTGTTCACTGCTGGAAACACTGTTCACGCCAGAAACACTGTTCACGGTCACTATTCACGCCGAAAACACTGTGCACACGTACTGTACACAGATTGTACGCGGATGTGACGTCAGCCATGACGTTATGCTGATGTCATTGATGACATCATCGTCACTGTACATAGGCGGTTTCACTGTTCATACGCGGTTTACTGTTCATAGGCAGTTTTACTGTTCACTTTTTTTTTTAAAATAATATAAATTCTATCCAAATCTAATTCCAATTTATACTTTAACAAACCTCATTTTATTTAAATCAAAGTATGGGATGTTACACTTCTGATTTAAAAGTAGAAGGTGTAGATTCCAATTCTTACTCTTTCCTTGCTGAATTTTCTGCTCTTAATTCATTTCTCAGCCTCCTTAATATTTTGTCTATGTTTGGATCAAACACAATAGCAGTCTTGATTTTATTTTTCCCACGCATATAACACTAAGAAAAGTTGAACACAGCAGAAGCACTAAAAGAATGATGAGAATACAGAACAATATAGTGCAAAAAATTTATTTGCAGAATATCTTATGAAGAATTAAGAAAGAAACATAACATCTAAACATGTAACTACACAAAATACAGTGGCATAGAAATTATATAAAACTAGATAACAAAGGTGTACAGGAAAACTAGCAGAAAATCTAATACGAAATTCAATTAATAAAAATAAAATTTTCAAAAAGAAAATGGAGAACAAACAGCTCAATCTAGTTGTCTCCTTGCTACTAATGATATTAAAAATAAAGATCCCCGGCAACGGTGCCAAAAACTTGTTACGTAAAACATGAAAGGAATACTAACTAGCAAGTGCACTAGGTAGTTATAGCAAGTAATAAATTTTGAAAATCAATATGAGCCCCAAGTATCATCCACAAGGATATGATTTCCAATTACCACTTCACAATTTAACAATTAGTTGAGCAAAACAATTCATTTGAAAGGTTTGTAACATGTAAAAGTAAGAAATAAGAACAATAAAAGGTAATAAACTTGCTGTAAAAACAAAGTATGAATTTTGTATTAAGAATGCTATATGGAAAATAGTTAGGAATCACTTCACCATATTTTCAATTGCAATGTAATCATATTCTGAACTCTTGAGAATTTTAATTGATTGATAATCAATTTCACTTCTTTAACCAAAGGACAATTCCTTGCCTCATTGATCCTAATACCTAATTAAACCTCCTTAACCCCTTAGGTGAAATTTAATCAAATACTACATTAAGTTCTGGAAATTATAGGATTACTAGATCATGATATTTATTCCTAAGATGTTAATAACCTAGGCATATGATTCAGATCTGAGAGATAAACTCAATTTCCATTGATGAAAATTTCTCTAAATTCAATTGAATGAAGGATTAGTTCACAACTGCATTAAGCACAAAATCATATACTTAATTCAATTAAAATCTCAAGATATAATCCATAATTACGCACAACATCAAATTTGGATTCATAAATCCCTAACAAAAAGGTTTAGAACAACATTACAATGGAAGAAGGAGAAGTAAGAGAAGAAGACAAGAAGCAGAAGAACATATTCCAAGACCCAATCTTCACAGTGATTCCTCTAGACATGAAGCTTGAAAGTCGCTCCCAATCTCTCTCTCTTTGACTTCCCTTGGAAGTTAAAACAGTTACAAAGTGAAAAATAACAAAAATGAACCAAAGTCCTATTTTCTGAACCTCTAACTTCTATTTATAATGTTTTTCCTGCTTTTTTCCTTTCCACACATTAATCTTTGAGAATTCTAACATAAAAGGTCTTCTAGAACTTCTATAACTGAATTAGGAACTCAAATTGTCCAAAGTTGAAGTGGTTGAAGTGTCTACGCTTAAGTGTTCTACATGCGAAGATCCTCACGTGTAGCTACTCTCAGTGCTTGAAGTGGCTACGCGCTTACTGCGTAGCTACTCTGAACATTTGAAGTGGCTACGCGCACTGTGCATAAGTGAATTGGCCTTGGGCGTAGCTACTCTGAACACTTAAAGTAGCTACGCGCTAACTGCATAGCTACTTTGAACACTTGAATTTGCTACTCTCTTGTTCTTCATGAATTTTCTTCTTCAAAGTGTTAACTCTATGTACTCAGAGTGATAACGTCCTACACATAACACTTGATTCTTCATCTTTTAAGCTCAATTCCTCTAATTTCTTCACTTCCATCTATATCAGGATATTGGATGCCTAAGGATTGGTATGTGACATCTGGTGTAGCCAATTCTTTAAGAGTTCTTTCGTGTTGATTATTAGCCATAATATCAAAATGCACAGATATACTATCAGAATTATCACAATTAGAATGCTCACAATTAGAGTGCGCACCAATACTATCAAGGGTATCACTACAATGACTATGTACGCTACCTTCCAATTTAAGTCTATTCAACCTATTCCAAGTGCGTTCAACCTCAAGATCAAATGCGAGTAATTGACCAAAATTGGTTCTAGTCTTGCACCAAGAAGTAGATCGGTCGAAGTCAACAGGATCAACAAAGTCAAAGTCAACCTAATTGCGCTTTTTTTAAAAAAATTATTTTATTTTTTTCTATCAAAAATAAAAATTTAAATAAAAATATTAGAAATAAAATAAAAAAAAAAAATTTAGAAAAGTGTTCTAGACGATGAAATTTGTGATTTTGAGTAGCACCACGCGTAAAATGAATAATATAATATCAATGATTTCTGCAACTCACAAAATAATAAAAAATAAATGTAGTGAGATAATAAAACAATATGCTCCTATAGTGTTCTATCACGGTTCCTAGAATTCTAACCTAATAATTTACAACATCCATTCTTACCTTGGGAAGTTTGTAAGCCTAAATATAGAAGGTCACTAGAGCTAAAATCCATTCCATAAAGTCATTCTCAATCAATAGGTAGTCTACTAGATGAAGGAACTTATATAGATAAAAAAAACCCTAGCTGAAGTTTTTGTAATAGACAAGTAGGACGTTCATCCAAATTGCTATCACTATATAACTCCTCTAAACCTAAAGTTTACTCACTCATGTTATGCATGATTAGTGGTGTGTGAGGAACAAACAAACGATATACAAATCAAATAATAAAAATGTGCAAGAAAAAAAATTAAAAAAAATCAACAAAATAAATTACAATAGAAAATGCGATAAAAAAATAGAAATTAAAATTATTTTATTTTATTATTTATTTTTTAAGAAAAATATTAATTAAATTTTATTTTAATTTTTTTAAATAAATAAAAAATTTGTAATTTAAATTTAAAAATTTGTTAGATAAAGTTTTTTTTTAAATTTAAATTTAAAACTAATCTCTCTAAAAAAAAACTAATCCTATATTTAAACCCAAAACAAACTAAATTTAATCTAATCAAATCTTAACTATAATTTAAAATTCAAATTAAAAATAATTTAAATTTTAAATTAATTTTTTTCAAACAAATTGAATCTAAAATAAATTTGAGGGATCCTTATTCACTGCTCCTTATCTCTGCAAGATCAATGCAAAATCTCTGCAAATCACACAATTTTGAAACAATATGCTATTAATCAAATATTTAAAAAAATATAAAATCTGAATCTAAAATTCAAAATTCAAATTTCAAAATTCAAAAAAATAATCTAAAATTCAAAATGCAAAATGCAAAATCAAAATTCACTAAAACAGCAAAATTTAACGAAACAAAAAAAATTGACAAAAATTGAAATTTAACACACTTTATAAAATGAACAAATAAGAATATCAAATCGCGGCAACAGTGACAAAGATGAAACAAAGACGAAAACAAAATTACGAATTAGGAACTGAAAACGCAATACTAAACCCTAAAACGAATCAAAATCGACAACACATCCCCGGCAACGACGCCAATTTGATAGATGATTGTCGAGCCGCTATCAAAACAACTAAGTTTGCTAAAGATTTTTGTAGTATAGAGTCAAACCTAGGTCGATTCACAGAGACACATTCTTAGTCAAATTCAATTTTAGGTTTTCTTTCAAAAAAATGAAAATAAGATTTTTTTGGGTTTTGAAAATTGAAATTAATCAAATTAAATTCGAACAAAATTAAAGTGAGTAAAAATCGAATTAAGAAATATCAATCCACAGAATACCAATTGCATGTAACTCCTACTATCACAGTATCTAAAGATTTAAATCCACGTTTGAACAATCACCCAATTCAATTATTAATTCAATCGAATAACCTAATTGAATAGAGTTACGAATTAAATCAAATAATTATTTAACCTAATTCGTATTAATTATCAAATTAGAGAATATCTCGCTATAGCGAGAGTGTCATAACTAGAGAGGATTTAAAAGGGGTTAGGGTTCGAGAAAGGTTATTTCTCACCTTCCCTTCAAAATTTCTTCGATCCTCTCCACCCAAAACCCTATCCCACCGATTAAATTGCCTCCAAAGTTGTTCGGGAGCTTGATTGAAGGTTGGATTCGTGTTGGGAGCACTTGGAGACGAGTTTTAATGGTTAGGGTTTTCGTTTTTCATCCCCCTTCTCTGTTTTCGTGATTTCCCTAGGGTCTCATGGAAATTTTCTATGAATTTAGGACGAAATTATGTGGGAAGCACTTCCGTGGTTGAATTCAAGTGTGGATCTTCAATCCAAGGTAAGGGGGGGACTCTACCCTATCTCCTTGGGTTTAATTGTTGTATATTTTGATGAATATTGTAATGTGGTTGAGATAGAGGGTAGGAAATATGAATTTGATGGAATTTGCTGTGTGTTGTGAGGTGTGATAACCTGTGGAAACCTGTAATGGATGATTTTGTGGTGTGAGTATGCTAATACTTGATGAATGAGGAATGTAAATGTGAACTATGTTGAAAATATTGTGTGAGTAAATAAGGGCAATGTGTGTGTGTCGTGCAATATGAATAAGTGTAGGCTGAGAGCCTTGTACAATAGTGAATATTGTGTGTGGTTGAAATGAATTATGTTGTAAATGAATATGGGCACTTGTGCCGTGTATTGAAAATGATTATTGTGAACAAGTGTGGGCCTAAGAGCCATGTAAAATAAATGATTGTGGGCTTGTGCTGTGAATTGTGGCTAAATGCTGAAATGTGTGTGGATAGGGCGTGTTAACGCCGTTATTTTGTGTTGTGAATGGTTCAGCGATACATTGTAGGTGTGGAAGATGAGGACGGTAGAAATACCTTAGAGAAGAGGGAGTGGTGGCAACACCGACAGTGGGAGCGGGTGCACCACAGGCCATACACTCTCTTCCTGACTAGACCTCTGACCACTACCTTTGCTAAGCGATCCGGGAGGCGGAGGTAACTGGCGACCATCTATAGTAAAAATCTGTGATCACAGTGTCATCGTATGTGGCTGGTGTGCAGTTAATGCACGTGGTTAATGTTTGTTAATTTTGTATGTATAAACTGTTTGATGTCGTGAGTGCATCAATGTTTGAATTAAATTGAACGGAGTAGTATTGCTGCCTATGAATGTATTTTTATGAATTGTGTTAGAAATAATGTAAAATAGGTGCAAGGTGAGACTCTATGTTTGTTTGTATAACGAGTAGTGTAGAGTACTCACCCTTACATTCATTTTTCAAGTAATCAAGACGATCAGCACCGGTCTCAGTGAAAAAGGGTGGATGGAACTGCTATAGGACTTACAATATTATTTGAAACTATTGTATTTGAATAGGTCCTGTAATAGTTATTTGATATGAACTTGTAACCCTTTTCTTAAATTTGAAACATTTTAATGAGGATTGTTGTTTGCAATCTAAACCCTTTTCTTTGTGGAAGCTTCAAGACATGACCCCAATCTTCTCTCTCAATCCCTCTCAACTTTGCTGAATAGTAGCTACGCAGATTTACGCATTATCACTTTCCTCAAAAATAGTAGCTACGCAGAAGGTTAGTTGGTTGCGCGTTAACACTTTTATGAGAAAAAGTGGTCACGCACAACTTTGCTGAATTGAGAGCTTTCTGGAACTATCACTCTTACTGATAAAAGTGTCACCGCAGAGCTCAAGTAGTTACGCATTATCACTCTTATGAATAAAAGTGATTACGCGCAACTCGCCAAGTTGAAGGTTCTCTGGAACGATCACTTTCGATGACAATAGTGATTACGTGGAGCTTTCCTGATATTTTGCCTCTCTGGAATGCTCACTTTTAATGATAAAAGTGATAACGCTGAGCATGCTGAGTCTGAGGCTTCTCTGGAACTCTCACTTTTCCTGGCAAAAGTGGTAATGCCCAGGCTTCACTTCTTCTTTGAGCTCTGGAGTGATCACTTTCACTGACAATAGTGATCACGCCCAGCTTGCATTTCCTTGTTCTTGTGTTTTAGAGCCCAAACTTGTTACTCTTGCTCTTCCTTTTCATTATGCTTCCATTCTCATGAACCTTACTCAAATTATTCCTACAAAAACAAGATTAAAAACTTAATTCCTAAGCAAAAATTTCACAATTGCTAAGATAACTACAAATTGAAAGAAAACTTCAATTCATTCTCTTTTTCTGAGTTTTTCTGCTTTCTTTATATATTTTTCTTATCAAATGAGTTAGAATTATGCTAAAATATCAGTAAAAATATGGATTCATCACCACCCTAAACTTGAATTTTTGCTTGTCCTCAATCAAATCAAACTAAACCAAGGGTAAGTTTCTCCATTTTCAAATTCAATTAACAAGCTGCTTTTGTCAGATTTTTCCAATTTCCAATTCTGTGTTTTTTGCAAAATTTTCAATCCAGTTGTTCATCCAAATACTCATCATGATATTCCTACTGCATAATCATCATTGAGTAAGAATTGCTATCCAAGTTCATATATTTCATCAAAATTCATGTGAGTACAATTAATAAACATGGTCACAGCTCACTTGGAAGTGTTTCTCTCATCACTCAACAGTGTTTGGGTACTGTTTTCACTCTAAATAATCAATTTCACTATATTCTACCATATGCTTGCCTATATTCTCAATCTCCTCAGCTTAATACATGTAATCACACATCCAGAGGACTTTTTCAGATTATAACAAGGCTTAGGTTAGGGTAGGTAACAAAAAAATGGAAACAATACATGCAATTTCAAAAAAATCACAGGCATTTTGAGTGATTTGTTTTAAAACTAACTTGGATCTGCATTATTTCTCCTTAATTTTCTCACTTATGCAGCAAACAAAATTTTTCGTGCAGCAGAATTTTCACTCATATTTTCCTTCTTTTCTTGCTTTCATAGAATTTCTTTTTCTTTTTCTGCAGCATTTTGTTGTAATTCTTTTCTTTTGAACTCATATTTTTCTCTTTTCAGAATTTTTTGCAGCATTTTTATTCTTACTTTATGACTTTTTGAACTCAAAATTAGATAGCTTGCTATTCCCCCACTCCAAACTTAGAACATTGCTTGTCCTCAAGCAATTAAAATGTGGATGCCACCCCAAACTTAGTTTTAAAACTCATTCTTGATTAAACTCACGATGCCTCTGATTAATTGAATGGTAAAATTGGTTTTTCAGCAGAGTTTATAATGAGGTTAATTCAAGAAAAGGATATTAAGCTCAAAAGGGTGAACTAGGGTATTCAAGCATAAGGGAAGGCATTTAGGCTAACTAAGTATATAAAACATGGCCTCCATCATATATGTGAAAACTGTAAATTGCATATTCAACCAAGAAACAAGGCAAGTTCTAGAGAATGCAGCAAAATATGATTAATCACACATGAAAAAAAAAGCATGCAGCTCAAGTCTCACTCAGGTTGTGTAAGTGACATGTTAATCAATGAACTCACATTTCTCTTTTCAGATTTATATGCACCTAGTGGCAAGACTGCCTCATTTTTGACAATACAAGTGTAATCTCATGTTGAGAATGGGAAAAACAACTTAAAAAAATTCAAACAGAACTCACAAAGCTGTCAACCATCTTGCAATCAAATTACAGAAAAATAGTTCATATCCTATACTATTATCAGTAAATTTTCAGTGTATTGTGTAGCTAACACATGAATCAAGAGGTAAGGAATAACCTCCCTTTCATGGCAGCTTGTGCAGGTGTCATCAATCATTGTGTGTGAGTGATGTGTGAGTGTGACATTTTTTGCACAAAACACCAAAATTCCATCAATGATCAGTAATATAAAGTGATGTGTGAGTGTGACATTGTGTGTGAGTGATGTGTGAGTGTGACATTTGTTACTAATCTAATTCAACACGCCACTACTAACACACAACTGCACAAGCTTAATCATTCACAGTCAAAGCATGAAAAGTCCTACTTTATGAGTTCAGAGTGCACACTCTTAGAAAAATATCAAGTTAACGCAGAGAGATTATTACAGATCTTTGACCAAATTCCAATAAAATTTTGTAATTTCAGCAAAAGATTACAAGGTTTTAGCCAATTTTCAACCAAGTATGCACTTCAATTCTTCCCAGCATAATTTCTAACTCAATTTTATCACAGTCATGCATTCTAATTTCCAATGCAACCTTTTCAAAATATTCTGTTGTTATCAACTTAGATTCTGCAAAATTTTGGTTCAAATATAATGCAATGTGACTTCAACTATCCCATCAAATTAGCATACATGACAGGGAACACCTATTTAGAGTATTATCCATTCTATTATTGAACCAAATAGCCTCAGAACATGAATTTAAGTCTGCTGTCAGAATATGTAATATATAGATGCAACAGTACAGATGCACAACATTAATCAATCAAATTCAGAGGAATTTTAATATTCCTAATTTAGAAGTTCAGGGTGCGTTCAGTATCACAAAGAAACAGGGTAGCACAGAGCAATATTTTGGGGTTTCAACCAATTTTCAAACATAGTTTTGCAACCCAATCATTTTCAGAAAAAAAGCTATTTTATCAAAGTAATGCAAAGTTGATTGTCCTGGTATTTTTCAAGCATTCAATTGTATTACAAGTAGCATGTGGTTGCAGTTAATCTCATTCAACAATTTCAGTTCAAACATTTTCACTAAAATCTTTTTAGGTCATCCCAATTTCTGCAGAATTTTTGTTCAAATATTGTGCAATGCAGATTCAAATTCTCCTAAAAAAAATTTAATTGACAGGGAAAACTTATTCAGTGTATTGTTCATGCTATTATTGAGTCAAATAACTTCAGAACAGTGCCCCATTACCCCATTCGACATTTTTCCCAAACTTCAAACACAGAAAACCCTAACTACAGTTTCAGAGGGATGAGGGTAAGCGTACCTTGCAGGAAGATGCAGAAATGTATAGGAAATGCTTGCTGCTGCTAGGTCGACGCACACAGGGAGTGAAATTTGCAGAGAAAGCTCAGAAAGAGATGGAGTTTTAAGAGTGAAGAGTGTGTGCATGTTTACTCTAAGGAGTATTTATAGCTATGCTTGGCACGTGACCACTTTTAAAATCAAAAGTGAATGTTATACATTTAAGACTTTCAGCGTGATCACTATTTTTCATAAGAGTGGACTTTCCAGAGAGTGACTTTTTCAGAGTGTGTGGGGCGTTATCACTATTGCTAGGCAAAGTAATAACGCGCAACATAGTGACAACTTTTTTTCAATAAAAGGATTAACGCAGAAATATTGGAAGTTTACTTACCTGTGCGTAGTCACTTTTGCCAATAAAAGGAAGCATTCCAAAGAGTTAGTTTTCCCATTTGTCTCTGCATGATCACTTTTATCAGTAAAAGTGCTTGTTCCAGCAAAGATCCTCAAAATTTACTCTTTGCGCAACTCCTTTTCTGCAACAAAGTAACTCCTTTCATTAGTCAATGGTTTCTAAACTCTCAATTAACTCACTTCTCACACTCTAATCCTTTCAAAACACACTCTAAGCATTAAATTTCAATTTAAGTACCAAATTCAGCTCAGAAGAAATATGCAGCAGAATCAAATTTCAGAAAAGCAGAAAATTACAAACATGTATATGCAGAATTCTAAAATACTACAGAAAGCATAAAATGGGTTAGAAATGTGAGTTGCCTCTCACAAAGCATTTCTTTAATGTCATTAGCTTGACATTAGTTGTTCCTCACTCAAGAGGAACCAATTTCAAGCATGAGATGTTCCTTGTAAACTCCTCTTCATGATAGATCTTCAATCTTTGGCCATTGACCTTGAATTCTCTCCCTATTTTTTGATCTTCTATAAGGATTGCTCCAAAGGGAGAAGTCTTCTTAATCAAAAATGGTCCAGACCACCTGGTTTTCAGTTTGCCTGGAAATAGTTTCAGCCTAGAATTGAACAACAACACTTGTTGTCCAGGTCTGAATTCTCTCTGCAGAATGAACTTGTCATGAATTCTCTTGGTTTTCTCTTTGTACAACTTTGCATTCTCATAAGCCTGCTACCTGAATTCTTCTAACTCATGCAGCTGCAGAACTCTTTTCTTTCCAGCACTTGACAAATCAAAGTTAAGCCACTTGGTAGTCCAATATGCTCTGTGTTCCAACTCTAAGGGTAAATGACAGGCCTTTCCAAATACTAACTGGTATGGAGACATACCAATTGGAGTTTTAAAAGCAGTTCTGTATGCCCACAGAGAGTCATCCAGCTTCTTAGACTAATCTTTTCTTGAACTACTCACTACTTTCTCCAAAATTTGCTTGATTTCTCTGTTTGAAACCTCCACTTGTCCACTTGTTTATGGGTGATATGGAGTAGCAACCTTGTGCTTCACACCATACTTCATTAATACTGCTTCAAGATACTTGTTGCAGAAGTGAGCACCTCCATCACTTATCAGAAATTTGGGTACTCCAAACCTTGCAAAAATGTTCTTTCTTATAAAAGATATCACTACCTTGGCATCATTTGATCTTGTGGGAATGGCTTCCACCCATTTGGAAACATAATCCACTGCTACTAAGATGTATTCATGCGAAAATGATGGGGGAAAAGGTCCCATGAAATTAATCCCCCATACATCAAATAGCTCCACTTCTAGGATATTGGTTAATGGATGCTCATGTCTTCTTGAAATGTTTCCAGTTCTTTGACATTTGTCACAGCTTTCCACATACTTCTTGGCATCATTGAAAAGTGTAGGCCAAAAGAAACCTGCTTGTAGAACTTTTGCAGTAGTCCTTGAGCCTGCATGGTGGCCTCCATATTCTGAATTGTGACATGCCATAAAATCTCAACTTGCTTATTTTGTGGAGTGCACCTTCTAATTATATCATCTACCCCAATCTTGAACAAATAAAGGGTCTTCCCACACATAGAATTTGCTGTCATGTAAGAATTTCTTCTTTTGCTGCCAAGTAAACCTCTTTGGAATGATTTGAGTTGCCTTAAAGTTTGCAATGTCAGCAAACCAAGGCATCTCTTTTACTGCAAGAAGTCTTTCATCTGCAAACTCTTCATTAATTTCCAATGAGTTAGGGGTTAGACTTTCCAATGGAAGTCTGGACAAGTGGTCAACTACCCCATTTTCCTTTCCTTTCTTATCTCTAATTTCCAATTCAAATTCTTGCAGCAGCAGAATCCATCTCAACAATCTTGGCTTGGCATCCTGCTTTGACAACAAGTATTTAAGTGCAGAATGGTCAGTATATACAATTACTTTTGAACCCATCAAGTATGATCTGAATTTGTCAAAAGCAAACACAATAACTAAGAGTTCTTTTTCTGTTGTTGTGTAATTTACTTGTGCATGATTTAAAACTTTGCTAGAATAATAAATGACATGCAATTTCCTATCCTTTTTTATCCTAAAATAGCACCCACTGCAGTATCACTTGCATCACACATTAGTTCAAAAGGAAAATTCCAATCTGGTTTTGCAAGAATAGGTGCAGAAATCAGTTTTTCTTTCAAAATAGAAAATGCATGCAAACAAGCATCATCAAATATGAATTCAGCATCTTTTACAAGTAAATTACTAAGAGGTTTTGCAATTTTAGAAAAGTCCTTGATAAACCTCCTGTAAAACCCAACATGTCCTAAAAAACTCCTAATCCTTTAACATTGATTGGTGGAGGCACTTTACTAATGACTTCTACTTTTGCTTGGTCCACCTCCATTCCTTTTTCTGAAATCTTATGGCAAAGAACAATGCCTTCTTGGACCATGAAATGACATTTCTTCCAATTCAACACAAGGTTAGTATCTTGATATCTCTGCAAAACAGTGGATAGATTAGCTAAACAATCATCAAATGAATCACCAAAAATAGAAAAGTCATCCATGAATACCTCTATAATGTTTTCTACCAAGTCAGAAAAAATAGAAAGCATGCATCTTTGGAAAGTGCCAGGGGCATTACATAGACCAAATGGCATTCTCCTATATGCAAAGAAAAGTAAGCAATAAAAAGGAAAAGGAGCATTTGGTGGCTAGCAAATGTAATAGAGGATTGTTCTTGGATTGTATTGCATCTTTATTTGGGGAATTTACTTTCATGTTTATTTTCTTTAGCTTCATTCCCCATTGTTCTTATATCCTCTTTGGTTTTAGCTTATTTACCTTTATAATTTTTCCACCTTCATCCTACCCTTTTTTTTAACCTAACAAAGTCCTCTTGATTTTTGTGTGTATATGTGAATTCTAGTGGAGAACTAGGCAATGTACAAGCTTATGGTTGATCATGCTTCATGTTATGCATTTGAGTGAGACACTTTACTTATACACTTGAGTGATTGAGAGTATGTCATGTGAGGATTCTATCTCTTATGGTTCACTTACTTGATTTGATAAGTTTATTTGTCAATTTAAAGTGTGAGGATTAATTTCCATTGTAGCAGCCATGATATTTGATCTTGGTTGGCTTTGTACATAGCTTAGTTTGTTTTTGGTTCCCCATTGTATTTTCTAAGGGAATCTCCCCTACACTTATTTCTATGATCATTCGTAAAACAATTCCAAAGTTCTTGTATCCCCTAAGGTTAGGTCATGTCATTGTTTTACACCTTTAGCTTGAAATGAGTTAGGACCACAAGAAATAGGACAATTAGCCTTAAGTAGGGCTCAAATAATGGAAATAATGCAAGGTTGGTTTTTTGGTTAGTAATTTGTAAGAAAGAAATTATGCCTCTGTCATATTAATGTAAGCATATGGAAATATAGTTTCAAAAAGGCTCAAAGCAAGTTCTAGTGTCATACAACCATGAGTGCAATCACACAATGAAAGAAAGTAAAATAACATGATGTTGTCATCTATATCAATGGCTCAAAACCTCACAAGGTATATATTCTATTACAAATAATCCAACACATAAGATGTTTCAAAGTTCACCAATCAAACCGAAGTATGATTCAATCAATCCATCAAAGCCATGAAATAATCACTTAATTAGACTATGTATACCAAAAACATAATACTCCCCCTACTTGAAATTAACATCGTCCTTAATGAAAACACAATGAGCACAAAGGATAATTCAAACAATCCTATAAATGAGAAAGAGGTAAGAAAACTCCCTATAAATCAGGGTAAAAGGCCAATCCAAAAGTGGCCTTCTCTTGTGCATGTTCCTGCAAGTCCTCAAGAAAAACCTTGAGCCAATGCCTATTAACCTTGAAGCTCCTTTGAGATCCTATATCCTGTATTTCAACAACACTATAAGGAAAAACATTAACAACAAGAAAGGAGCCATCTCATCTATATCTCAATTTACCAGACATCAATTTCTAGAATTATATAAAAGAACTTTTTGACCAATAAGAAATTCTTTGCACCCTATCATCTTATCATGAAAAGCTTTGATGCGCTCTTTATATATATTGGAGTTCTTATATGCTTCTTTGCAAATCTCCTCCAACTCTTGCAATTGAAGCTTCCTATGACAACCAACTATTTCTATATCTAGATTATATTGCTTGATCGCTCAAAAACAACCTAATAAGGAGACATTCCTAGGGGTATCTTGTAGGCAGTCCTTAAGAGCTTCCTCCAATCATTCCTATTAGGTTGGACAGTCTTCTCCAAGATTTATTTTATTTCACGATTGGAGATCTCTGCTTGTCTATTAGTTTGGGGGTGGTATGGCGTGGAAACTCTGTATAATCCTAAACTTATGAAATAAGGCATCCATGGTGCAATTGCAAAAGTGTGATACCTGTTCACAGACCAATGCTCTAGGAAATTCAAACCTGCAGAATATATGTGACTTGACAAAATCTACGACAACATGAGTATCATCAGTACGAGTAGCCTTTGCCTCCACCCACTTAGAGACATAGTCCACTACTAACATAATATAAACATAGCCAAATGAAACGAGAAATGGACTAATAAAATCTATATCCCATACATCAAACACCTCATAGAGTATCATCAGTATGAGTGGCCTTTGCCTCCACCCACTTAGAGACATAGTCCACTACTAACATAATATAAACATAGCCAAATGAAACAGGAAAGGGACTGATAAAATTTATACCCCACACATCAAACACTTCACAGAAAAGAAGAGGTAGTTGAGACATTTTATTCTTGCATGAGATGTTCCCAGTCCTTTGGCATCGTTCTCATGTCTTACAGAAAGTGTGTGCATTTTGGAACATGATAGGCCAAAAGCCTCCTAATGATCAAGAGATCTCCCTCACTTCCACATGCTTAATCTCTACTAGTATATTCCTCACCTTCACTAGAAGAAGAAGAAGAACTAGTTCCTTCTTCTTGACTAGAGTAGTGATCCTTAACCCTACATATCATGGTTTTCTTAGTTGGACATTGAGAAGGTATATGCCCTCTACCTAGGCACTTCAAACACTTAATGGAGGAGGTCTTTGAACTACCTTCATTTGAATTAACTTGGGACTTAGGGTATTTATTATCCTTTTCCCTAAAATGTGAGGTGGACTTATTTCTTTTTCTTTTCTTTTTCACTATCCCCTTCCCTATTCCTAGTAGAAGCTCAACTACATCACCAAATTTCTCTATTAAGGCCTCCTAGAAACCTAGCTATAGTGGCTCTCTCTTCCTTATGGATGTTAGTTCTCATTATGCAAATTTCCATCTCTTTCCTATATTCCTCTACACTTTTGGAGCATTGGGTAAGCCTTTGGAGCTTGCTAAGAAGCTCACGACCATAATATGAGGGCACATGCCTCTTCCTAAGAATGGCCTTAAAGTCTTCCCAATTTTCTATGGGTGGCAACCCTATATCTTTTATATCACGGACTTTTTTTGTCCACCAAAATAAGGCATAATTTTGGAGCCCAAGGATAGCTATCTTCACCTTTTTTTTCTCCTCAATGTTGTGGTAAATGAAGAGTTATTCAACCTTCATTTCCCACTCCATGTAGGCCTGTACATCATCTTTTCCATGGAAGTGAGATGCTTCCAAGTTTACTTCTTTTAAGCTACTATCTCTTCTATGTATGGTATTTCTATTTTCTTCTTCCCTATACATATCTTCATCTCTAACTCTTTCTCTATGTCTATCTTTATCACCTTCCCTTTTTCTTCTACCATGCCTTTCCCTTCTAAGGTTTCTCTCACTATTCTCACTATACTCATGATCAATTGAATTTTTATAACATTATTTCCTCTAATTCCTAGCTTATTAATCATCTTTTGTGCCTAATTGGTTGAATTAGATCATTTTATGATGTTTGAATTTTATTTGGGCTTTATTTAATTTTTCCAGTATTTGACAAATTCTGATACTGTTTTGGTTTCTGGACCATATCTTAAGTTGTAGAACTCCTTTCATTGTGATTCTTGATTTCTAAGAAAGCTAAGAGAAAGGCGCACAATTCTTATGAGAGGTCAGAACCCAATTCTGATGTTAAGAAGCTGAAACTGGACCTAGAAGTGAACTAAAGCGGTGCAGTCGCGGATCCTGAGCAAGGTACAGTATTTGGGCCATATCTCAGTCGAAAGACATCCGATTAAGCCCATTCTAGTGGCGTTTTGAAGCTGACATCGAACTCTACAATTGTCCTTCAGGCCACGAACCAAAAAGAGGACGTTTTCATAGCCGAAAAAATGGAACAAAGTGATGAACGAAATTTTGAACTTTGAATTTAATTTTTTGGCTCTTCTCTTCTCTCTCTCGCTCTCTTTCACCTTTACGACTTGTTGTTTTCCTCCATTAATGGAGGGTTAGATTTCCATCTAATTCAAGGATTAAAAAAGGGCTGGGACACTCTTGAGGATCGGTTTCGTAATTTACTCAACAACAAATTCGATTTCATCTCTTCCTTCTTTCTCCTCTTGCTAATTATGATTTCGAATTGAAGTTCTTCATTTGGATTGATAATTGTGTAGTTGTTTGATTACATATTATTCGGTTGATGTATGTAATTAATTCTTGGAGGAGTGTGAATTAGATTTTCAGGTTTGAGATCTAACATTAATGGCATTGGTGAATTAAATTAACACAAATCGATTAGGTTCTAGAGGTTTCTGAACTTTGAGCGAATTGTGTGTTAATCGAATGCATGAGGGTTCTTGTGTGAATGCTTAATTTGAATTGAGGTTTCATTCGAATTTAATGTTAATCACTAATTTGTTGGTCGATGCATCTCCTTGGAATCCGGTGATAGAGTGGTCGTAGTTCTTCTAAATTCTTGGATTAGAGTTTTCGATTATTTTTAACTTTTGATTCTAATTAGTTATTCTATAAATCAAACCCCCTCTAAAAAATTTATAATTGTATAATGTTATCATCGTTGGGAGACGACTCAGATTGCACCTCTTACTACATAATTTTTATGCAATTCAGTTGTTATTAATTTGTCCGAGAGTTACACTTGCGATCAACTCACTAGCCCAATTCCTTTCTTGCCTTCTTTCTTCCCTATCCCTTCCATTTTGGAGATTTGCTATTTCTCTCCTCATGACTTCCATTTGGACTATTAGGTTAGCAACATACGGGGAAGGGTGCTACCTCTACTTCTATGATAATCACTAAAATTATCATTACTAACCATTCTTTGTTTTTGGTTGTTCACTTTTATGCAATTACAATAGTACAAATAGATGCTAGTGATTAATATCACTCTCTTAACATAAGTAATTTTGATTAGCAAGTGTACTAGTGTCATTGTAGCTGATGGAATGAATTTTCGCTACTCGTTATGCACAAAGATTGTCGTTAATCCTCATCAAATATGCAAAGAAATGAATGCAGTACTAGGGTGTTGTCCTAGGTCGTCTCCAAGGAATTTTTGGTTGGGAAAATACATCGAACAAGTGTAAACATATATTTTAAAGCAATTAAATTGGGGGGAGGTTTGTCAATTTCTAGATTTTAATCAAGAGCAAAATATAAACTAGTGAAATTCAACCAATTAAGAAGAGTAATCCCTAGTCAATCAACGAGTTCTATCCCTATTCTTTCAAATGATTCAATAATCCCTTATTTTTCCCTTGAATTAAGTTAATCTATCAAGCGTAAATTAACTTTAGCATCCCAATTAAAATTAAGCATCTTAATGGGCTCCAATCTCTATTCCTAAGATTAAGCAATCTCAAAGATTAATCAAAATTAAGCAATTTTAGATTAGAATTTCGTTTGGGTAATTTAGGGTTCATTAAGCAATGTTCCCCTCATGTAAATTTCATTTCATTCAGAGATTGGGGTTAATAAATCCAAGGAAAGAAAGAGTAATATTGCCATTAAACCCAAGAATTCAAGAACCATGTGAATTGACTAGGAATTACAAGAGAATTTAGCCCTCCATATGGATGGGCTTCACAAATGAAAGAAAGAAATGCAGAAACGTAAGCAACATTAATGTAAATTCAATGAGAATCAAAGGGAAATTGGAAATTAAAACCTATAATGGATCCCTGGCTGTCACCCAAGGTTCCAAAGCTCTAGAAAGAAAATGTCCTAATTTGGCAAAGAGAATCCAAGAAAAATAAATGTTCAAGTCCCCGTACCCTAATTCCTAAAATCTATTTATAGTGGGGGACATGTCAGCAAAGTATCCACTTTTGCCTTTGAAAATGCCCACTTTGGGCCTTGAAAGTGCCCACGCGCATATTTACGTAAGCTTGCCAATTCTCTGGAGTTGCCACTTTTGGACTTGAAAGTGGCTACTTTGGATGCGCGTAGCCACTTTGAAAGGCAATAGTGGCCACGTGCAAATTGCTTCCAAAAGTGGCGTCCTAGAGCTTTCTGGAGTTGCTACTATTGGACTTGAAAGTGGGAACTTTGGATGCGCGTAGCCACTATGAAAGGCAATAGTGGCCACGCGCAAAATGCTTCTCAAATGGCATCCCTGGAGCTCTCTGGAGTTGCTACTATTGAGGTTGAAAGTAGCTACTTTGGAACCTTTAATGCCCAGACTTGCTGTAGTTGCCACTTTTGCTCCTAAAAGTGGCTACTTTGGGGGCAACTTTCATCCAAGGGCCAAGATATCTCAGAATTAACTTGGGGACTCTGTAAAATTATCAAGATAATTAAAATTGCAATCTATATCTATGTAATTAAATGCAAACTAACCAAAAATTAATAAACCTATGATATTTACTCAAAATGTGATTTCTATATTATTTGCACTATCTAAGTCCATTTTTTCTATCAAGGAGCACCAAAAAGGCAAGTAAAAATATAATAAAAAGTGGATTCATCACAACCCCAAACTTAAACTTTTGTGATGTCATGGACTTTGATAATCATTTTTTTTTACATGTATTATGAACATGTATGCTGTCCACCACCCCAAACTTAAGACATTGCTTGTCCTCAAGCAACTACAAGCATAATCAACACTCCAAACTTAGTTTCTTGCACTCAATTTTGAGGCAACTCAAAAGAAATACCTCTAATAAGGAAATGGAATTATTTTTGTGGACTAAGTTTGGCAAAAGCAAGAAGTGGGGAACAAGGAAATGAAGTGCAAGGGTGGGGAAAGGGTATGTGCAAAGAAGGCCTCAATCATCTAGATGAAAAATTGCCCAATGCATATTTAACTAAGAAACAAGGCAAATTCTAGAAGATGAATGCAAAAAATACATGTAATATGCACACAGAAAAGAAGAAGAAAGGCCCAATTCACTACCATGGTAAAAGTGATAATAACTTGCAAAATGAGAGTACAATTCACCCGATAAGAAAATATGTTCAAAATGGTAGGGACAGTAAATATGTACAAAAATGAGAATGAGTAGGAGTTAGATGGGAAATGCAATCAGAGCATAAACGCAAAATACAAAAGAGAACTAGATTAAAAGGAAAAGAGAAGAAATGAAATAAGGAAAATATTTTTGTCTTTTATCTAGTACGGTGCAGGAAAAGTAAGCTACAAATAAATGCAAAATAGAGACAAAGAGTTCACCCCCCTTTTATAGATGATGTACTCAAAGTTCAGAGGCATAATGATGCTCCTCCTGATGGAACTGAGGGCATCTAAGCAGAGAAAGAAAAGAAAACATGAAAGGTTGACTAAGTGGCATCTTCATCAGAGGTGGATGAGGTGGCTTCTTCATCTTCCTCTGCTTCTTCTGCTTCCTCTGAGGTACTGGAGCTGGGGGCATCTCTGGGTGCATTGGGATTGAATGGAGGCAGGTCATTCTGAACAGCAACTCGGAGCAAAGGGGCAAGGAAACGAGGAGCATAATAGATCTGGTCTGAAGTCATCCCCATCTTCTTGCCAATGTTCAACATCATGGTCTCCATGAAGAGGAGCATGCTGGTTTGACCAGAGTGGATGGCAATCTGCCTCTGTGCTATTTGCTGCAGCTACTCCTTGATTGTTGCAAGGGTCTCCTTCTTGTATTCCGCTGGCAGAGTGAGACCTGGGTCTGAAGACTTCTTTGGCTTAAATAGGTCCTTCACCAAGGCAGTGGAAATGGGAGGAAGTGCTCTAACTCTCTGCTGGTAGTCTCCAAAATCAACACTTGCATCCTGGCACAACATAGTGATTAGAGAGGGAAAAGCTAAAGAATCTGTACTCCTTTTAAGGACTTCCAGCATGGCGCTGCTGATGACCTCCCCAACATGGATGGGCATGCCAGTGAGAATAGCATAAATGAGTTTTGCCCTCTTCACTGCAATGGTGGAGGTGTGGATGACTGGCATGAATGAGCTGACAACGAAGATACTCCACACCTTGGCAGCAGGGAGAAGGTGTTTGGTGGTCAAATTCTTGGGTTTCATTTTACAATCAAATTCCCAATTTTCTCCTTCAATGCAGATTGTTTGAAGTATAGGCTGGTAATCTTCTTCCTTCTGTTTGCAGAATGCAGTGAAATCCAGCTGGCCAGGTTGCTTCTGCAGAGGAGGGATGTTTAAAACCCTCTGGATGGTGGCTGGAGTGAAACTAACTTGCTTACCCCTGACCATGGTGTGCCTGGGGGGGTAAGTGTCAGCTTCCAGGCGCAGGGCATTAGCATAAAGTTCCTGAGTGATGTCCTTCCACCCATTGCCTGCACAGGAAGTGAAAAGTCCCAGCCATGCCTGTCTATTTCCTCCTGAAACTGTTGAAATGTCCCCTGCTGGATTTCAAAATTCCTGTCCTGGACGATCTGGCGCCGCAAGATGTTCTCCTTGAAATACTGTTCGTGCTCTGGGGACCTGAACCTGGGGTCATGGGTAGGAGGGGGTTGAGATGAAGAGGCTTCAGTTGGCCTGCTCCTCTTGGTTCTGGGGGTGTTCCTTCTGGGAATGCTAGACATTATCCTGCAGAAAAGAAAGAGTATATGAACGGGTAGTGCAGGAAAAATTTGAGTCAACGCTCTATGGTAACGAACAATCAGCAAGTAATTAGACCAGTGAAAGGGGGTTGCAAATTATTTTGATGCAATAATAAATGACTTATACTCATAAAGAGTGTGTAGTGCCACATATGACTCAAAGAGCATGCAATGTTGATCATGGTACATAGTAAAAATACATTGCATTCCATAAAAGATACATTCTATGGGCAAAGCATAGGGCTCAAAAAATACATACAATTGCAATTAAGCACAAAATAAATGGTGTGGCAAACTTTCATCTTGTATAGCAATTGACTATAGAACACAATGTGGCTGCTAAGTTTAAGGACCATAACACAGCAATATTGAAATTAAAGTCACAAAAAGCATGTTCAACACCCAGAAAGGCCAACAATTAGAGCTAATTATAGAGAGAGCATGAGAATCAAGTGCAGTAACAGCAAAATACCCTGTAATTTGAGAAGCAAAACAGCAAAATGGAGGGTTAGAACTCAATGTAAATGGACATGAACTGAATTTAGACATCAACATGCATGAATATGAAAAGGAATGACATAATGGGCATGTTTGAGAACATAAAAATAAGGGAAATGGGCATAACGAAAACAACAAGTGAAATTCATAGCATATGGAAAATGGGCGTGGCCGGCCACTTTTGGGGACAAAAGTGGGAACATGAAACATGGTGGCAGCCAAACATGGTCATTGGGTGCAATTAAAGGACCTCACTCACTCTAATTCATACAAGAATGCTTAATTAAACAAGAAATTCACATCAATTTCAACATATAAGGGCACAATTAAAAAGCCCCAAATTGGGCATCCAAGAACCCTAACCCATGAATTAAGAGAGGTTGAGAGATTTACCTTGCTTGGAGCTTGGGGTGTGGCGGCGGAAGTGAAAGTGTGAGGATTGGGGTTGCAGAAACTCAATTTGGGAGGTGGGGGAGTGGTGGCGTGAGGTGCGTCGTGAAGTGTGGTGCTTGAGTGGGTGTTTGAGGGAGTGTGTAGTGAGTGACGTGAAGTGGCGTTGTGACTTTAAGGGACTTTAGGGGCTGCGCGCAGTGGGCTGGCCCAAAGTGTGGTGCGCGTGGCCACTTTCAAGTAGGAAAGTGGCAACTACAGTGAGGTTGTGTGTGTGGGCATATGCGCGTGGTTACTATAGGGCTTCAAAGTGGGAACTCTAGTGGGTTATTTTGTGGGACAAGTATGCGTGGCCACTTTCAAGTGAGAAAGTGGCAACTACACTAAGCCAAAATGCAAAGTGAATTTGCGCGTGGCTACTTTCATTGAAGAAAGTGGCAACTACAGTAGGCCCCAAAATGCAAAGTGAATTTGTGTGTGGCTAATTTTATTGAAGAAAGTGGCAACTACAGTAGGCCCCAAAATGCAAAGTGAATTGCGCGTGGCTACTATTGGACTTGAAAGTATCCACGCGCAAACTATTAATCTCCTGGGTGTCAAAGTAGCCACTTTCACTCTTAAAAGTGGGAACTACAGAGAGAAATATGCTTACCTTAAACCAAAGTGACCACTATGGCTTATGAAAGTGACCACTCTCACGAACAACAATTTGTACCAAGCATGAATGAGTACCCAAAGTGTTTGCTGCTGCCACAATCCCTGCAAAAATTCTTAGTCCACAAAAAATTATTCACACAAAATTGAATTGTATCTACAAATGAAAACAAATAAAAACAAAAACTCAATTGAAAGAATGCAAAGGGAAAGAACAAAATTCCTTATTCACGTGTGAGTTGCCTCTCACAGAGCGCTTCTTTAACGTCATTAGCTTGACGTATGAAGTGATTTACTCATGACAGGGGTCTTGGTTGAAGGAATTGATTGGGGAGTACACATCCACCTCTTCAATCTCCTCCAAGGGAACTGAGTTCTCCAAAAAATGCTTCAGGCGATGTCCATTCACTATGAAATATTTGTTAGTGGAGTCACTCTTGATTTCCACTACACCATTAGGAAACACTTGTGTGACTATAAATGGACCAATCCACCTTGAGCGAAGCTTTCCAGGCATAAATTTGAGGCGGGAATTGAACAAGAGCACCTTTTGACCAACACAAAATTCTTTCCTGGCTATCAACTTGTCATGGTACCTCTTGGTCTTCTCCTTATAAATTCTGGAATTTTCATATGCCTCTAGACGTAACTCTTCTAGCTCTTGCAATTGAAGCTTTCTTTGCTCTCCAGCTGAGTCATAGTGCAAATTACAAGCCTTCACTGCCCAGTATGCCTTGTGCTCTATCTCCACTGGTAAATGGCAAGCTTTGCCAAAGATTATTCTGTAAGGAGACATGCCCAAGGGTGCTTTGAATGCAGTCCTGTGTGCCCACAAGGCATCATCTAGCCTGCGGCTCCAATCTTTTCTGTGTGGTTGCACAACTCTTTCAAGTATTTTCTTAATTTCTCTGTTGGAGAGTTCGGCCTGGCCATTCGTTTGCGGGTGATAGGCTGTGGAAACTTTGTGCAGAACTCCATATTTTCTCAGCAGAACTTCCATTGTCTTGTTGCAAAAATGACTTCCTTGGTCACTAATGATGACACGTGGGATGCCAAACCTGCAAAATAAGTTGGAGCGAACAAATTCTGCATCAACTTTAGCATCATTAGTCTTGGTAGCTTTAGCTTCTACCAACTTTGAAACATAGTCAACAGCAAGTAAAATGTACAAGAAACCAAAGGAAGAGGGAAAGGGGCCCATGAAGTCAATACCCCAGACATCAAAGATGTCACAGTATAGGATAGGTTGTTGGGGCATTTCCTGTCTCTTGGTGATCATTCCTCCTAATTTCTGGCAGCTCTCACAAATAGAGTATGTTCGCCAGGAGTCTTTGAAAATGGAGGGCTAGTACAATCCTGAGTCCAACACCTTTCTTGCTATTCTTTGAGGTCCAAGGTGTCCTCCCACAAGGAGGACACTTTCACCAGCGAAAGTGATCACTCAGAGGCTGTTCTTCAATTATCAACTTCTTTCCTCCAATTTTTGCTACTTTTCTTCTATTTTTCCTTTGATCATCCAATCCTCATGAACTTAGCTCAGAATTCCCTACAAAAGCATACTTGAATTGTCACTTTTTACATAGAAAATCAATGAATTTTAAAATAACTATGTTTAAAAGTGACATGCAACATTTTATTATTTTTTTAAGGGTTTTCTACTATTTCTAGCATGTTTTCTTTATTAATTGCACTAAAAACTATTGTAAAATACTAGTAAAATATGGATTCATCAAAATCCTACGTCATTTGAGCTAGATTTATCTAACTTGAGCGAGATATCATTTATTCAAATTCCTATTTTTCCTATTCAAGAGTAATAAAATTGAGGATGTTACGTCAGTTGATGTTGAACAAGCCACATGGATTATTATGGAATCAAGTATCATGGACTTTTGATGACCCAAGTCATCTCTCCCATTAGCTTACCCTATCCAACTTATTCATCACTCAATTATGGCTAATTTGGCTTCAATTTCAAGCTACAAACCATGCATAAAGAGCTAGATTGGATAGGATTGTGAAATTTCCAAAGTTTGCCCAAAATTCTAGTCATTTTCACATATTTATGCTATTTTTGGAGAATTTGATTTGATTTGATTTGGGTTTGATTCTTGAACATTCAGCCCCCTCTAAGTCATATATGTGCAATAAAAATTTTGAATTTTTTCCTATTCATTAGCTTATGAAAATTAATCAACATTCTAAGTCCTTCTAGAAATATTTTGATCATTTTGCCCAAATATTTATAACTTGCATTTATTTTATATTTTTGTTTCGTTCCTACTCAATATAATTTTGTAATTCTTGATTTAGATGATCTAAAATCATTTTAAATAGTTTTGATAATTAATCTTTACTAAAAATTGAATTACCCAATTCTTTTTTAATTGGCTCTTTTACTGGTAGACTTTGCTAAGTATATCTTAATTCTTAATTTTTAATGTATTATCTAATTCTAATTTATTTAAATTGATATAGTCAAGAATTAATTTGAAAATGGTGAAATTTGAATTGTCACACTTCTAGCTTTAATTGCTTGAGTTCTAAAATTATCATTATTTTTTATTTATTACTTTTCTACGGGTCATTTTACAAAAATTGTAATAATTTTTGTTTGTCTAGCATGAATAATTCTTAACATGAAGTCGTAACTAAAATCTCTCGTACTTTTGAACTTAGGTATATTCTTAAGTCCTATCTTCTAATCCTTCTTAGTGAAATTTTTAGACTTTTCTTCTAAATGAAATAATGGCTTCCACACGTGAAAAAAAGTTTTCAAAAATCTAATAAAATAAGTTTTAAAAATATCTTCATTCTTTATAAGTAAAAGATAATATCATTTTAAAATTAATTAAAATATATTATTCTTTAGCATCTTTTGTAATTTTGAATATTTTTAGGCTTAAATATGTTATTAGTCCCTATAAATATAGATCATTTTGTGATAAATCTCTATAAATATTTTTGTTAAGAAGTAGTTCTTAAAAAATTAGAAATTTAGGAATTAGTCATTGTTGTCAACTCTTTTTTGTTAAGTGTTAAGCTAGTTGATAGAAAGCGAGCTCAGCATTCACACGTGACGCCACGTGATATGTCATGTCATTTATTTATTATTTATTTTAAATCATTATCAGGTACAAGCCTTGATGATGAGGCACCTACGAACTTGTGCCTCCTTGATCTAAGATTTCCTCTAGGTGTGCTTGCTATATTTCAACTAAAATCACAAATTAAGTATGGAAAGAATGAGTTTCAAGACTTGTCAAAATTGCAGCAAATATTTTAGCAAACTAAGTATTTTTTTTTAACTCAAGTACAAATCATCAAATTTCAGCAATACAGAGTGCAGAATAGCATTTAGGCTTAACTCAAATTTTAATCAATCATGTGTAGTGTGGTAATGTAATGCATTGTGATTAAGCCATATTCCAATCAGATTTCAATGGTAAACATATGATTTTCAAAGTAATGAAATGCAATACAGTAACTAGTAATTTAGAACATCATAATCAATTCATCACAGCAACCAAAATTTACATTACACCTACTAAATTCACTATGAAAATCTTTTCTGCACAGAGAATTACCCAAAATTATTTTAGAATTATGCAGAGTGCATGTACACAATTTCTAACATCACAATGCAGTCCAATCACAATAAAATTCGTAAAGAATAAGCTTTATGTTCAAACACCAAACACAGCAACATGTTCATGTGGAAAAACCCTAATTTAATGTCGAATCTCAATCAAAAAATGACAATTTCAGCATGGAATCAACTCTCTTACCCTTGAATTACCTTTTCGAATCAACAATTTCACAAAATTTACCCTCAATCCAAATTCCCAAATTTTTCCCAATTCATCCCCTTCAAGAACCCTAATCAGAAAATTCAAAATTAGAGGAAGAATTACCTGGAATTGGAGTGTAATAATGATGTGATCCTACTTGTAAGTCATGGTAGTGCAGATAATTAACACGAATGTACCCAATGATAAGCAGGAAAATCAAATTTTAGGGCTAGGGTTTTGAGAGCTTAGGGTTTTGTGGTTCTGCATTATCACTCTTAGCACTTTAAATAGCTATGCAGACTAGGTAGAAACTTTAAATGGGGAAAGTGAACACGTTGGAGTCATGTAAATGAAATATAATATGCGCGTAGTAACTTTAAGTGGCGAGAGTAGCAGTGTGTAGTTGTGCGTGGACACTTTAAATGCCTAGAGTAGCCACGCGTACACCTCCTTTTTAATTTTCTCAGATGCTCTTGTGTGTGTTCACTTCAAGTGGTCAAAGTGTCCACTCAAAAACTTTGCTGCAAAATTCAAGAATAATGAACTTCTACGTAGACACTTTTTGCACTTACAGTGTTCACTTAAATGATCAAACTTCAGAAAACAGCTTCTGCGCCTCAACTTTTCTTCCTCAAAGTGATTACTCAAATGATGAACATCATATAAAACACAATTGCATCACTTTGTCTCATTCTTCTCTGCGTGAATTAACATCTGCAAAATCAAAACTCAATTTATACACAATTAATTCTATAAAAACTCAAAATTAGCTACTACATCAAACTAAAAATTTAGAATCATGCAGAATTCTAAAATTCAAAATTAACCAAATTTAAAATTCTTAATCTAAATTCTATCAAAAGTTAAAGGTTAGAAATTTAGAAAGGAACAGAGAAATAATGCTAAAGTATCTATATGGTTATGCTGAGGAAAATAGATGTTCTAGCACTCTAACTCAGAAAACTCCTTTATAGGTTGACACTTTTACTCTCGAAAATGATTACCTGCAACTAGAAACTCATATTATGCAAAGAAAATGAAATAAAAAAAACAGAAATTAACAAAATCTAAAGGGAAAGAAGTGTGAGTTACCTCTCACAAAGCGCTCTTTTAACGTCACTAGCTTGACGCTTATTGATCTTTGATTCTAAGAGATGATTTTGATGATAATGGCTCTTGCTCTATCTTTAAACGTTTCCCCTTTTTCTCACTAATTTGTAGCTCTTCATTTAATTCAGAACTCGGATGAAATAAAAGTGGAGGAACTTCTAGTAGCTCGATATACTCAGTCAGCTTCCTTTCATGCTTTTTATTATCTTTATATCTAATTCCACCAAGGATCTCTCTTAGAATAGAATCATCATTCTAATTTTTCTACTTAGAATTTTGCAGTCCTTGAGGAAATTGAAGCTTTTGGCATTTATCCTCATCTATTGACTTGCAAGCATCTTCAAACAAACGCTTTTTGGTCTTTCCGGTTGTGTCTTGCTGCTGTCCTTTGGTTCTTCTTTCTTTAAAATTGTTAATTGTTCTTCCTTGCAATCCTCTTGTTGTTTATCTTAAATCTTGTTTTCTTCAGATTTATCTAATGCTCTCTCTTTCTCAACAGCTTTAGGACTTGGAATTTCAACCTCACTCCTTGTGAAAGCAACTTGGCATTGCTCTATTAGATTCACAATGGTGTTGCTAGGGAATTTATCATCATTCCTATTTAACAATAGTTCTGAAATTTGTCCTATTTGCATCTCCATCTTCTCCATGGATGTCTCTTGATTCTTAAAACTTGACTGAGTAAATTCCATGAATTAGAACAAAGTTTCTTCAAGTTCATTCATTTCTTTTGAGGAGTCTGTGAAGGTTGCATTCCTCTTAGAAGTTGAGAATATGATCCTTGAAAATAAGGCTGTGAAAATGAGGACTTGAGAATGGTGTTGTTGCAGCAGAAATTTGTTGATTCCAATTATAAGTGGCTGACTCATGTTAGCTTGATATTGATATATATGAGGAAAGGTAGATTCAGGTCTTTGAAAATTTTCTTCATAATTGATTTGTTCTTGAAGTTCTGGTGCAACCACATCATAAGTTCCATTTAAATAATTTTTGCTCTAAAAATCACACACCAAAAGGATTAATTTAGGCAACTCCAACTCGAAAATTA
Organism: Abrus precatorius; assembly: GCF_003935025.1. NCBI lineage: Eukaryota > Viridiplantae > Streptophyta > Magnoliopsida > Fabales > Fabaceae > Abrus > Abrus precatorius. The sequence continues at coordinate 22,502,265 of NW_020874395.1, forward strand.
TTAATTAAAGTTTCAAAAGCATCTGTTTCATAAGCTTCTGTTCTTGTAACTTGGCTTTGGTTAAAATTATGATACATGCTGGTTGCCATCAAACAATAGAGCAACTTATTTTTCTGGTTTTTCCTTGCATACAAAAAGAAAGTAAACAAAATTCAAATGAAATCAGTAACTTAGTAAAATAAATTCTAAAACTACGTAGAAAATTACAAAACAAAACATGTAGAAAACAAAGAAAATTATGTAAAATGAAAAATGAAATTATGCAAAAAAGTGCAAAAGAATACAGAAAAGTTATGCAATAAACAACAAAAAAATGTAAAATCTATCCAGAAAACAAAATGCATAAACAAAAATGAATTATGTAGAAAAATTAAACAGCCATGCAGGAAAAAAATGCAAAACTACTCATGCAGAAATAAAAAAAATATATATGCAAAAAACTTCACAATATGCAGAAAAAAAGTTATGCAGAAAAATTAGAAAGCAAAACAATAAAAAGAAATGCTCAATCTAGCTACCTTTTTGTTACTAATGATATTGAAAGTAAATAATCCCCGACAACGACGCCAAAAACTTATCACAAAAATTAGAGAACTAACTAGCAAGGGTACTAGGTAGTTGTAGCAAGTAATAAAATTTAAAAAATCAATGAGTCCCAAGTATCATCCTCAGGGATTAGTTCTATCAATTACCACTTTACAAATCAATAACTAGTTGAGCCAAACAAATTTAGAGTGTTTTGAATCATTTAACAAACAAAAATAATAAAGTGCAGAAATCTAAAAAATACGGCAAAATAGAACTACGAATTTTGTATTAAAATGCTATATGGAAAATAGTTAAGAATCACTTCACCAGATTTTCTATTGCAATGTAATAATATTCTAAACTCTTAAGAATTCTGATTGATTGATAATCAATTTCACTTCTTTAACTAAAGGACAATTCCTTGCCTTATTGATCCTAATATCTAATTAAACCTCCTTAATTCCTTAGGTGAAATTCAACCAAATATTGCATTAAGTTCTGAAAATTATAGGATTACTAGATTATGATACTTATTCCTAAGATCTTAATAACCTAGACATATGATTCAGATATGAGAAATAAACTCAATTTCCATTGATGAAGATTTCTCTAAGTTCCATTGAATGAAGGATTAGTTCACAACTACATTAAGAACATAATCACATACTCAATTCAATTAAAACCTCAAGGTACAGATCCAAAATTACATGACAATATCAAATCTGGATCCATGGATCCCTAATAAAAAGAAATCAAAACATGTTTCTAAAAGAAAAAGAGAGAGAAAGAGTAGAAGAAGAGAAGCTGCAGAATTTCTTCATAAATCCAATTCCAGCCTAATTCCTCAAGGTCCAGAGCTTAGAAGTTGCCCCCAATCTCTCTCTCTAACTCTCCTAAGGTGTAAAAATGAAAAGAAAACAAAAAATGGCAAAAGACTTCGAAATCTGAACTCTTAAGAGCTATTTATATTTTTTTCTGCCACCTTCCACGTTGACACTTTAATCACTAAGAGTAATAACGTAGAAAGCCTTACAAAAGCTTCTAAGGTTGAAGTGGGAACTCTAAACGTCCAAAGTTGACACTTAAAAGTGATTTCCTAAATTATGTTGTTTTGCGTGGACACTTTAAGTAGTAAAAGTGTCCACGCACATGTATTCTTGTGCAAATAAGCCTTGCGTGTGGCTACTTTAAGTGACCAGAGTGTCCACTCAATTCTGCGCGTGGCTACCCTCAGCACTTAGAGTGTCCCCTCAATTCTACGTAGGCTATTCATGAATTCTGTTGCTAGAGTGTTCACTTTCAGTATTTAGAGTTGCTACGCACTAGATCTTCATATATTTTCTTCTTCTAAGTGTTAACTCTTTACACTCAAAGTGGTTACGCCCAGCACTTAGCATCTGATTCTTGCTCTTTAAGCTCAATCCTTTCACCTTTTTCCACTTCAATATCAACTTCAAAGTCTCAACTCAAGCTTCTGCACAAAAATTAAGTCTTTTTGAGTCAAATTGTTCAGAATTGGAATAAAATCTAAAATTCTAAACTATTTACACAATTATAAATATTAATGCAATTTTTATAATATTTTCAAGTTTATTTGGTACTTTACTACTTATTTATTAACAAAAATTATACTAAAAATGTAGTAAAATATGGATTTATCAACTACCTCGCTTGAGTGAGACACTCAACATCCGAAACTCTCAATTTTGCCTAAAATAAAACAACAGAAGTCCTTGGCTATAATTCTCAAGTTATCATACACACAACATACTAAAACTCAATCCCTAACCCTTTCAACAATACTATCACACCTCACTGCAAATACATTGCTCTTTGTCCAGTAATTATATAGCTCTCTCATAATCCAAGCATATGCAACACCATTTAAAAGGAATAATGCTTATAAATGTTTGATCCAATCAAATTCCTCACTATTAGTCTTATTCAACAATCAACCAAATAGCACTGCAATTCACAACTTCTATCCAGTGACTGTACAACTTACCCATTCACATTCCAGCATATGAAATTTCATACAGTCCAAGTATATGCGACATAACTTAATAGGAATAATTCATTTATAAATATGTTGGCTTGAAAACACGTGTGTCAACCTGGCCCCTTTTAGTAAAGGTATAGTCAGGAGTCTCGTTAGAAAATAAGTGAGTGACCAATGAATGCTTTCACTTTTAGCAAATCATTGTGCACCCATTTACAATTAGTATTCACCACCCTAATTTCTTCAAGATTTCCTAAATCTTCTCTGGACTCTATACCCTTTGTGTATCTCTATAACTATCTATACTTATTCTCAGCATTTCTCAACTATTCTCATTCTTTTCCATATCCTTCTCATAGATCAACGTGTCATAATACATGAGTCTTGATAATATAACTTAATGTATTACAATACATATATTATGAGTACACCTTTTGATATACCACAATATCTGTATCATAATCACATCCATCAATCTATTCTGGCTCATGCAATATAATCACATTTCTCACAATTCCATCATCATGTCATATCATTTTATTTCATACATAAAACTTCTTCTTCATTTAAGAACAGTTGAACACTTTTCATCAATAACATGGTTTCACCCATTTTGATATACTTCAACTATTAAACAATATCTATATTCAATGTATCATTTAACACGGAAATATCATCAAACAATTTCACACCACACAAGCCAATACAATGTGCCGAAGGTCGGACACCTCTAGACTCAGCCCAATCGTACAATCCAACATACATACTTTCTCAGTAATAACAAAGTCATATATCCTAAAGTCTGGCATCACTCAATATTCACTGTAAGTTTATCATTCTAAAAATGTAAAATAGAAATCTTACTGTCTCTAAACCATGTTTCTTGGTAAAATCCTAATATTCTCAAAATGGTTCTTTTCAAAGCTTTTGCTACAATTTATATTTAGATAGTTTTGAAAATAATCATGGGATTTTCAAATCAAAATACCAAAGAGAAGTTAGGATTTAGGATCACTCCCCTTACCTGAAAATGAGTCTCTCAGATCGAGTTTTTCTAGAGATCCAAGGGAGAGACACAACATCTCGGTAGAGAATATCGTCTTAAGGGTTAAGGTTTCCTTGAGTATCACAAAGTACAAACCTTTAGATCAGATAAAATGGAGGAATAAGAATGAAGTTAGAGAACCAAGCTTAAGGAAACTTACTTGGGTCTGAATGATTGAACTCCCAAGCCTGGATTCAAAGGAAGATTGAGGTTTAGATGAAGAGTTCTAAGAAAAGAGGGTGAGAGGTCAGAGAGAATAGGGAAAGATTGAGATTTTGGATTGTAATCCAAGTTCCTTAGGTTAAATGCCCTTCAATACCTCTTAACTCGCGATATTCTAGCTACAACGAGTTCTTCTCTCGCTGCAGCCAAAAAATCAGACAAAATTTTTCTTTGTTGTCTGTCATTCTAGTTACAACGAGAGGATTCTGGACACATCTTTCTCGCTATAGTGAGATATCCTGCACCCAAAACTCATATTTTTTTATATAAAGACCACAAAATTGATGGTGTTATAACATTTATAAAGAACAATAACATATTTAAATCTTATTTTTATATGATTCTTTGTTATATCACTTATATGCTTTAATTGTTAAATTTAATTGAACAATTTTATAATATATATATATATATATATATATATATATATATATTTATTTATACTCAGATGAAAAACTTTGTGACTTGCATCTAGTTTAAACATGGTTGCCTTGAAAAAAAAATACCTTTATGAGTTATTTTATTTAATATAATAGAATATTTATAGTTGAGGATAAAATATATTTTTTTAAGAAATTTAATCAAATCATATAATATATTTATAATTTTATTTACAAATTTTGATTTAATAACGTCAGCGAACAAAAACACTTACAAATTTTTATGTGAACTTTTGGCATTGCCAAGACACAGGAAACATATTTTGGCTACCAAAAATAAGACAAAACATAAATAACTACGCATCACCCACGCGGATTGAAGACATTAAAATCAATATATAGTTAGATACAATATAAAAGAGAAAATAAAATAAAATAATTAAAATCTGAGAGTCGGGTTTCAATATCATTTTCATAGATCTTTCTTTATAAATCAAAATCCTTCTTCGTTAAGGAAGTCAGTCCCAAACAGGGTACACTTACAATTTCATGATTTTCATTCTCTGTTTTTCATAATCTTTGATGTACACTCACCCTACCTTTCTCTCTTTTCCCTGTTCAATTTAGAAAAACAAATTGAAACTTTAAATTTCCAAACTCTTATAAATATCGTAAACTCACTGCAATCCTCGATTTTTGGCTTCTGGGTTTTGTTTTCCTGTGATTTAGGGTTTTTTTCTGATCAAAACCTGCACCATGTCGATGCTCGATTCCTTCTTCAACAAGGGTTTTAAGGCTGCCAAATGGTACTCTTTGATTATTTTGTTTGATTTTATATATTTTTTTTCATTCTTGTAAGTTGTGGTTGTATATTTTTTTCTATGAAGTTTGAAATGGATTCAATAGCAGATTTATATTTTATTTTTTACCTTTTAGAGAATTGTTCTATACAGTACATTAATTAGTCTTGTTGAACTATTGGGATAGTATATCCTGAATTATTCCTGTATTTTATTTGCTCACTAACTTGGTATTTCTTTTTTATTTTTTTCTCTTATTGTTTAATTGTTTATATTTTATGAGGATTGTGTGTGTTAGTTTGATTAAATAATTATGTTTATTGCAAAAGCTCATCTGGACTCAATCTGTTCTGGTGTTTTCTTCCCTTTCTTTTTGTAATTATTTCTTTCATGTTTAATTTATCTGCTAGTAATTTATTTGTTTATAATTGATCATACTTTCAGTAAAACTCTGCTAAAACTGACAATTCCACGGATAAAGTTGCTAAGAAACAGGAGAGAGATTCAACTGAAGAATATGCGACGCGATATTGCCAAACTACTTGAGACTGGCCAAGAAGCCACAGCTCGTATTAGGGTAAACTTGATTTGCATAGAATGTTTAATAGTGCATTTTTTCTGTTTGAGAATTTTGAACCAATAGGCTGGGGCAGAAAGAAAACTGTTCGCCATTCTTGATGTGGTCATCTATGCAGGTAGAGCATATTATCAGAGAAGAGAACATGATGGCTGCTCAAGAGATCATTGAACTCTTTTGCGAACTTATTGCTGTCCGCCTTCCAATAATTGAATCTCAAAGGTATTCTAGAGATGAATCAGAAATCTGGTTGACTAGCTTAGATTCTTGTTTGAATTTGCATGATATGCCAAGTGATTTGCATTCAAGCTAGCCATGGGTAAAACTTGTGTTGATGATACTGTAGGTATGTTACCCATCTGTAGATAAAAAAAAAAATGCTGCCATGTTTACAGAGCTGACCGACAAACTAATAACTCAGGAGGATCCAATGAGCAATCTGTTTTGTAGATATGACCGTTATTAAACAATATGAAAGCCAGTGTTTGGGGTAGTGTTTGGTAATAATCTGTGAATGTGATGATGAATAGTTTCAGCATAATTTTTCCTTTCTCAAGTCTATTTAATGTCACTGCACAAATGCTTGATTTAATTCATCTAGGATGAAAGCTTGAGTCAGTTATTTGAATGTTCAACTAGTATTTGACTGTGTTCTTGAACATTGAATTTGAACAATAGGATTTAGTTGGTGGCAATTTGATTAAATGGAAAATGCTTCAGGCATAATTTTGTGATTACAAGGTGCCTATAAAACTCAAAGGAAAAATCTACTGGATTCTATAACATGATTGTTTGGTGTTTAAGAAGTGAAGTGACAAGTGACAACAAGAACAAAAACGTTAATCCAGTGAGACAAATGGATCAAATTGAAAATAGTATGAGGTAGAGGATGACCTAAGAAAACATTATGAGAAACCATTAAAAAAATCTTGCTCAGAATGTTTGTACTAAAAGTATTCTTTATGATGTAGTCCAATGGTTTCAACGGATCCATTTAGGCAGCCTCACCTACTGGAGAGCCCTTATTCTTGTAGTTACTTATTAGTAACTACAGCCAATGCTACTGCCTTCAGAATTGTACCTTATTGAGCTGATTTTTAGTGTCAACCTTTAACCTATTATGATTTGCAAACATTTTACAGCTACTGCAATTGGCCGGCCCATGTATCATTATTCATTATCGTTACCTGTGTAAACATCACTTCTGCAAAAGGATAAAACTTAGGTGTATGTAGTACATTAGTTATAGTTGGTGTGGTTCTTTAATCAGAATTGGAGTTTCATCATGGTAACCAGTGTATTAAAGGAGAGCACAGGTTACTTAGATGGAACTTCAATTTTGATTGGATAACAACTCTACTAGGACCTATGATATTGTAACTAAGTTCTGTCTTTTCTTGAAATAAAGCTTGTCCTAGACTATTTTGTCTAGATATTTTAGTCAAGCTAGTAATATTGGGTTGAGCAGTTACAGTTTCAGTCCTGAATGGTTGTTGATTCTGTTCCAATCTTCATTGTCATAGAGCTTGTACTATTTGCTATCAGCATCACTAGACAGACTGAGAATTTTACTTGTGTTCAATCCTTCTAACATTGTTCAGGTCATCAAAAGTATGTCATGGATTAAGGCCCATTGGTCCAATCACTGTTGTAACCACTAACCACAGTGTAAAAACAACCATTTTGTATCACCAGGCCCAATGATTCTCTAATTTTGTATGGAAATTCTCAATGTTGTTCAGGGAATGTCCTATAGACTTGAAAGAAGCCATTTCTAGTGTATGTTTTGCTGCACCAAGGTGTGCCGATCTGCCAGAGTTGTTGCAGGTTCAGCTACTATTTGCTGGCAAATATGGGAAGGAATTTTTATCTGCTGCGACTGAGCTTCGCCCAGATTGTGGTGTTAATCGCCAGGTTCCATGAATTTTTCATTCTATATAGATTTTTTTCTTCTCTTTCGGAGACATTTTTCCAACAGAGAATCATTTTCTCGTATGACATTCTCCATGTGAATTTCAATTGTAGTTAATAGAGCTGCTGTCAGTTCGTGCCCCTTCCCCAGAAAAGAAACTGAACCTTCTAAAAGAAATTGCTGTTGAGCATGATTTAGATTGGGATCCAGCAGCTTCAGAAACTGAGTTCTTTAAAAACCACGAAGATTTATTGGTAAGTGTTAGGCTGTAGTGACTAACTAGAGGAGGAAAAAACAGCAATGATGTGGTAAATTATTTTTCACACACCAGTATCTTACATTACATGTCCTCTCCTTGTCAGAGTGGCCCAACCCAATTTTTTAGTGGGTCAAAATTGCCCCTTCCTGAAGAAAAACACAATGAAGAGGTGTGCTCTGCTCATGATACACCCAGTAAAGAACAACCTGATTCTGATTCTGACTCTGACACATTAGAGTTTCCTGAAGTTCCTAGGGCATCAGTCAGGCCAAATGCAAATGTTGCCACAGCTCCAGAAATGGTTACTCCTCTGACTATGCTTCCCCTTGAAGTTGATCTTCATTCACCAAGCCATTCTGAAGATTTTGAAGATGTAAAGCAGGAGCAAGTTGAAGATAGATCAACGGTTCACAAAGATGAATCCCATAATTCAATTGGTACAATGGAGAATAAACAGTTTGTGCCATTCATCTCCCCTCCACCTGTATCATCTGGATCATTTTCTGCAAGACACAGTGACTCACCTTCCTCATTGTCAAGCACAAAACCTGAAGCAAATGTGGACTTGCAGGATGTGTTGGCTGCTGCCCAAGCAGCTGCTGAAACGGCTGAACGTGCAGCAGCTGCAGCTCGTTCAGCTGCTAGCCTTGCTCAAGTTCGTATTGATGAGCTGACTAAGAAGAAAAGTAGTGAATATGTACCAGACAGCAGCTCTGAGAATCCATTTTATGCCGGTGGTGATAATGAATCTCCAACAAATGAAAAGCATTTCACTGAGAAAAATTCTTCTGGTAGCTCTGATGTCCATAATAGAAATGATGTTGAACATCCCCAAGATCATTATGCTTCCCCAGGTTCTCATTCATCAAGTTTTCCTTCGTTTGACACACTCAAGGAAGATTTTGATTCTTCCCTACCCAATGATCATGTGTTGGATGAAAAATCCTCTAGTCACCAGCCAATGAGATTACCTTCAATGGATGAGGATCCATATTTCTCATACCCCAACTTATTTACCTTCCAAAGCTCAAATGTTGGATCTCAGACACATTCAGATAATGGCCGGTCCACTTATGATCTGTAACATGGGAATTATCATTCAACCACACATTTCTTTATATGCCTCTCAAGTCTCTTCTTTTGAGTGTGTTTTATACTGCTTCAGTATCTACTTTATTTTTGTTTTATTTTCAAAGAGCATGCAATCCTGGCTTTATTGTCGTGACGGGCACTGCAACTTCGTAGTTGCTTCAGTTCAGAAGCATTACTGTTTGTGGTCGTGGCTACAATGAATGTAGAAATCTTATAGTGTTGGAATAAAAGCATTCAGCTTCATTTTTCTTCATATTCTTTTGTTTCAAGGACAGCAGATATAAGAGTTTGGTCACAGGAGGATACTAAACATGCTATGCATTCAAACTATCACTTGTAATTATTGTAATATTGCTGCATGTTACAGTGGAGAATATATTTATTTGTTTTCAATGATTTTTTATGCGGGTAATGTGTATCACGTTAGCCGTCTTGTTGATTTATCTTTCCAAATCTATTACATATGCATCATTTGTCAAGAAATTATTCTTGCCTTTCCAAACCACTTAAGTCTTACCCCTTAAAATATTTAAAGTTTTGAAAGCAAATATTTTATTTGGAAGCAAATATTTTGTCAAGGTGATGCATTCTTTAAGATCATATCGTGTTGCTTCTGTCAAATGTGCTCCATTACTGGATGATGATAGTTGGCATTCTTTTTGTTTTTTGGTATCTGGAATTTTGTACTACATAGCTCGTATTCGTTTCTGAGAAACGTTTAGAAAGTAAGTTTTTGAACAAGTCTTTGATGAGGTCCAGACGAGACGTTTCTTAAGACAACGAGTTTTAAAAGGATTCCAGCTAGTTATACCCTCAAATAACAATAAAAGGATTAAGATGAACAAGATAAATTATATAGATATATTCACAAGTTTAAAGTTACATCTAGTATTTTTATACACAATTTCTTCAAACTTGTATATTTCTTGGAGTGTAAACCCTGTAGATGTTTGAATTAAAATAGTGAATTTTGTATGTCTAAAGAGATTTATACACGAATGCGTAAAAAAAGCAATGTCATTTTAACAAACTTAAGAGAGAATACACAATATGCACAGAAGTGTTATTTGATGCTTCATTTTTAAAAAAAAGATATTCTACCCCTTAAAAGAAAAGATCTACAAACTCAATATTCTAGCCAATTTTATAAGATAATTTATTTAAATTTTAATATTTTATTATAAATTATTAACCATCTTGATTTTGATAATTTTAATTTATGTTTAATCATTTTTAATAATTTAAAATTAACTTTACTAAATTTTAAATCAAAGGGTATCTTGATTATTATTAGATATGGTTATTTTGGCTTTCTTGTTATTAAAATCAGTATCGTCATTTTTTTATTTTTTGTTAAAAAAGCAGCTTAATATGATGGAATTTTTTTCATATAAAAATAAATAAATAAATAAATTTAAATATAATTTCCTTTTTGTAAAATTTTGAAACATATCCTCTTTTCCAGCATGAGATGTGTTTATTTAAAAATAAAACATAAGTTGTTCAAGAGTGGTGTGATATAGCTAGGGATGAAAATAGTTAGGTTAGGTTAGATTTTGCATAAATAAATCTAACCTATTTAATAGTTTTAAAATTTAAGTCTAATTTATTATTTGTCATAAATTTTTTATTAAACTTAATATGACCTTTTTAAAAGTTTGTTTTAATTTATTAATTTTTTAAATAACTTATTTCGTATTGAAACATTCAATAAGTTATTAATTTTTATTTATAAATAAGCTATTAAATTATCTAAATAAATATGTCTTTATAAAGCTTGTAAAATTTATATCTAAATAAGTTATAAAAAAAGATATACTTATTTAAAAAGAATTCAGCAAATATGACTATCTCTTAAAAGATATACAGTAAGAATACTCTTTAACTCTAATAAAAAGAATTAGAATTTATAATTATTTTATTTATTTTAAAATTTAATTTATTTAATATTATATTATATTATAATTTTGATATAAAATTATTTAATATATTATTATAAATTTTATAAGTTTTAAATAGATCATTGTAACATGTTTAATAAACTTTTTCTTAATTACAAATTTGATTTATTCAATTAATTAAGCATTTTAAGAAGTTTAAATTGAATTTATTACTTAAAAAATCAGTTAAACTTTAAAAAATTTAAATCGTAAGTATCGAACAATTTGACTTATTTCTATTTCTAGTTAGAGTGAGAACATAATTTATTATGTATTAAATTTTTTAACCTTTATATTATAATCTTTATATTTTGAAAGAACATAATTTTTTACACACAATTTTGTTTATTTAACATTTTGAACGTAAATCGCTCAAAAATAGTGCATTGTTCGTACTAATACTGAAAGATACTTTAAAACAACTTTCAACACCCATTAATTTTTTTAATAATAAAAAAAATATCGATTAAATTTCAATTATTAATTAATATGAAATATTTACCTTTAATATCATATTATTATGTAATTAAACAATAAAAAAAGAATCATATTAAAATATATATGTTTTTCTTTATGAAAATTATGAACCATAAAAACTTAAAAATACAAAAAGAGTTTTTAGAAAAGGAAAAATATTGGAATTTTAAAAAATTGTCAAACCCTCCTTAACTATTTAGTTGAATAAATCTTAACAAAATTATATAAAATAAATATATAATTTATAAAAATAAAAATTTCATATAAAAGGTTACATTCTTTCAATGTTTAAAATTAAAAACACTAAAATACTTGAGTTTCTGTTAATATAAATTTCACTAACCTTACAGATGACTTATGTTTTATTCAGTTTAACGAGTCAGTTCGTTATAAACATGCATAATACCCACGAGTCTTATGTACAGATTGCAGGTGACTCCACCTTATAGTGACTTATACATTAAAATAAAAAAAAGAGAGAATATATATTTAAAGTTTTCTACTTATTTTATTTTATACATTAAAAATTTTTGTTCTGTTATTTTAAGCTGTTGGTTCAACCCAAGATAGCTGAGCAGCCGCGGGACGCTCATCAGGCTAGGACCCTTTTGCGACGCCGTTTCGGTTCCCCCATACACAGTTTCGTAAGTTCATCGTTCATTGTTTTATGGTAAAGTGTTTTAGACTTCGATTTCTTGTGATCATGCTTCTTCTCTTTACATGCTTTGTCACTACTTCCCCAAAGTTGACTCTATCAATGTTTTATGGGTTATAAATATGCTCGTAGAATTGACTGAGCTCGTTTTGTGCTTGTCACGAATTGTTTCAAAAATCAAAGTAAAGAATGGTTTCTATACGTTTTTATGGTTATCAGATTCATAAATATAGTGAAAATTTTGATAAGATTTTATACGATGTGGTATTAGGGTTTGTACAATTCTTTTTCCAGGCTGACATTGGTGAGTTTGAATAAAAGAAAATTTAAAATAATTTAAAGAGTTCAATTTGTGAAGATTTTGAGTAGAAAATGAGAATTTAAGAGTTTTAAGAAGAAGAAATCAGACAAAAGGATCAAATTTGTTTAATTTAAAAAGTAGGGAGACTTAATTAGTTTTCTTTTTAAAAAAAAAAACTAGGGAGGCCAAAATTGCATATAGGGCAAACTAAAGAGACAAAAACATGCAATTAGTCGAAATTGAAAAATAGCCTTGTATATATGTACTGTAGTTTCAATTTCACAATAGCACCGGAACCTGAATTTATTCCAATAGTGAGGTTTGTAATATCACTTATCAAATGCCTAAAGTTAACTGTTACCTTATAACCATTTCAATGTTAAAAGTGTTTGCTTTTTACTGTAGGTTGTAGTCATGATGCAAGAAAGCAGCAAGAGGAAGAAGCCAAACATTCTGGTGACTGGGACACCAGGAACAGGAAAGACAACTGTGTCCACTGCTCTAGCAGAAGCCACCCAGCTCCACCACATCAATGTCGGGGAATTGGTCAAAGAAAAGAACTTGCATGATGGCTGGGATGATGAGCTTGATTGTTATGTTCTGAACGAAGACTTGGTATGCTACCAATTTATATACTTATGACCATTCTTGCTGCTTTTATTTGGTGTAACCGTGTAAGTATTGGTGCCCCATGGAATGTATTGGATGTGGATTTCAATGGAGTTCTTGTAATTTTGTTTTGAGAATGTGCAGAGAATATCTACAGATTCAATAAAGACTATAACTATAATTATCAGAGTTAAGGTATTGGAGATTACATCATGATTCCTTTCTTTGGTAGCAAAGGTGCATGCTACCTAATCTCTTGGAGATTACGAATCACAAGATTGGGGTTGAAAAGGGAATGGGAAAATTTTACAGTTTAATGGTGAAAGTAGCTTCCTGAAGTAGATGAGCTTTGGACCCATTGTATAGACCATGTTCCCTTGGAAATATACTTGCCATTTATTCTTATTCTTCTGATGTCTTATCCTCTTGCAGCCATCTTTACCACCTTCTCTTTCATTCCTCTTGATAATGACTCTTGTTACCAGAATGCATTGAATTTGCAGTGGCACAACGGTGATCAAAGACATTGAAACTAATTATTCTTCTAATTTTTTTACTTTGCTTTCGGATAAAACATCTAATTGTAATTTACTAGGGTTTTAGTTGCTACAAGCAAATGGAAGTCCCTTTCTGATTTAGTATTAAGAGCCTACTTTCTTTTCAATTATGTGTTAAGATATTTTATTCTGATGTTGAATTAGTACCTCAATTTGGTGCACTGTTGAATTACAAGGAACAATTTTGTTTGTATTCTCACTGCTGATATATAGATAGTTTTACAAGTATATTTTCCATGGTTTCTGTAGGTCTGTGATGAACTTGAGGATATTATGGAAGAGGGAGGGAACATTGTGGACTACCATGGCTGTGATTTCTTTCCTGAGCGATGGTTTGATTATGTTATTGTACTTCAAACTGATAACACCATTTTGTATGACCGCTTGAGTAAGAGGTATGGAAGCACCTGTTTCTGTTACTGAATGTTGATTTCATGATTCTGTTGTCGGTTTCATTATAAAATTACTTACCCCATCTGTGACAGAGGGTACAAGGATTCAAAAATCTCGAATAACATTGAATGTGAAATCTTTCAAGTTCTGCTTGAGGAGGCTAAAGAAAGTTACCCAGAGGACAGAGTGGTTGCAATGAAGAGTGATACTATTGAAGACGTCAGTAGAAATGTTGCAACTTTGACAGATTGGGTGAGAAATTGGCCTTTTTCCTCTTAGTTTTGACAAAAATTGAGTACTACGTACATATTACATTGTAAGAATATGATGAAAAGCGTTTTGTGTTTTTGAATTACTACAAATTTTGGTGTGACATCCATTTTTGAGATGTGTAATGGGTTTTAAATTCGACAACTGAGTATTTAACTTTGACCAAGTTTTATGATACCTTTACCGAACTTTCACGAAGATCAATATATATTTGAGCTTGACCTGAAGTTAAGTTATTGTCGTTTAAATATAGTTGTACAAAATAATTGATTGATGAAAACTCAATTATTTTATTCATCTTTATGTTGATGGGTAAATTTTTACATATTATTTTATTTAATTTTTCTTAAATTATAATTAGAACATCAGAATAAAATATCTATCGTGTTTGGAAAAATATTCAAATCTCTTAAAGCATGTGTATGAAACAATATTTATTAAAAGAGTTTTAGTTAGTCTTAAGTTATGAGTTGGCTACACTTGGCTTCATTTTCAAGAAAAGGGGGACAACATCAGGCCTTTGTTTTGTGGAATTGAACCATTGCAAGAATGATGATAAAGAGTTCACGTTGGAGCAAACACCGCTCAGTTTGAGGAGCTTTTCATCTGCAACTCCTCGAGTACTTAAGCCCGGGAATGTCTTAAAAAAACCAAGGCATTTTACAGAGAAAGGTGTTCTTCAGTACTACCATGATTCCAATCAACTGCCACATGAGATGCTCGTTGAATATGATCACAGAAGATGGGGCATGAAAATGGAACAGACCCGTTCTCCACGGCCAGGGCAATTGCATATACTCGAACGGATGGTTTTTCATTTTTATTTTCAATATTCGTAAAATAATAATATAATGTTAGGAGGAAAAGAAAATACAATAAACAAATTAATAAACGCTGCACAAATTATGATAGGTCTCATATAATTTATGTTGTACTTTTTATTATAACTTATCAAAACGAATTGACAATAAAACTAGAGATTCTTACCCTCACACTTCTAGAATCCTAATTAGAATATGGAAATGGAGTTCCAAATTAGTATAGGATTTTGGTTTAAGGTTTATAAGGCATTGAACTTATCAGTTATGATGTGGTTCTTTCAAAGATTTTTATATCTTTTCGCTATAATTGAGTGGCACGAGTGGTACGTTGCATGTTGCAATGTTCGTCGGGAACATGGTTGGTGGGAATGTAGACGCTAGAATTGTGGATTAGTGAAGGGACAAGTGCACAAACCATCGCATGCAGGTGCTAGAATTGTGGAACATGGTGGGACATTTATAGAACCTTAGCACACACGCGTACACACGTAGAGTTGATTTCCGTAAATACATTTTTTATTGTTCGAATCGGATGCTCTCGGTTTCTTTGTCAACGAGATCTTTACAAAATTGTTGTAACTTTGTTAATTTTCACTTATATTAAATACTTGTCCCCCAAACAAATGAATCAACTACATTAATAATTTTACATTTTTGTATGAAATAATAATGTAATTTTTTCATTCTTCAAATACAATTTTATGAATAATTAAATCATTAGTAATAATTTATTTTTTAAATACTACTAACAAACTAAAGTTGTTGATAGTAAGACTTTTTATTATGTACTCACAAGAAGAATAATACTTATTTTTTAAAAAATAAAAATCACTCATTATAAAGTCAATATACTCTGTGCTTGACACATGTTGCACATACAATGTGTAATGCCCTTGTTGTGGTCAATATTTCTTTCTAAAAATTTTGAATTGAAAATCATTCCTAAGGCCTATCACTTGGTAGTAGCAAAGGAAATATTGCCTAATGAGGAGAGAGAGATTTTGACAATAAAACTTGCAAAAATTTTTAAAGGTGATCGACAGGAAAAATAAGTTAAAAAGTAATTAAATAATAAAAAGTAGAGACATTAAAGAAAGAATTTATTGACTTTATCATTCTACTTTGCTTTAGAAACTAGTAAATAATATACCCATATGTTGCATGGATTTGTTTATATTTTTTTTAATTAAATTATTGTTTAAAAATTATTAAAAAGAATTATAATTTAAATATAAAGAAAGAAATTAATTATTATCAAGTAATAATCAAATAATTTTGAATGTGAAAGGAAGATTAGGAAGTAAAATGATTGTAATACCTTAGTTTTTATTACCTTTATTTTTAGAAAATGGGAATTTTTGTGCAAGGTTTTTTTGTTCAAGTGAGACAGTTTTCTGAACTAGGTATTCTAGGCATTTTCATTCAGGTGAAATGAGTCTCGTTCAAGCAAGAGAGGATAATATTGCCCCAACTGTCCCCTCATACAGGCAAGATGTGGCTCATCCAAGTGAGAAGTTGTAAGAAAATGGAAAAGTATCTGAACTCATTCTTGTTTAAGCGAGAATACCCTTCGCTCAAGCAAGAATATCAAAAAAGGTTAGAAAAATCATTGTCTAATTTTTTTGCTCAAGCAAGAAGGAGCTCGCTCAGTCGAGAATGATCTTACTCAAGTAAAAGCCCGCTCGCTCAAGCAAGAAATCGCAAGTTTTAAAGGGTATTTGAGGAACTTAACGTTAAGAAATTTTATTATTTGCCAAACAACTTATCCTTTTCATTCTCTCTATTCTCTCCCTTTCCCTTCTTAGAGAAAACCTTTTTGAACTCTGAATCTTTCTTAGATCTGAACTCGAACACCTATTCCACTTGCATCCTAGTAAGTTTCCAAAGCTTAACTCTTTTATCTCACTCCTATTTCCTGTTCTCTCTTTTTATGAAATACTCTACTCTGTGATGTTAGGAAAAAAATTGGTCCTTGGGTAGTATTTTCTGTCAAAACGTTGAGCTTTCCTCTAGATCTCACGAAGAACCTAGTCTCAAAGACTTATTTCTAAGTAAAGGGAGTTGATCCTAAATCCTAAATTATATATATATTGGAAGAGCTAACTATTTTATTTAAATAACAAATCTATAAAGTTTTCTTGAAGCTGAAATGTTAGAAATGAAATTTTGGTATGAAAAAGGTTTAGTTTGTTTAAGAATCAATTAAACCTGAGTTTTTTAGTAAATGTTTAAGAAGTTTTCATAGGCGTATTACTCATCATATTTATATATATGTACTACTGATATTATAAAATATTATTTTGGATATTATATGTGTTGGGTAATGAAAAAGTAGAAAATGCTAAACTTTATTAAGATCGAGAGAGTATGATCTTCAACAATATACTTCTGAACTATGTTATTGATTTGAGTACAAAGGTGTTTGACTGACCTTCGGCATATTTGATGAACGAATATTTTCTCATTTGCAAAAAAATTTGTCGTTAACCTTCATCAAAATTTGCAGAAAAATTTATGTAATTTAGGGTACAAACCTAGGTTGTCTCCAAAAACTTTAGTTTGTAACATACATTGAACATGTTGTGAACATTTACTATGAAAGCAATTAAAATAAGGAGGTTTTGTGTGATTCCAATTTTAATGTAAAGGCAAGTGATGAAATTAATGAATCCAATCAATGAAATATGCAATCCTTAGTTTGTTCATGCAATTCTATCCTTATCTCTCTCAAGATTCAATACTTTTCCTCTTCCTTTGAATTAGGGTAACTCAAAAAGAATGAATTAATCTTAAACTTCCATATGAATTAAGCAATTTATATAGGCTCCAATCTCTCATCCCCAAGATAACGCTACCTTAGAAATTAACTTGGGATTAAGCAAACTAAGTTACGAATTTCATTAAAACGAATTAGGATTAATTAAGCAATGTTCCCCTCATTCAAACATTAATTCAATTCAAAGAGTTGGGGAAAATAAATTCATGAAGGAAAGAAAATTATATTGACATTCATAACCAAGAATTCAAGAATGCATGAACTTACTAAGGATTACAAGAAAGTTTAGCCCTCCATGAGGGTGAGTCTTACAAAATTAAGATGAAAGATAAAGGAATTCAATGACATCAATGCAAGAATTAAAGGAAATTGAAAAGAAAATTGTAAATCAAACCCTAAGATTGCCCTTGGCTGTCACCCAAGGATCCTAAGCTCTGCAAAATGCTCCCAAAAGTGGCAAAGAATCTAAAAATTATGAAATGATCCGTACCCTAATTTCTAAAATTCTATATATACTAAGTATGACATGACCCCATAGTGATCACTCTGTAAACAAGAGTGTTTACGCATAGCAACTTTAGATTTTTCCCTTTCTAGAGTGATTACTCTCACTTTTGAGAGTAAACACGCGCAGGCACTTTGAGACTAGGCATCTCTGGAGTGATTACTCTCATTTATAAGAGTAAACATGCGCAAGGCACTTCTTTCTGAGCGTCTCTGGAGTGATTACTCTCATTTCTGAGAGTGTTTACGCGCAGGGACTTGGGGTATGGGGCTTCTGGAGTGATCACTTTGATATCTGAAAGTGGTTACTCTGGTCTATCCCTTGAAACCAACTCCCTGGAGTGATTACTGTAGTATCTGAGAGTAGTTACTCTCAGTTCATATTTTTTCAAAGAGCCAAAAATTCATGAAGTTGGTCTAGAATTTCCTGCACAATTATTCAAATGATCAAAATTGCAAAATATATTAACAAAAATTAATAGAATAAGACAAAAATTAAGAAAGCTATTATTTTTTACCTAAATGAGATTTTAATGTTATTTACAATCTCTAAGTCTATTTTTTTGTATTAAAACTTTATAAAAACCAAACAAAATATCTATAAAGTATGGATTCATCAACATTGTATTGATTTGCATGATGATATGTTTTTTTTATTTCATCAATATGTTCTTAACTAAAATCTTTGACCATTAAGAAATGTTGATGATGCATGATTAATTAATCTAGAATGATTAAAATTTGTTCCTTTAATATACGTGATATGGACTTAGTCCAAGTATGCTTTGATTAAGACATGATTCAATTCAATGAACTGCATGAAAAAAAAAGAAATGAAGGAAAATTTATTAGTAGTAAAAGTGAGGAATGAAATTTGATGTGAATATCTGACAAAATATGAGTAAAAGAAAAGGAATAACTAATACATGTGTCATAAAAATACTGATTGGTATGAATATAATATGTGTTGTAATACATCGACGAGTGAAACTATAATACATATGTTGTAACATATTGATTTGGGTGATTATAACACATGTATTAGGACAATATTGATTAGTGTAAACAATATGATCTTAGTATGTCACTATTAAGTTCCTGTATGGATAGTTCAAAGATATACTAGGAGTATAGAGTTCGGTGGCGATTTAAAAAATCTAGAAGAAATGAGGGTGATGAATGTTAATAGCTGATGTGTATATAATTAGTAGTGAAAGCATTCACAGGCCTCATACCTATTTCTTAACTAGACTCTTGACTATATTTTTACTATGAGAGTTGTATAATGTACATGTTGTATCCATGTGTGGTGGCTAACCGGCGACTATCCATGTTGGTGTAAATCCTTCATAACTAGGAAGAGTATGACGACAATGATTTATGGGCCTGTGAGTACCTAGAGTATCGTTAGTTGGTGAATCTTTCAGAAATGAAATGAATAAAGTGGCGTGAACTCAAGGATTGAATGATTGTATTTGGTTAAGTGTGAAATGATGTGTATGGATTATCTTGTTTAATCAAAATTTTATAAATAAATTGTTTCTATTTTGATATATGTTGTATTAGGAAATGTTTTTAGCATTATTTTGATTGTTTTGTAAAATAAGGATTCAGTGAGATAGAGGATATTCACCCTTATAAATTTTCAAGTAAAAGAGAAGTAAAAGAAGATTGATTGATCCATTTTAGATCATACTCACAGATAAGGAAAAAAACTGTTCTGTTAGGATTTAGTTTATTTTGGAGAAATGTAATAATATTAATTATGTTTTCATTTAGAAACATAGAAAGGTAAATATTTCAAATGTTAATTTTTAAATTTATAATATTTTGATAAATCTTGTTGTAAATGATAATTTAAAGTGCTGTATAATATTTAGTAGTTAATTACTTTAAATTTCAATTTATACTTGGCCTTAGTTAGAGATCTAATTTGCTGAAAGATAGTTTTGTTTATATTATAAACCTATGTTATATATATAACATAGGAGTAAGATCTTGAGCCTTTCATTTAACTTATATATAATAAGTTATAATTTATTACTTTACTGACCATTATGTAAGTTAAATAAAAAGCTCAGATCAAGTGTAAGAGTTTATATACTTACACTAGTGTGAGAAGATTATGAAATTTTAACTTTTACTTCAATTAAGAAATAGAGTTAGAAGTTTGTTTTTACAGGAGATGTAATTTACCATAAATACTATTAGTAACTCTTAATTTGTTTTTATAAGTTTAACTGAAGTGGTTATGGTTAAAATTTCATTTTTCATGTTATGTGCAATGACATACCTTGACATAAGCAAGACCTTACTCTAGGTGGACCAGAGAAGTAGGGATGAGTTACCTAGAGGATAACTTATTGCTATTGTTTATTATTTTTATTATTATTTGTGTATTTAGAGTTATTGTATGAACCTATTTGTTTTCTCTTGCTATATATTAAATTTAAATAATTAGGAGAAAATTAAAAAAGTTTATAATCTATTTAGTATTATGCTATTATACTACTTTTATCTAATCAAAATTTGCTCTACAACTTTATGTGTGGTTAATTTCAATACCAAATTATAAAATTTTAAACTTAATAATTCTTAGTAAAAATAAGCTTAAAAATGAAAATGAAACTATTATTATTAGTAAGAGGCGCATCTCACTTGCCTTAATAAATTAATTACTTTTAAAATTTTATTTTAGAATAAGATTTATTTTTAACCTAAAATAATTTTCAACTTATTTTTTTATATTTTTAAATGTATTCATTTTATTTAAATATATATTTTTTCACTTATTTATTTGACTAAACTATATTTTTTTCTCATAATTTTTAGTCTTTTAAATTTTATTTAAATTAAAAATATTGCATATATAATGCATGCAAGTATCACTTAAAAAAATGGTCGTTTACTACCAATTTATTCTTAAATTAATCATTGTATATATACATGAAAACTAAATTGACAATGTACAAATATTGTGGATTTATACTAACAATATTACATATTAGACTCATAAATAATCTTTTAGTAAAACTATTATAATATTATATTAATATAATGTACTCTCTATTGGTATAAATATATAAAGTTTATACTAATAATTTACTTTTTTATTAATTAAAACATATTAATAAATATTATCTTATTATTTAATATTTTTTTATTAATAAATGGTATTTTTTATATTGTATATATTTAAATAACAAAACCTTTTACTCAATAGCTTACTTTGAAACCACAGTGAGACGTATGAAAACAGTAAATAAGTCTCTAAAGCTAAAGCATAAGTTATAGTAATTAAAAGTCTTTAAAATGATATTACTAATTTTTATCTAATAAAAAATATTGCAGACCCAATTATTTTATTTAGTAATTATTTATTTGTTTTTTTCTATGCCATATCTTTTATTTTTATCTATTTTTTTATGTTTTGGAAATTGATAAAAAGTTCATTTTCTAATTTCATTATAAAAAATAAAATTTTATATAAACAACAAAAAATAAAAAAAATAGATATGAATAGAATAAGAGAGAGGAGAGAGATAAGAGTTCTGTAAATTTATTTATAAGTCATTCACACACATATTTTATTTCATTAATTGAATTTTCATTTAAAACATAAGTTTCAAAAATTTATCTCTAATATTTAAAAATATAAAAATTAACTCTAATAAATTCTTTTAAAGAACTAATTTGGTTAAAAAAAATAAAATTTTTTTAAAAATATTTTATAAGGTAAAAATTACAGTACTACCTTAGTTAATCAGTAATTTAAAGAAGTAATTTTATTCAATTAAATATGAATTTTAATAGAGAAACTAATTTTTCTTGTAAAAGAAGTTAAAATTATTTAATAATTTTTACAAATTAAATTATTTTAGCAAAATTTTTCAAGAATTAATGAGTTTAATATAAATTATTAAAAAGATAACTATGAGCCACTAGCTTTAGTTGAGAGAAAACAAAAATAAAATATTTAATACAAGTTGTAAAATTGGCCAAAAATAATAAAATAGTCTTAGGATGAACTTATATTGTTGGCTTATTTTGAGTAAGATAATGACTTAAAAAAATTTGAAATATTTATAAAAATTTATTAGATTAAATAGAATTATTGACATTTAACAAAGAAACATAAAAGTCAACTAAAAAAATTAAACAATTTTTTAAAAAATAGGCTCCAAAATCATAACAAAGAAATTGAGTAAAAATCTTATAAGATTCCAGTCTTTTTAATTGGAATTAAGGGCCACAGCTGCTTAGAGCTTCAAATTATAGCTAAATGTACCTAAATTGAGCGAGAAAGAAGTTGGACAAGAAAGGAGTCAATGAAGAAAAAAGTTGAGTCCACTAAGACTCTTAAATGAGACTTGAGTCAATAATTAAATTTCTACCCAATTAGCCTAACTAAATGGTAATTATCCCAAATTCAACTAATGGTTAGTACTAATGAGAAGAAATAAACTAGGTTTGGCTAACTAGAAAGTTAGGAACAAACCAAGCAAAGATAAAAGGATGATCAAGTGACATCATGGTGGCAAAGTTTTTCAACATAGGCAAGACTTTTGGGGGACTTTTTCACATAGAAGAAGACCTTGTGAAAGCCTGCTTTTAACATGAAAATTGTTGGTCTAAGTGTGAGATCCAGGCACTAGGTGAGAGCAGGGAATGATTGCCGGTGCAGTGTGGGCACGGATAAGGAGCGGCTCCTGGCAAGCTTCCGGTGGTAAGGAGCACATGAATGAATCGAACTTCATCGGAATGAGAGGGATTCAGAAATTGTGTATACAGTTGAAGATAACTTAAAGGAATTGATTATAACTAGCTATACTAACAAAATGCATTTACTTTTTGGTGGCCTAGTATGCTTAACTTAGAGCAATTATTGGATGAGTGACCTCCTAGAAAGTTCTCGAGAAGTGTGTGAGTGAGGACAAAATACATTGAAAAGTCACAGTGAAATAGAAAGAGATAACTAACATAGTAAAGAATTTCAAAAGGTGGTTACTAATCAAATGAAGTTAGAGTTGATTTCAAACTATTCTTCAATTGTAAAACTAATTTTCTTCTTAATTACTTTGTTCCTTAATTGATCAAATGAAGTTGAGATATTCACTCAACTTCTATTGATATAAAATCTCTAAAATCAATTTAAATAAATAGCTAATTCAAGAGTTGTATTAAGGAAAAAAATAAATATTCATTACAATCAAGAACCTAAAATTTATATTTACAACCAATTTACAATTTCTAAATGGGATCCATCAATCCCTAAAAAAAGAAGATGAGATCATCATATTTAAAAATTGAGAGAAAAAAAGAGTGGAAGAAAAGATAAAAAAAGAAGTCTAAACTAGTCCATTAGTACTTAAGAATGTGTATAGCAAGCTTTAGGATTTTACTATATATGAAAATCCTCTAAGGATACTTCAAAAAAAATATATATATATTTTAACATGCTATTCGGAAAAACATATTTTTCAAAATCTTAAATCAAGGCAAAATGGTATCCATTTGTTTGTTCCTCAGATCAAATCGAAAATTCTCCTTTGCCATACAATTGCTAAATATGGATGAGAACAAAAACCTCGATACATTTATACAATGATGCAATTTTATAAAATGTTGTGACGATATTTGATGGTTAATAGTATGACTCCAGTTAATTACACATTAGTGGCAACTTAATGCAAAAGCGAATGAAGAATGACCCCTCTCAGTTTGATGGTTAGAGTTTTCTAAAGGCAAATGTGTATTAAACTGTTTTCATAAAAACAATTCATAGACATGTCAAACTAGAGGAGAATACGTAAAAATTAAATAATCCAAAGTGTTTATTGTCATCAAAAGTTGAATAGCAAATTATCCATCCTAATATAAAATATTATATTCTATTGTTAAATATAATGTAATTCAAAATAATAAATTAATGTTAATCCATGTAATAAAATTGAGAAAATCGAACACATGTAAAACTAAAAACAAATTTCATTAACTTCTAAGAGAGTCTAGTAATACCTTTGTACAATGAAGTTGAAACAAATAGTTACTACGTAATGCTAATAAAACGGGGGAACACGGAACAATGAATCATGTTAAATAATAACAAAGTAAGAACATAATATATCATTGTTCTCTTAGCATGTTGTCCCTATTACGAGTTTCCAATAATAAGAGCAAAGCACAGCTGGTTGGTTAATGAATGACGAAAGATCCACACTTTGATGTAATCGTGAGTTTGCAATGCATGATTTTGGAAGAAATTTTTCCATTGTCCATTAAGCACAAAGTACTTTTCTGCCCACTTCTTAAACATCATGGAGTAGTCATGGTTATCCATATCATATACCCAGACTTGTATTCCTTCGTCGATATTTTCACCATCCCTCAATAATGGTAGGAAGAAATTTATCACATGATTTTTATTGAGGAGAAGTCTGTTGAGATCTGCTTTCACATCACTTTTTGTTAATCGCTTCTCCAAAGGCTTACCACATTCTAAAATATAGTCTTTGAGGCTTTGAATCGGAGGCAAATCTTGAGTGTGATGGTACCAACTAACATGGTTGAGATTTTGTGATGAATGAATGCTAGACAGCATCATTGGTGATGACCCTTCATCACATTCTTGGACATCTTTGTCATCTTCTAGCATAGTTGTTGAATGTGACGATGACCCTTCATCAAATTCTTGAACATTCACAATTGAATGTTTGTCACTCTTGTTGTTGCCAAAAAGATTTTCATGCCACTTATGCGAATCTTTTTCTTGTTGCATAATCTCCAGAAGTTCAAGTGTTGTTATTTCATCCTCAGTGAATTCCTCCACGCGCTTTCTTTCCATCTTTTTTTTAATTTTGGTTCTCTTTCCAATTCTTGAAACTTTTTATGAAAAGAATCCTATATTTATATAACTGTTCCTGACTAACCTTTTAAATTAAAGATAAAGTAAATCATGTAAGCAAGATAATTTTTATTTTCTTTTTGACATATGGATAAATCAAAATCTTCTTAGAGATATAACTTTTTATTTTTTAATTAAAGGCGTGATAAAATTACAATTGCAGTTAAGATTCTTTACACTACGTAACAAATTTGTTAGTTGCACTAAAATCACAGGTACAAAGTTAATAATACACGTTTTTTTTTTTTTTTTGCTAATATACTACACGTTTTTTAAATCCTAGTTCATGAGCGACCAAATAAATTTTCATAAGTTATACATATAATATTAAATTAAATAAATTTTATAAGTACAAATTAAAAGTATATTAAGTTATAATTTTTAATTAAAAATTAAAAAGCATGTTTAAATTAAGATTAAATTTAAAATTAATTTTTCATATTCATTAATGTAATGTGTCAAAAATTAAAATCACAAAATTTAATTATATCCATATTTATCATCGTGGGTTTATCGGCTAGTTCAATAATTAATTCTATTAAACATTTTCAATTTATTCAAATATCTTTTTAATATTTGTGTTTCAAGTAGTTTATCCACTAATTTTATTAAATATATTCTAAGTATGCCGAATTGAACAATAAGCTAACAACAAATTAAAAAATATTATAGTGTATAATTTTTTACATTTTTTTATATGGTTTTAAGCATGCACGAAGAGTATTTTGATGCATGGAAGAGGACAAATGTTATTTTGAATTTTTTTTTAGTTTATTCAATTAGTGTATAATTATATTTATGTATGTTAAATTTGATTTTTATTTTGAAAAGAGAAAGATTTGAGAAGCTATATTAAACAAGATGTTTTTAAGTAATCAATTACTTTATTATTACACCCTGTGACGTCCACTGCACTAAATATTTAATTTCTTAATTTTAATTTTAAATTTTTATAATGTATTTTTAATTTTAAATAATTATATAATTTAATCCTATTTAATATAATAAAAATTTTATTATTAATGATAAAACTATTTCTTTTTAATTTATAAAATTTATTAAATTTAAAAATAACAATGCAATATACCTTGAATTTTTATTTGAAAATATCATTATGATTTAATAATATATAACACGAAAAGCTCAATAGTTATAGAAAAATCAAAATTATTAAAGTGATCAATTTCTTTTTTTACGGTCGCATGGCTTTTTTTTTATATGTTTTTTTTTTTAAATTATAAAAATATGAATCGTTTGGTAAAATTATGAAAATATAATTTTTTTTAAATTATCGTTGGCAACTTTTGATTACTTTTTGAATATTTAATTATTATTTTAAAGATTGCATTGGCAACTTAATTTTTTTTAAAAAAAATTGTTATCCGTGATTTTTTAGATTTTATTACTTTTTTATGTTTTATCTTTGAATTTGTATCTATACCAAAAATCCCTATTAAAAATTTTTAAACTTCATATTTTTATTATTTTCAAAAATTACTATATATATATATATATATATATATATCATATATATATATATAAAATAATCCATCGTATATTACGCAAAATCTTTACGCATTAATTATATATAATAAATTTACAAAACAAGATAGATATAGTGATCAATTTAGAGATACTCGTATAATTAAGTTAAACTTTTAAACAAGAGAAATAATTAGAGATCTTGATAGTAAAATTACTTTTTTATAACAGGAAAACCTCAATAAATATACTTGATTTTAATTAATTTCAGAACTCATTGTATGTTTTTGAGTTATAAACTAAATAAAATAAAACTTATAACACCAAATAATTCAATAAAGATGAAACAGGAAAACAAATTTTATTCTTTTACAACCATCTACTAATAACTTTATACTGAAAATTAAAATTTAATAGTTACGTGACACTTTTCTCCTAGCTAGTAAATCAAGAGTAAAATTATTTCAATAATTTCAATCCACAGTGTAAAATAACATACAAACTAACTTATGTAATAAGCATATCAATCATATCACTTATATGCATGCACTGTTTTCATATACTATGATCATATTTTCTTAATACTTTTATTATTCTTTGAGCCCTTATCTCAATCAATCATTATCCCTGAGATCACTCAAGGTTTTCTGCATAAGATAATTGTTGGTTAACAGTAACAATCACGGATACAACGTGTGCTAACACAACATCTTTTACCAAAAATATGAGTTAGGAAAAAAGTGTGGGATATGTTCGTTCTTTTACTAATGTATACTCATTATTGAATAGCATTTATTATCCTCATTTCTCCCAAATTCCCAAATCGGCTTCATCTTCCATACCCCTAATATATCTCTATAACTATCTACATGTATTTTGATCATTTTTTATAATAGCACAAATTTCACCCTTTTCCTTTCTTATTATATATATTTTCACAATTTTCATCATAACATCGTCATATCATGCCGAAGGTTGGACACCTCTGGACTCCGTCCAAACTGTATAAATATATTTCATACATTATATTTCATATAAGGCAAAGAACAACCAAATATATATTAAGTTGTTCATCACTTAAACAAATAACCATAATTTCAATTAGCTTATATTTGATCAAATGAAAGAAAGTTACAAGAGGAATTTATGAAGCATATTTTTATAGGCTTCTTCAAATGCATGTGCGGAAAAAATAAATTTCTATGTTGCTATAAATATATCATGTTCATTTCCTTATAAAAACATCGAGAGAACAAGAACGTAAAAGATAGACAGAAAAATAAATAGATTTTTCTTTTTTGTGTTTTATTAGTGAGATATAATAGAGTTGAGAGAAAATTCTGAGTGTAATTTTGGTTTAAACACTGGAGATTTTGTATACTCTTTAGTGCTCTATAATACTACTATTATAGTAGGAGAAAATATTACTAGAATATCTTGTATTAATTATTATTTGGTAGACATAATTATTCAATCATTTTTCACAATTATCGCTCACATCCATAAAGTTGTTCACACACTTAGGGTGTGTTTTACTGTAATTTCTTAACATGGGCAAGACCCCTCTTGTGTGGGTGAGAACATTAGACAACAAAATTTTTTCACTGATTTTTTAGTAATCTCGCCTAATAGAGATGTGGTCGAGAGAGCTTCCACTTTTTCCCTTGGGCCTTATTGCCTGGTGAAAGGACAATTGAGGTGATATTATTCATTCTTGCATGGACAAGACACATCTCTCTTAAGCGAGAATGCTCTGAAATGCCTGGTTCAAAAAACATAGTCTCACTTAAGCAAGGCCTCCTGCAACTTCTAAAAATTTAACTTCCTTTTCTTTAAAAGTAAAATAAAATAATAAATAAATAAATAAATACAGAATAAATAAAATAAGGGTGTTGCAATTCATAATATCAATAAGTAATTATTAATCATTCTTATAAATAAATTGTCTGTTACAAAGACCTATATTAATAAAACTGATTAACAAAACAAGTAAAAATAAGTATGATGCTATGCTTGTAAACGAAGTTCCCAAAATTCTTACATGATCAACAATGACATAGCTTTAAATTATGTCATGATAGGAGTCGAGAAGATGAACTTGCTTTAAAAAATACATAATATATTTTTCAAAAATTAGAAGAATCGTCACCAAAATTTGTTAAAATAAATATTAAAAAACTTTAAAATCAGTATGATTTTTAGAACTAAAAATGTGTTCAGGAGTCATTTACAGAAGATATTAGCACCTATGAGTTTGTTTGAATAAAAATTACCTTAATTGATTGTACAAACTCATCATAATTTTGAAAATATTTATTTAACTCTTAAACAATAATTTTTATTACACTTTTGTTTACTGTTTTATTCATATATTAGAAACATTAATTGATATTATAGGAAGGAAGAAAAAATAAATTTGACTTGACGAGTCTAATTCTCACTCTTATGTATCTCCAGATATAATAGAAAATTCAAAGTTATGTAGTTTTATCTAAATAAAAATTTGTATTAATTTAAAATTTATTAAAATACTTTATTTTACAATTATTTTTTTATAAAATATAACATTTAGAATATAAGATAGTATAATTATACATGTATTCTATTATAAACAATACGGGAGGTGAAGGAAAGTCACACACTTATATAGTAAATCACTACAAGAAAAAGTTAATTAATAATAAAAAATATTTAAATTTAAAATATTCCAGTGAGTAAATTAATTAAAAGAAAACTTATATTACAAACAAATTAAGAAAAGCAAGCTATAAGTAAATTTCTCATAATTGATTTGACTACCAAAAATAATACAAATTGCATTTCGGTATTGTAAAACATCATATGATGTTTTCAGTATTCAAATACTTGGTTATTTAGTTTATTAAAGTTTGAAACATGACTTAAAGTTTGAAAATATAAAGTTAATTTTACTTAATAAAGGAAAAATATATAAAGAAAAATGAAAAATATATTTAGGTTATTTAATAAATATAAATATTTAATGAAATGAGGTAAAATATAATTTAATTTTAAAATAAGCATATATTGCATAAAACTTAAGGTAACATTGATATACATGAATCTCTGTAACTTATAAAAATAGAGTCAACTAAACTAATGTATTACAAATTGTTGCATAAATATTATTTTAACTTGATTAATGAATCAGTAAATAAATAAATAACTTAATTATTATTAATTAGAAAAAAATATTTAAAAAAATATTTACATTGGTTAATGCAATAATTATCCAATTAATTTAGGATGAATTATAAATTTTTGTGTGAATAAAATAAAATCTTTTCTTAACTTAAATAATAAATTATTTATTTTATAATTAAAGTAAAAATATTTGAAAAGGTATATTTTAAAGGGTGAAATATTTAATTAATTTAAAAATAAAATATTATTTAACTTAAAAAATTTAATTGTATGTTGACAACGGTGACGTAGGTACATGTTAGATTCCAATAATCTATAACCAATGAAGTGAGAGATGTTACATCCTAACATTATAGATTATTGAGTTAATTAAGTGAATCAATTTTAATTTAATTAACAGATAAATTACATTAAATAATTAACTCAATAATCTATAATTAAATTACATTGGATAATATAATATAAAAATATTTAAGATAATATATTTTGATTAATTAATAAAATAAATAACTAAATAAAAGGGAGTATATTTTAATTAAATAATAAATTATATAATTAAATAGAAATGAATCTTAATTCACTTTTAAAATAAATTTTTATATTATTTAATAATTTCAATAATGAATCTTGATTTATCTATTAGTTTTTCATGAAATATTGTTAGTGGTTTTGTACAGTTTTTTTACAAAATTTGAGGATAATTAGTGTGGCATTAAAATTGTTTAATAGTATGTATTAGGCCATGGTATCCACAAACCAATTTGACACATGCTCACTTAAGATAAAAAAAAAAAAAAAAAGACAGTCCATTTGCTTAATAAGAACCTTGGAATTGATTAAATCGTGATCCTTTGCTTATCAAATTAAGATTCAAAGGATCAGGATTGTTACATCGGCTCTTCAACTGCATGAGTTTATATACCCACTCATAGATTTTATCATAAGATTCAAACTATTTATATTTTTCCTTTTGGTAGAAAAAGCAATATATTATTCCATTTTAACATCCTATTAGGCTTACGAGATAATAACATGTATATGAAATTTTGTATATTTTGCAGGTTTGGGCAGGCAATTCGGCGAAGTTCACGAGAAAGCTCACTAATAAAGAGATAGCTTACATCTCCCAGTCAGCCACCATTTTACACTAACCTCGCGCAGGTTCATGTAATTGAAAATGTAAGAAAAAAATTTGAATGCAATGAATTTAGAAAACTAATTATAAAGCAATTTGTTTTAAATATTGCGAATTGCACTGTAAACAATTATTGAAATATAAATTTTTTGTGAATGAAAAGTTAAAATCTTCTTTTGTCTATTTACGTTTTCTTAATTTTAGGTTTTCAATAAAACAAATCTAAAGAGCAGTATAATGTGTTTATGCGATACTAAACATGATTCCAAGATACAATATTTGATTAAGACTTCATCTAACAAAATCATGCAATATTAAATTATGGTAGCAATTGCATCCCTTATTAATGCTACTCCTTCCATTGTTACAAATACTAACTATGTTATCGACTAGTTATCAATGTTGACTGTAGCGAGAAAATGATATGTCAATGTGATCAAACAACTGTACTATCATTTTTCACATTAATCTTTAATTTCTCTCAAATGCTTAAAAATTTAAAAAAATTACATAGTTGATGAATCCATATTTTTACTAATATTTTAGCATAATTCTAACACATTTGATAAGAAAAATATATGAAAAAAGCAGGAAAAACTCAGAAAAAGAGAATGAATTTAAGTTTTCTTTAAAATTGTAGTTATCTTAGCAATTGTGGAATTTTTGCTTAGGAATTAAGTTTTTAATCTTGTTTTTGAAGGAATAATTCGAGCAAGGTTCATGAAAATAGAGGCTTGATGACAAGGAAGAAGAAAGAAGCAAGTCTGGACTCCAAAAACACAAGACCAAGAAAGTGCAGACTGGGCGTGATCACTATTGTCAGTAAAAGTGATCACTCCAAAGTTCAAAGAAGAAGAAAGCCTGGGCGTTATCACTTTTATCAGTAAAAGTGAGCGTTCCAGAGAGGCAAATATCAGGAAAAGCTCTGCGTAACCACTATTATCAGCGAAAGTGAACGTTCCAGAGAGCTTTCAACTTGGCGAGTTGTGCGTAATCACTTTTATTCATGAGAGTGATCACACGCAACCACTTGAGCTTTGCGTAGTCACTTTTATCAGCAAGAGTGATAGTTCCAGAGAGCTTTCAATATCAGGAAAGTTGCGCGTGGACACTTTTTCTCATAAAAGTGTTAACGCGCAACCATAAACCTTCTGCATGGCTACTATTTCTCATAAAAGTGATAACGCGCAAATCTGAGAAATTCTATAAATAACAGAAACGTGCAGATTTTTTGGAGTTCAGTTTTATTTTTCGTTTTTTCTATTAGATCTCGTTGAGAGAGCTTGAGAGAGAAGATTGGGGTCAAGTCTTGAAGCTTCCACAAAGAGGAATCGGATTGGAGCTTCCGGCTATGGCTTCTTGGAGTTTTTCTTCTTCTTCTTCTTCTTTCTCTTTTCTCTTCTCCCATGTCTGAGTAGTTTTCTTGTAGTTAGGGGTTTATGGAACTCGAATTGATGTATTGATTTGATTCTTGCTTCTGAATTTTGAGTTCTTGGATTAATTGAATTGTGAATTCTGTTTTTCTTGCAATCTATGAATGGAAATTCGTTTGATTCATCTTAGAGGAACAATTACCAATGGAAGTTGGATTTGCTTCTCTGATCTGAGTTAGCAATCAGAATTTGGGGATTTCTTAGGAATAAGGAGACCTAATTCTGCAATCTTAAGGTTCTAAGTCTTAATGCAACTTGAAATTGAACTTCACCTAAGGGATTAGGGTGGTTTAGTTGCTTGTTAGGGTCAATGAGTTAAGGAATTAACCTTTGGCTATTGCTATGCGAAACTGATTGTCAATTAACCAAGTTCTTGAATGTTCAGAGGCATAATTGAATTGATATTGATATTCTTGTGAAGTAAATTCCTAACTATTCTTCATTCCTATCTCATTTCATTACATACTCTATTTTTCTGCAAGTTCTTTGCTTTACTGCTGTTATATGTTACAAATCTCATTCCAAAATTTGTATGGCTCAAATGGTTATAATTCTGTGAAGTGGTACTTGAAACCTAAATTTCATGTGGAGACGATATTATGATCTTTAATTTACTCATCACTTGCTGCAATCCTAGTGCACTTGCTAGTGTTAGATTGCGAACAACAAGTTTTTGGCGCCGTTGCCGAGGAATTTTGCTTTTAAATATCATTAGTAGTAGAAAAGTAACTAGATTGAGCATTTATTTTGTTGCTTTGCTTTCAAATTGCTTCTGCATAATTTTACTGCACCTTGTATAGTATTCTGCATAATATTGTTGTCTGCTGCATAGAGTTTTTACATCTTTGTTTTTTGCATAATTTCAGTTTTCATTGTTCTTCATATTTGTAATTGCCATTGTGCATATTTTTATATGATTTAAAAATTCTACAACTGCTAGATTTAAGTTTCTATATGCTTTTACTGATAGATTTTGCATGATTTCTGTTGTGCATTTCTGAGTATTGATTGTAGTCTAATTTTGTTTTAATCTGATTTGTATATGCGTGGTAAAAACAAGAATAAATCAATTCTGGTCTTTGATCCTGACATAGACATAACTTTGAGAAGAGAAAAGAGTCTAGAGCAGAAAAAGTCATAGGAAGTGATAGTGAATTAGAAGCTGTCCATTCTCTAGAATTCAGAGTAATCCTAGAGTGAAAAGAACACCTACACCTTTGAGATAACCAAATCCAGCAATAAAAATGGCAGAGCAAAACAAAATTAGAACATTAGGGGACTATGCTATTCCTAACATGCAAGGTTTTAACTCTTCTATAATTAGGCCAACTATTCAAGCCAATCATTTTGAGATTAAACCTACCCTACTACATTTAGTCCAACAGGATCAGTTTTCTGGAGAAAATTCTGATGATCCTAACTTACATATTTCAAATTTTCTGCAGCTCTGTGACACCATAAGAATGAATAAAGTTAGTGAAGAAGCTATCAGATTGAGACTATTTCCTTTTTCCTTGAGAGATAGAGCAAAATGTTGGTTACAAGCTCAACCACAAGGAAGCATCACAACTTGGACAGAACTTGTGAATAAGTTTCTAACTAAGTACTTCCCTCTATCCAAAGCTGCTAAGTTGAGAGGAGAAATTACATATTTTGTGCAGCAAGAAGGAGAATCATTGTATGAAGCTTGGGAAAGATACAAAGAATTACTTAGAAGGTGTCCACATCATTGTATCCCAGATTGGATGCAATTGGAAACTTTTTATAATGGGATGAATGCAGCAACAAGAACAATGGTTGATGCTGCTGCTGGAGGTTCATTAAATACAAAGTCCTTGGAAGAAGCTCAAAGAATTATTGAGATGATGGCATCTTCAATCTATCAGAATTCAAACTCAAGAAATCAAGGAAGAAACTCTGGTCACGAAGCTAAGGTTCTGGAAACTTTTCTTGCACAGAATCAGCTACAAAATCAAATGTTTTCAGAACAATTACTGCCTTAACACAACAAATCAGCAATCTGCAAACAGGGAGTATGCCTACCAGTCAGCTAAGTTGTGATTTTTGTGGAGGAAACCATGTAAATGGTGCATGCGAGGCATCTACAAGTGAACCACAAGAGCAAGTGAATTATATGAATAATTTTCAGAGACAACAGCCATCATATCCCCCTAGATTTCAATTTTCGAATAATAGAACTCAGTAGTATTCTAATTGGAATAATCAATATTCTGCTGCAAAGAATTCTAACTCAAATTTTTCTTTTTCTAATGCAGAACCAGCAACACAACAGCCTTATTTTTAGAGGAATTCATCCACTCAACCTCAAAGAAATCAGAAATTTTCCAAGCCTATGAATGAGAGGTTGACTGAGATGGAAGAAACTATTTTGCAATTCATGAAGGTGACTCAAACAAGCTTCAAGAACCAAGAAGCTTCCATGAAGAAACTAGAAACACAAATCAGACAATTAGCTGAACAACTATCCAGCAGGGATGAAGGAATATTTCCAAGCAATACAGTAATCAATCCTAAAGAGCAATGTCAAGCCATAACTAAAAGGAGTGGAGCTGTAGTTGCAAGTCCTAAACCAGCAGAAAAGAAAGTAAATGATGCAGTAGAGAGAAAAATTGAACAAGATCTACAACAAGGAAATTTTAAGCTATTGAAGAAAGACCATTCAGAAGAAAAAGTAGATGTTCCTATGAATTCTGAGAGGAAAACCAAAAAGCAACTCTTTGAGGAAGCTTGTAAGCCAATAGATCCAGAAAAATACAAGAGGCTGCCCTATCCTCAAAGAGTCCAAAATCCTAAACAAGAGGAACAATTTGAAAGGTTTATGAATGTCTTTAAGAAATTACAAATTAACATTCCTTTTGCAGAAGCTTTGGAGCAAATGCCTTCATATGCAAAGCTTATGAAAGAACTACTTTCCAAAAAAAGGAAGCTAGAGCATGATAAAACAGTACCTTTGACAGAGGAGTGCAGTGCCATTCTCAAGAGAAAGCTTCCTCAAAAGCTGAAAGATCCTGGATCATTTAGCATTCCTTGTGAAATAGGAAACTGCACTGTGGGAAGATGTTGTTTGCAATCTAACACTAGCAAGTGCACTAGGATTGCAGCAAGTGATGAGTAAATTTAAGATCAGAATATCGTCTCCACAGGGAATTTAGGTTTCAAGTACCACTTCACAGAATTATAACCATTTGAGCCATACGAATTTTTGAAGGAGATTTGTAACATATAACAGCAATAAACCAAAGCAATTAAAGCAAAGAACTTGCAGAGAAACAGAGTATAAGATTTGTGATGAAATGAAATAGCAATGAAGGATAGTTAGGAATTTACTTCACAAGAATATCAATATCAATCCAATTAAATCCTCTGAACATTCAAGCAATTGAATAATTGACAATCAGTTTCACATATATCTAGCCAAAGGTTAATTCCTTAACTCATTGACCCTAACAATCCACTAAACCTCCCTAATCCCTTAGGTGAGATTCAATTTCAGGTTGCATTAAGAATTAGAACTATAAGATTGCAGAATTAGGGCTCCTTATCCCTAAGAAATCCCTAAACTCTGGTTGCCAATTCAGATCGGAGCAAACAATCCAATTCCCATTGGTAAAGATTCCTCTTGATTAATCAAATGAATTTCCATTCAGAGATTGCATGAAAAGCAGAATTAACAACTCAATTAATCCAAGAACTTAAAGTTCAGAAGATAAAGTCGAATCAATACATCAATTCGAGTTCCATAAACCCTTAACTATGGGAAATTAAGCACACATTGCAACAAAAACAGAGAAAGAAGAAGAAGAAGATGAAGAAGAATGCAGAGCAGCCATGGCCACGAGCTCCAATCCGATCCCTCTTCTTGGAGCTTCAAGCTTCGACCCCAATCTTCTCTCCACTCTCTCTCAACGAGACTCTAACTAACAAAACAGAAAATGAGCAAAAAGATCCCAGTTTCGCGCTTCAATCAGGTATTTATAGAAACCCAGTTCTGCGCGTTGTCACTTTTCTTCACAAGAGTAACCACGCAGAAGCTTTATGTAGTGTGCGTGTTCACTTTCAAGAGCAAGAGTAACCACGCGCAACTTGCAGAGTTGAAGGCTTCTCTGGAACATTCACTTTTGTTCATAATAGTGGCAACGCAGGAGGTCAAGGGCTGCGCGTGATCACTTTCGTGAGTAATAGTAACCACGCGCAAGCTGTCCTGATACAAGTGCCTCTGTAACGCTCACTTTCGTTGGCGAAAGTGACAATGCGCAGCTCATCAGGAATGAAGTCTCTCTGGAACGTTCACTTTCGTTGGCGAAAGTGATAACGCACACTGGCAACGCTCACTTTCACTAACAATAGTGATCACGCCCAGGCTGCAACCCATAATTCTTGTATTTTGGAGTCCAGCATTGCCATTCTTCCTCTTCCTTCCCATTGATTCTCCATTTCCATGACTTTTGCTCAGCTTATTCCTTCAAAACAAGATAAATTCCTTAAGAACTAAGTATAAATTCTACAAATGCGAAAATAACTACAAATTGAATTAAAACTTTCAATCATTCTCTTTTTCTGAGTTTTTCTGCTTTCTTCATATATTTTTCTTATTAAATGAGCTAGAATTATGCTAAAATATCAGTAAAAATATGGATTCATCACCACCCCAAACTTGAATTTTTGCTTGTCCTCAAGCAAATCAAACTAAACCAAGGGTAAGTTCCTCCATTTTCAAATTCAAATAGCAAACTGCTTTTCTCAGATTTTCCAATTTCCAATTCTGTGTTTTCTGCAAAATTTTCAATCAAGTTGTTTATCCAAATACTCATCATGATATTCCTACTGCATAATCATCATTAAGTAAGAATTGCTACCTAAGTTCATATATTTCATCAAAATTCATGTGAGTACAATTAATCAACATGATCACAGCTCACTTGGAAGTGTTTCTCTCATCATTCAACAGTGTTTAGGTGCTGTTTTCACTCTAAATCATCAATTTCACTGTACTCTACCATATGCTTACCCAATTTCTCCATCTCCTCTGCTTAGTACAATTAATCACACATCTAGAGGACTTTTTCAGGTTATAACAAGGCTAAGGTTAAGGTAGGTATCAAAGAAAATGGAAAACAATACATGCAGTTTCAAAAGATCAGAGGCATTTTGAGTGATTTGTTTTAAAACTAGCCTGGATCTACATTATTCCTCCTTAATTCTCTCACTTATGCAGCAAACAGAATTTTTCTTGCAGCAGAATTTTCATCTCTTTTCTTCTTTTCTTACTTTCAGTCACTATCTTCTTTTCTGCAGCACTTTGCTGCACTTCTTTTCTTTTGAACTCACATTTTTGTTCTTTTCACAGCTTTGCTTCATATATTTTTCATTTTACTGCAGCACTTTTCTTCTTTCTTTCTGGTTTGTTGAACTCCAACTTAGATAGCATGCTATTTCCCTATTTCACACCCCAAACTTAGAACATTGCTTGTCCTCAAGCAATTAAAATCTGGATGCCACCCCAAACTTAGTTTTAAAACTCATTCTTGATTAAACTCATTATGCCTTTGATCTTTTGAATGGTAAAAATTGGTTTTTCAGTCAAGGCTTTATAATGAGGTAATTTCAAGAAAGGGGATATTAAGCTCAAAAGGGTGAACTAAGATATTCAATCATAAAGGAAGGCCTTTAGGCTGACTAGGTATAATCAAACATGGCCTCTATCATGTGGGTGAAAACTGTAGCATGCACATTCAATTAAGAACAAGGGCAAGTTCTAGAGAATACAGCCAAATATGATTAATCACACAAGAAAAGAATTAGATAGCTCAAATCTCACTAGATATTATAAGTGATCATGTGGATTAATGAAAACACAATGCACTTTTCAGAAATTTATGCACCTAGTGGCAACTGCCTCATTTTTGAAAATACAAGTGTGATCTCATTTTGAGAATGGGAAAAACAACTAAAAAAAATTCACACAGAATTCACAAAATTGTCACCCATCTTGCAGTTAATTTGCAGAAAACAACTCATAACCTAGACTATTATTAGTAAATTTTCAGTGTATTGTGTAGCTAACACATGAATCAAGAGGTAAGGAATAACCCCCCTTTCATGGCAGCTTGTGCAGGTGTCATCAGCCAATGTGTGTGAGTGTTGTGTGAGTGTGACATTTTCTGCACAAAACACCAAAAATTTGTCAATTAGCAAGTGAAAAAGGGATTGAATTCTGCATAATTAATGTGTGTTCAAAACATAATTGTTCAGAATTAGCATGAAACCAAAATATACCAAGTGTGCAAATTACAAACCCAAATTCTAAAATGAAACCAAAAAGTTTGAAACTTAATTACAAAACCATCAAGAGAAAATTTGAATTAACAGAAAAGAAAATAAAAATCCTAAGCTAGTCATCTTGAGCATCCTCCTCATCAGAAATTTCATCTTCATCTTCTTCCTCATCCTCCTCATCTTCTTCTTCCTCCACCACTTCTTCAGTTGGCTGTGGAAAATGAGTCTTGTATATTGGCAAGTCTTTAAAAACTGATGAGCGTAGACATTGAGCATTCTCAGCCAAGTCTGGTGTGTGATAAAGTTCATCTTTGGTCATTCCCATCTTCTGACCAAGATTCATCAACACACATTCCACTAGCATGGTTCCTGCCTTCAAACTGTTGTGGAGCTCAGTTTGTCATTCAGCCAATTGATTTTGCCTTTCAACCAAAAGATGTAGGATGTCCTTCATCTTCATTGGTTTCTCCTTTCTGAACTGAGTAGGGATAGGTGCAGCTGAAGTGCAGGAGGTGGTGGCATAGATTTCCTTTACCATTGAGACAGAGATAGGGGGAGCAGATCTGATTTTCTCTTGGTAGTCTCCAACTTCAACCCCTGCATCCTCACAAAGTAAAGTGATTAATGAGGGAAAGGCTAGTGAATCTCTTTTTGTTTTCAGAATATTTAAGATACATTCACTAATTACTTCCCCTGCATCAATGTACATATCATTAACAATAGCAAACAATAATTCAGCCCTCTTTACTTCCAGGGTTGAACTATGCTTGACTGGCATGAAAGAATTCAATAGAAAGGTACTCCAGACTTTAGCAAATGGTAGTAGGTTCTTGGTGGTGATGCACTTGGGTTTCTGGGCGAGGTTCAGC
This sequence comes from Abrus precatorius, assembly GCF_003935025.1. Classification (NCBI taxonomy): domain Eukaryota; kingdom Viridiplantae; phylum Streptophyta; class Magnoliopsida; order Fabales; family Fabaceae; genus Abrus; species Abrus precatorius. The sequence goes on from NW_020874395.1 coordinate 22,541,664, forward strand.
TGCCAAGTTGTGCCTGGCCTTCCAATTCTGTGCAGGATTTCAATATAATCCTTGTCTTGACTATTCTTAAAGTCAGTGAAGTCCATCTGCCCAGGTTGTCTTTCAGTGTAAATTTCCAACACTCGATTGATGTTGGCAGCAGTGAAATCCACCCTCATACCCTTGACCATTGTGTGAAATTTGGGAATTTGGTCTCCCTTGAACCGCATTGCATTTGCATAAAACTCCTGTGTAATTTCTCTCCAACCTTTGTCAGCCAAAGAGCAGAAGTTGTCCCATCCCCTTTTCTGAATTTCTTCTGAGTACTCAGGGTAGTTACCTTCAGCAATTTCAAAGGCTCTATCTGGGACAATCTTCCTCCTCAGAATATTTGCCTTGAAATAATTTTCGTGAGCTATACTCCTGAACCTTGGATCATGATCAGTATAGGTAGAGGTAGAAGGAGCATTTCTTCTGGTCGGCTGAGGTGGTGAAGAGGTTGCAGGTGTGGTTACACTTGGCTGAGGAGGGTCAGCAATTTCAATTGGTGAGGAAGGTGAGACACCATCAGTTCTTGCTCTTTTAGTGGTTGAATAATTCCTGGCTTTTCCAGCTTGCAGATTCCTGATAGATCTCCTTCTTGGAGTGTTGCTGGCAGATCCAGCTTTGGTCTTCTTAGAAGGTCCAACTGGTGTATTCAAAGAAGTTCTGACCATTTTGAAGTGACTGCAAAAACAAGCAAGTAATTTGACAGTTTAAAATTCAAGACACAGAATTGTGACAATATACATCTCTTTACTAGATAATTTCAATCAATCCATGTGCAGAATTCCAACTTGCAGTATGTATCTATTTACAATCAGTTGCTGTCATGAGAATGTAATCATATCAACACACAAGCACTATTGTAAATTACTAAGCAATCACAGTCAAAATTGGTTAAACCTTTAAATTTGTAGTTTAGAGTGCACACTCTCAAAGCACATCAGGTTAACACAGAGATGCTATTATAGGTCATCAACATATTTTTATACATGCTCTCTTAAATTTTCAGATACACCAGAACTTAGGTACAAAATTAATCAAACCATATTCAGGGGATTTTTAACTGGCCTTCATAATTTGTAAACTCAAAGTTCACAATTTCACCAAGAATGCAGAAAAAGAATCACAATTTTCAACCAAATTTCAACTACTAATGGTTCCTAAAAGAAATTTTCTTCTGTCAGTAAAATTCATCCAGAATATTGCCTATTGTTTCTTTGAATCACATACAATTAGGACAGTGCACTCATTCATTATCATCAAAGACTAAAGATCAGTTTAATGCAGGACTATCAGTATGATATCTGTACAATCATGCAGTGCAATAGACAGCAGTAACTCATTCCATACAACTCAGTTCAGACATCAACATTCAAATATTGCATGCAAGGAGTATTTTCGTTGATGGCAACTGGAATATTTCTATTTCTTTCAAAGTCATTTTCAGATTTTTTTCGCATAATGCAGATGTGCATATGTTAACAGAGGAGATTGAATGATTTTGAAACCCTATTCACAGTATTTAAAGTTACTTATATCAATTACGCTCAAGATATTTCCCCATTTGCCATTTTTGACATTTTTCCAGAGTTGCAGCAAAGAAAAACCCTAAATACAATTTCAGAGAATGCAGAGAGCGTACCTGGAGCTTCAAAAATGTGAATGACAATGAAAAAGAAGGAGAAATTGCTTGCTGGTTGCTTCATGAAAGATTGAAAGTCAGAGAAATTCAGAGGGAAATGGGATTTAGGTTTAAATGGATGTGAGCGTGGTTCCTTTATATGGAATTTGGGGTCACGCGTGTGCACGTGCCCACTTTTTAAGTGAGAAGTGAACGTTCCCTTGTGAATAAAATTCTGCGTTGTCACTCTTGTCGAACAGAGTGAGTGTTCCAGAGAACTTGAAAATTTTGAATGCAATGCGCGTTATCACTATTGCTGGGCAAAGTGATAACGCGCAAGCTTTTTGCTTGAGCGTAGGTACTTTTATCAGTAAAAGGAGTAACGCGCTATGAAATATTCTATACTTACCTGCGCGTGGTCACTCTTGACAAGGAAAGGAAGTGATCCAGAGAGTGTGTTTTTCTCATCTGCCTCTGCGTTATCACTCTCATCAGCGAGAGTGATTGTTCCAGAGAGCTGTGTTTCCCAGTCAGTTTCTGCGTTATCACTCTCATCAGCGAGAGTGATGGTTCCAGAGGGGAAATCTTAGAATTCCATCTCTGCGTGATTGCTTTCCTGCAAAAGAGTGATTCCTTTCATCAATCCAAGTTCTCCAAACTTTAATTGGCTCACTTAACAAATCATAATCATTCCAATACACACTCACCATATAAAATACCTATTTCCCTCATCATGTTCACCTTTAATTACATATGCAACATTCATTCAAGGCTGAATTCTGCAGAATTTCTGCAGAACAAGTATTCACTCCCTACTTATGTAATTTTGACTTTTACATTACACATTATAGCATGAAATCCAATTGCATTTATCAGATTCGCTACAAATGACAGATTTAGCATACTTCAAAATTTACCTTTTGCATCAAATTTACAGAATATGATGAGTATGATGCAGAACTTTGTATTTTGCAGAAAATTTGCAGAATTTGATAACTATTATTCAGACTGTACAAGAACTTTAAGCATTCTAATTAATTCCAATCTGCATTCTTGTTTCAGCCACCAGATTTATTCCAAACATCAAATTCAGCAAGGTAACCAAGATGAAAAGTGCAGACTTTGACTTCTATGAACACTGTTAATTCAAAATTAATGCAGAAAACTTAAATTGGGTTAGAAATGTGAGTTGCCTCTCACAAAGCGCTCTTTTAACGTCACTAGCTTGACGTTATTGATCTTTGATTTTAAGAGATGATTTTGTAGATAATGGCTCTTGCTCTATACTTACACATTTCCCCTTTTTCTTATCAACTTGCAGCTTTTCATTTAATTCAGAACATGGTTGAAATAATAGTGGAGGAACTTCTAGCAACTTGATATACTTATTAATTTTCTTTCCCTCCTTTTCATTGTCTTTATATGTTACTGCAGCAAGTATTTCTCTTATAACATAATCATCCTTCTGTTTTTCCTGCTTGAAATTCTGCACTCCTTGAAGAAATCGAAACTTCTTGTGTTTAGCTTCATCTATTAGCTCAGGTGCATCTTCAAACAACCGTTTTTTTGTTCCTTTCTCAGGTTGTGTCTTGCTGTTGTCCTTTGGTTCTTTTCTTTTCTCCTCTTCTTGATGTAATTCTTCTTGTAGTTGGTTCACTGCATTATTAACACAAGGAAGAGAGTCTAGTTGCAGAATGCATTCTTTCATTACCTCATCTTGCTCTTCATGAACACTACAATCTGCTGCAATTATTGTGCTTTCCAAGACTGCAATTTCATCATTTTTCTCCAAGGGTGGTAGTATCACAGCATCTATTATATCAATCTTCATGCAGCTCATATCATCATTTGGATGTTTAATGGCTTCAAATACATTGAAAATGACTTTTTCCTCTTGTTGCTTATCTTGAATCTTGTTTTCTTCAGATTTTTCTAATGCTCTCTCTTTTTCAGCAGCCTTTGGACTTGAAATTTCTACCTCACTCCTTGTGAAAGCAGCTTGGCATTGCTCTATTGAGTCCATTATGGTATTGCTAGGTAATCTCTCATCATTCCTTTTTAACAATTGTTCTGAAATTTGTCCTATTTGTATCTCCATCTTCTCCATGGATGCTTCTTGATTCTTGAAACTTGACTGAGAAAATTTCATGAATTGGAATAAAGTTTCTTCAAGTTCATTCATTCTTTTTGAAGAAGTTTGTGAAGGTTGCAGTCCTCCTTGAGGTTGAGAATAAGGCTGTGAAGAATGAGAATTAAAGAATGGTGTTGTTGCAACTAATATTTGTTGATTCCAATCATAATATGTCTGACTTATGTTAGCTTGATATTGATATTCATGAGGAAAGGTATATTCAGATCTTTGAAAATTTCCTCCAAAGTTGATTTCTTCTTGAAATTCTGGTGCAGCCACATCATATGTTTCATTCAAATCATTTTCACTGTAAAAATCACATACCAAGGGGTTAGTTTGGGCAACTCTAGCTTGAAAATTATTAATCAAAGCATTAAGAGTATCTGGTTCATAAGCTTCTGTTCTTGCAACTTGGCTTTGATAAAAATTCTGATACATGATGGTTGCCATCAAACAATAGAGCAACTTATTTTTCTGGTTTTTCCTTGCATACAAAAAGAAAGAAAACAAAAGTCTAATCAAATTTGTAACTAGGAAAAATGAAATATGAAATTATGCAGAAATTACAAAACATAACATGCAACAAATATAGAAATTTATGCAGAAAAATAAAAAAAAACAAGATTATGCAGAAAAATGCAAAAGAAAACAGAAAAGCTACAAAACAGAATATGTAGAAAACATAGAAATTTATGCAGAACAAAAATTAAAATTATGTAGAAGAATGAAAAACAAAATTATGCAGAAAATACAGTGTTAATTTTACCAGAATCAGAAATTCATGAATGCAGAAAACATAGAAATTATGCAAAATGAAGTTTACAATTATGTAGAAACATGAAAAATGAGATTATGCAGAAAATGCAAAAGAATGCAAAAACTTTATGCAAAAGACAGCAGAACTTATGCAGAAATCTACACAAGATGCAGAGAAATTATGCAGAAAAACTTGAAAGCAGAACAACAACAAAAATAAATGCTCAATCTAGCTACTTTTCTGCTACTAATGATATTGAAATTCAAAATTCCCCGGCAACGGCGCCAAAAACTTGTTGTTTGCAATCTAACACTAGCAAGTGCACTAGGATTGCAACAAGTGATGAGTAAATTTAAGATCAGAATATCGTCTCCACAGGGAATTTAGGTTTCAAGTACCACTTCACAGAATTATAACCATTTGAGCCATACGAATTTTTGAAGGAGATTTGTAACATATAACAGCAATAAACCAAAGCAATTAAAGCAAAGAACTTGCAGAGAAACAGAGTATAAGATTTGTGATGAAATGAAATAGCAATGAAGGATAGTTAGGAATTTACTTCACAAGAATATCAATATCAATCCAATTAAATCCTCTGAACATTCAAGCAATTGAATAATTGACAATCAGTTTCACATATATCTAGCCAAAGGTTAATTCCTTAACTCATTGACCCTAACAATCCACTAAACCTCCCTAATCCCTTAGGTGAGATTCAATTTCAGGTTGCATTAAGAATTAGAACTATAAGATTGCAGAATTAGGTCTCCTTATCCCTAAGAAATCCCTAAACTCTGGTTGCCAATTCAGATCGGAGCAAACAATCCAATTCCCATTGGTAAAGATTCCTCTTGATTAATCAAATGAATTTCCATTCAGAGATTGCATGAAAAGCAGAATTAACAACTCAATTAATCCAAGAACTTAAAGTTCAGAAGATAAAGTCGAATCAATACATCAATTCGAGTTCCATAAACCCCTAACTATGGGAAATTAAGCACACATTGCAACAAAAACAGAGAAAGAAGAAGATGAAGATGAAGAAGAATGCAGAGCAGCCATGGCCACGAGCTCCAATCCGATCCCTCTTCTTGGAGCTTCAAGCTTCGACCCCAATCTTCTCTCAACGAGACTCTAACTAACAAAACAGAAAATGAGCAAAAAGATCCCAGTTTCGCGCTTCAATCAGGTATTTATAGAAACCCAGTTCTGCGCGTTGTCACTTTTCTTCACAAGAGTAACCACGCAGAAGCTTTATGTAGTGTGCGTGTTCACTTTCAAGAGCAAGAGTAACCACGCGCAACTTGCAGAGTTGAAGGCTTCTCTGGAACATTCACTTTTGTTCATAATAGTGGCAACGCAGGAGGTCAAGGGCTGCGCGTGATCACTTTCGTGAGTAATAGTAACCACGCGCAAGCTGTCCTGATACAAGTGCCTCTGGAACGCTCACTTTCGTTGGCGAAAGTGACAACGCGCAGCTCATCAGGAATGAAGTCTCTCTGGAACGTTCACTTTCGTTGGCGAAAGTGATAACGCACACTGGCAACGCTCACTTTCACTAACAATAGTGATCACGCCCAGGCTGCAACCCATAATTCTTGTATTTTGGAGTCCAGCATTGCCATTCTTCCTCTTCCTTCCCATTGATTCTCCATTTCCATGACTTTTGCTCAGCTTATTCCTTCAAAACAAGATAAATTCCTTAAGAACTAAGTATAAATTCTACAAATGCGAAAATAACTACAAATTGAATTAAAACTTTCAATCATTCTCTTTTTCTGAGTTTTTCTGCTTTCTTCATATATTTTTCTTATTAAATGAGCTAGAATTATGCTAAAATATCAGTAAAAATATGGATTCATCAGAAGAGCATTGTGTGACTTGGGAGCAAGCATAACTCTGATGCCATTAGCTGTTCTACAGAAACTTGGCATAGAGGAAGTGAAGCCCACCAACATTACACTGCAGCTAGCTGATAGATCATACACTTATCTATATAGAGTTGTTGAAGATTTATTAGTTAAAGTTGATAAGTTTATTTTTCCTGCAGATTTTGTAATTCTGGACATAGAACTGGATTCTAACATTCCTTTGATCCTAGGGAGGCCATTTCTTGCAACCGGAAGAGCCTTAATAGATGTGCAGAAAGGTGAACTTATGCTTTGAGTTCAAGATGAGAAGGTAGTGTTTAATGTGTTTGAAGCTTTAAAATATCCAATTGAAGATAGTACATGTATGAAGGTAGATATACTGGATGCTTTTATTACACAAAACCATATTAATGAAATTGATAAACTTGCTGTGTTAGAAGAAATAATATCTGCAGGGAATAACAAATCTGAACTTCTGCATGAAGAATACATCATGGAAGTGCAGCAGCAATTAGAAGCTCTGCCAATTCAAAAATTTGCAGAAAATTCAGTGAAGGAGAAGCTGGAAAAGGATGATAAAGAAGAGGAAAAGCAAAAGCCAGAGCTGAAATAGCTTCCTTCCCACTTGCGGTATGCATTTCTGGATGAGAAACATGAAAATCCAGTCATCATTAATAATGAACTTAAGGAAGAACAAGAGGAAAAACTACTGAGAATTTTGAGAGAACACAAATCTGCAATTTGATGGAGTATTGCAGATCTGAGAGGTATAAATCCTTCATTTTGTAAGTACAGAATTTTATTTGAAGAGAATTTTAAGCCTGTTGTGCAGCCACAAAGGAGGTTAAACCCAACCATGAAAGAGGTAGTTAAAAAGGAGGTCATGAAGCTGTTAGATGCAGGAATAATATACCCTATTTCTGACAGCAATTGGGTAAGTCCAGTCCAAGTTGTTCCAAAGAAAGGTGGTATGACAGTTGTACCTAATGAAAAGAATGAACTCATCCCTACTAGGACTGTGACTGGATGGAGAACGTGTATAGACTATAGGAAGTTAAATGATGCAACCAGAAAAGACCATTTCCCACTACCATTTGCAGATCAAATGCTAGAAAGACTTGCTGGACATTCATTTTATTGTTTTCTTGATGGGTATTCAGGATACAACCAAATAGCTGTGGATCCTTTGGAACAAGAGAAAACTGCATTTATATGTCCATTTGGAGTCTTTGCATATAGGAGAATGCCATTTGGTTTGTGTAATGCCCCTGCCACTTTCCAAAGATGCATGCTTTCTATTTTTTCTGATTTGGTAGAAAACATCATAGAGGTATTCATGGATGATTTCTCTGTTTTTGGTGATTCTTTTGATGATTGTTTAACTAATCTATCCATTGTTTTGCAGAGATGTCAAGACACTAACCTTGTGTTGAATTAGGAGAAGTGCCATTTTATGGTACAAGAAGGCCCTGGTCACAAAATTTTAGAGAAAGGAATGGAGGTGGACCAAGCTAAGATAGAAGTCATTAGTAAATTGCCTCCACCTATCAATGTTAAGGGAGTTAGAAGTTTTTAAGACATGCTGGTCTTTATAGAAGATTCATAAAAGATTTTTCCAAGATTGCTAAACCCTTGAGTAATTTACTTATAAAGGATGCAGATTTCATATTTGATGATAATTATTTGCATGCATTTTCTATTTTAAAAGAGAAACTGATTTCTACACCTATTCTTGCAAAACCAGATTGGAAATTACCTTTTGAACTCATGTGTGATGCAAGTGATAGTGCAGTGGGTGCTGTGTTAGGACAGAGAAAAGATAGGAAATTACATGCTATCTATTATTCAAGCAAAGTGTTAAATCCTGCACAAGTGAATTACACAACAACAGAAAAAGAACTTTTAGCTGTTGTATATGCTTTTGATAAGTTCAGATCATATTTAATGGGTTTGAAAGTGATTGTATACACTGATCATGCTGCTCTTAAATATCTTTTGACAAAACAGGATGCAAAGCCCAGATTATTAAGATGGATTCTACTCCTCCAAGAATTTGAGCTAGAGATCAAAGACAAGAAAGGGAAAGAAAATAGTGTTGCTGACCACCTATCCAGATTACCTTTGGAGAGTTCAACCACTGAATCATTGAAAATAAATGAAGAATTTGCAGATGAAAAGCTGTTTGCAGTGGAAAACATGCCTTGGTTTTCTGACATTGCAAATTTTAAAGCCACTCAATTCATTCCAAAGAGGTTTACTTGGCAGCAAAAGAAGAAGTTCTTACATGACAGCAAATTCTATGTGTGGGAAGACCCATACCTATTCAAAATTGGAGTAGATGAGTTACTTAGAAGGTGCATTCCACAAAGTGAGCAAGCTGAGATATTATGGCATTGTCACAATTCAGAATATGGAGGCCACCATGCAAGTTCAAGGACTGCTGCAAAAGTTTTACAAGCAGGTTTCTTTTGGCCTACACTCTTCAAAGATGCCAAGAGGTATGTGGAAAACTATGATAAATGTCAAAGAACTGGAAATATCTCAAGAAGACATGAGCTGCCATTAACCAACATCCTAGAAGTTGAACTATTTGATGTATGGGGGATTGATTTCATGGGACCATTTCTCCCATCATTTTCACACGAATACATTCTAGTGGCAGTGGATTATGTGTCTAAATGGGTAGAAGCAATTCCCACCAGATCAAATGATGCAAAGGTAGTGATTTCTTTTATAAGAAAGAACATTTTTTCAAGATTTGGTGTGCCTAGAGTGCTGATAAGTGATTGAGGTACTTACTTCTGCAACAAGTATCTTGAAGCTATATTAATGAAATATGGTGTAAAGCATAAAGTTGCTACTCCATACCATCCACAAACAAGTGGACAAGTGGAGGTTTCAAATAGAGAAATCAAGCAAATTCTAGAGAAAGTAGTGAACAGCTCAAGGAAGGATTGGTCAAAGAGGCTGGATGATTCATTGTGGGCACATAGAACTACTTTTAAAACTCCAATTGGTATGTCTTCATATCAGTTAGTATTTGGAAAGGCCTGTCACCTACCTCTAGAGTTGGAACATAGAGCATATTCGACTACAAAATGGCTTAACTTTAATCTATCAAGTGCTGGAAGGAAGAGAGTTCTGCAGCTGCATGAATTGGAGGAATTCAGACAACAAGCTTATGAGAATGCAAAGTTATACAAGGAAAGAACTAAGAGAATCCATGACAAGTTCATTCTGCAAAAAGATTTCAATTCAAGATTAAAATTGTTTCCAGGGAAATTGAAATCTAGATGGTCTGGACCATTTTTAATAAAGGAGACTTTTTCCTTTGGAGCAATTCTTATAGAAGATCAGAAAACAGGGAGGGAATTTGTAACATCCTCGTTTTTGCTAAACGATTAATTTATGAATATAGTTCTAAGTTAATATATAGTACTTGATTTTTTGGGACAAATTGGGATAGAATTAGCATGAGATGCTTTAGACAAAATTGTTAGGTATATTTTTAAGAAATATTTGGTAATTTTTAATTTTAAAATTTTTAAGTTTCAAAAAGTGTCAATTTGTATTGATTAAAATTGCTGTATAATGCTAAAAATAACATTTTATTTTAAAAAATAACAATAATAATAATAAAAATTATAAAAAATTTATATTTTATTTATAAATATTATTTGGAATATAAAAATAATTTTTTTTGTAATTAATGAGAATTTTTATATTTCTGGTTAATTTTATGTAAATTAGTTATATGCTCAAGCAGAAATTTCGTGTAAAAATTTTGGACACCAACTAAAGGATCAATAGTGTCAAAAATTATTTTATAATTATGTTTAATATATTTCATGATTATTTTTAAATTTTGGGATTTTTATCTAATTATTTCAATTAATTATTAAAAAATTAGTGAAAATTCTAATATTATATTATTATTTTTACTATTTAAGATAAGATCAATTCATCAATTCATCCAATTCACTCTTGGCTGCCGTAAGTGCTCTTCTTCTCCTTCCAAAAGCTTTGAAACTTCTTTAGCTCTAATCTTTTGATTTTCCAAGTAAGTTCATTAAATTTTTTTAATATTCCATCTATTTTCATCATTTTGAACACTTTTAACCGATTAATTTTTTATTTTCTTCCTCTTTTTGGGTGCTGGAACAGTGGCATGAGGGTGAGATTTTGTCCAAAATTTTGTTTCTAAATTATGTTTTAATTAGCTTAATCTTTCTATATTTTATAATAAATAATTTTGGTGCTTTTTGTTTTGTTAAAAATACATTTGGGGGTTTAAAACCCTTGGTCTAGAGGTGCTGTCCCAAGAGTGTTATGAAGGGAAAATAATTATTTTTAATCACCTTTAGGCTTATAGTATTCCATTTACATCATAGAAAACAATTGTAAGACCCGTAAGCCATTTTTGCAAAGATTAAAAAAATGATAGTTTCAACTCACTAGTAGTGGGTTGGGTGATTAATGCCTCTTAACATTGATCATGATTATGTGTGATTATTTGGTTAGGATCGTGGTTTGAGAAGTGGTGGAAAGAAGTCGTTGGTGAGAAAAAAAATCGATATACACTTCAAGGTAAAGGGGGACATATCTATTTTCACGGGTATAGTAGAAAAACGTTGATAGATGGGTGTTTTATTCCTTGCTATGTATGTATAAATTATTTGAAGGAATTTATAATTATTTCCATACTTAGTGTACAATTGTTTGATATTCCTTTTTGAGATTGATTTTATGTGTGGTGATGCTTCTATGATAATTGTTTGTTGAATTCAGTATAAATAATTGATTGCCTAAAATACTTGAAGAATGAACTATCATTTATGTGGAGTGAGCATATAGAAGGTATGTTGAAAGTTGAAAAGAATTAGAGAATTGTGAAATAAAGATGTTTAAAAAGAAAAATGGAAAGATTTGAGATAAAATTTGATGGGTTTTGAAAAGTGTTTTAGAAATTGATAAATGGAATTGTGGTTAATTTTCTTCTTAAGAGAATGATTTAAAAAAAAAAGAAAAGAAATCTTCTTTAATTTCAAGTGGTCTGATCAAGATTTATTTAATAGTTTTTATATATTTAAAGTATACCTATATACATATTTAAATAATTTAAAGTATTATAATTCATTTCAAAGTATTATTTCAAATGAGTATTTTGAAATGTAGTGATAATTATAAAAAAAAAAAAGTATTTGAGAGCCATTGAAATGACTAAAAAGTTATGAAATGTGGTGGTGGTGAGTCTCTGTTTAAAATTAGAAGTGTATTGGAATTTTCTGGCTGTTTTGCAGAGAGAAGAAAATTTAGAAATATCTGAATTATAGAGGAAACTCTGCCAGATTGTCGGTGGAATTTTGAAACATATGTTGTTGATTAAAAAGAAATGTTTAATACCTAATTAAAAGACTGAAATTAGGTTCATGCATCATAAGCATGTAATGATGATGGTGTTGGATGGGAAGTATACGAAATCTAGGGGAGACTCCAGGTTAGTCTTGGGGATAGTTGGGTGTGATTGAGCCGGGCAAAGGCTAGGGCTCGCAACCCTGTGCTGTCGGTTCTCACTGCAAAACTGGACTATCCTGACAGAACCCGATGGATTATCAGAATCAGTTGAGCTATATCTTTGAAACTATCTAATGAGATGGTTATGACCAAGAATGGTTGGTGATAGTGAACTGCTGATCCTTCCCAGAAAGAAAGAAAGAGAAAAAGAAAAAGAAAATGGTTTGGGCCCACATGCATGTGTCAGTATAGCAATTAACTAGGTGATGCACAGAATCATACATGGCATGTACATTGTGTGTTGAGTTGTTGCTAATTGCTATAATGATTGTAAATATCTTGACATGTTTTCTACTGTACTTTGGTTGAAATGGGTTTGTCTCACCCTTTTAGTTGCTATGTGTGTTGTATGTGAATATGTTTAGTAGGTGAGGACACAAATGACCCGACCACCATACCAGTTCAGCGTCACGGTCAAATATGATCCTGAAGGAAGATGGGCGTACAATTGGGAACGACAATAGTTCACCCATACTGGCACTATTACCTTTTTATTAGATAGAAATGGCCAGGCCCACGGGCATACCCCATCCCCATCAGGGTACCCATGAGACTCACTTTTCCATTTACTCCTAGAGTACTGTTAACATTTGGAGGAAATGATATTTTTGATAATCATGGGTCTAGGGGGAAAGCTTGTGAGGTCATTTTTGTTGTTGTTATCTCTGATATCGTGACCCCACTTTATTTTGTATGTAAATCAGCTATGTGTATATGTTTATATGACTGGATGACTGTATATTTTGACAGATGATTGCTATATATGTATTTGGATAACTGATGCAGATGGTGTATTTAGTTTCTATTAATGTGAACAAATGTAAACTCATACATGTGGCTTTCTTACTGCTTGGATTATTTTAATATTATATTTATATTGATGGCATAATAAGTAGTAAGGGTGTCACATTTAGTGGTATCAGAGCAGTTTGTTCCTATAGGCCTGGGGAAAGGCTTGTCATGCTTGTCTGTGTTCTCTTATGTTACTATTTTCGAAAGAAAGTGGTGATATGAGATTTAGGGCGTGGAGTAATTCCTAGTTTGTTCAGTTTTACTTCACGTATAAGATATTAATTGATTATATGTGTGTACAGAAAACTATGGCTGGACGAGGAAGAGGTAATGCTATCTTGAACCAATTATTAGAACGAATGGTGGGAGTTCTAGAAAGGCAGACTAAACCAGTTGGGTATCATAGATTGGAGGCCTTTCATAAGAATAACCCCTCGCAGTTCACAGGAGGTTTTGATCCAGATGGTGCTCAGTTGTGGATTGAGGAGCTTAAAAAGATTTTTGCTGTTATGGAATGCCCTGAGGCAAGCAAGGTTACTTTTGCAACATATATGTTGGTTGGTGAGGCAGAACACTGGGGGAGATATGCTCGTCAGCAAATAGAAGCTGAAGGTAGGGAGATTAATTGGGAATCGTTTAAGCATTGTTTCCTAGAGAAATACTTTCCAGAAGATTTAAGAAGGAGGAAAGAGGTTGAATTTCTGAACTTGAAGCAGGGAAGTATGACTATAGGAGAGTATGCTGCAAAGTTTGATGAGCTGTCAAAGTTCTGCCCTTACTTTAACAATAATGGAGATGATCGTTCTAGATGCACTAAGTTTGAGAACGGGTTACGTCCAGACATTGAGCTTGCAATTGGCTATCAAGAAATTATTCATTTTCCTACTCTGGTGAAAAGATGTCGGATTTATGAAGATGATGCGAAGGCAAAACAGGCTCAGTGGAAAAGTTCTGGTCCACAGCAGAATTATCCTAATAGAAGAAGAGATGCTCAAGGGAGAGGGAAACCCTATCAAGTATCACAGAGGTATCAAGGATCTTGGTCAGGGGGTAGAAGGTTTCAAGACTTTGTCGGGAGTTCCAATAGAGTTGGTAATAGTAGTACTCGGTGCTTTATTTGTGGAGGACCACATTTTGCTCAAGAGTGTACACAAAAGAGCTATGTTTACTTTAGATGTGGAAAGCAAGGTCATTTCATTTGTGATTGTCCTGAGATGAAGCGAGAGAACAACAACCAGAACAGTCAAGCTAGTGGTAGCAAAAATAAGAACAACCATCAAGTTGGAAGGCCACGAACTCAAGGGAGAGTTTTTGCGATGACTGGGGAGGAGGCATCTCAGTCTGATACCATGATACAGGGTAAATGTTTCATAAATGGGAACACTTTGAATGTATTGTATGATTCAGGAGCTTCTCACTCTTTTATTTCTGAAGTTTGTGTGAGACAGTTGAATTTACCTGTTACTGTTTTTCTATATGATTTGATTGTTTCTACTCCTGGTAGTAATTCTATTATTACTGCTAGGGTTTGTTTGAATTGTCCCATAATAGTAGAAAACAAAGACCTCTTTGTAAACTTGTTTTGTTTACCCCTTACTGACTTAGAAGTCATTCTAGGACTAGATTGGTTGTCTACCAATCATGTTCTATTAGACTGCCATAACAAAACCATCGTCTTTGCTAATCCTGTTAAATCATCTCCTGAGAATTTGAGATTTCTATCTGCCAACCAAGTCAATGCTTCTTTGAAAGAAGGAGCTCAGATGTGTATAATGTTACTTTCATTGAAAGGGGAAAAGGAATTTACGATAGAGAACTTGCCGATTGTTTGTGAATTTTCTGAAGTTTTTCCGGAGGATATTCCTGGGTTACCTCCAGAAAGAGAAGTAGAGTTTTCTATAGATTTAACCCCTGGAACTGGACCAATCTCTATAGCACCTTATCGGATGTCACCTTTGGAACTAGTTGAATTGAAAAAGCAACTGGAAGAGTTATTGGAGAAATAGTTTGTGCGTCCAAGTGTATCCCCCTTGGGGTGCTCCAGTGTTATTAGTTAAGAAGAAAGATGGAACGATGAGGTTATGTGTAGACTATCGTCAATTGAATAAAGTGACTATTAAGAACAAGTATCCACTACCAAGAATAGATGATTTGATGGATCAATTACGAGGAGCAACAGTTTTCTCTAAAATTGATTTGAAATCTAGTTACCATCAGATCAGAGTGAAAAAAGAAGATATTCCAAAAACTGCTTTTAGAACACACTATGGCCATTATGAATACCTAGTGATGCCATTTGGTGTAACTAACGCACCTGCAGTGTTTATGGATTACATGAACCAGATTTTTCATCCGTATTTGGACAAGTTTGTAGTTGTTTTTATTGATGATATTCTAATATATTCCAAGAATCATGAGGAGCATGCGGACCATCTTCGTGTGGTATTGGAAATCTTAAGAAAGAAACAGTTATATGCCAAGCTTTCCAAGTGTTAATTTTGGTTAACAAAAGTGAGTTATTTGGGGCATGTAATCAGTAAAGATGGAATTTCTGTAGATCCTTCTAAGGTTGAAACTATTTTACAGTGGGCTAGACCAAAAACAATTACTGAGATCCGGAGTTTCTTAGGATTGGCAGGTTATTATCGGAGATTTATTGAAGGATTTTCAAAGTTGGCATTGCCTTTGACTACATTGACTCGCAAAGGACAACCGTTTGTGTGGACTAGTCAGTGCGAAGATAATTTCCAAGAATTGAAGAATAGATTGACTTTTGCTCCTGTATTAATACTTTCAAACCCTTATGAGAATTTTGAAGTTTATTGTGATGCGTCAAGGCAAGGATTAGGATGTGTGTTGATGCAGAATAGGAATGTAGTAGCTTATGCTTCAAGGCAATTGAGACCACATGAGGTGAATTATCCTACGCATGATCTAGAGCTTGCTACTGTAGTTTTTGAATTGAAGATTTGGAGACATTATTTGTATGGTGCTAAATTTGAGGTTTTTAGTGACCATAAGAGTCTCAAGTATTTGTTTGACCAGAAGGAATTGAATATGAGGCAGCATCGATGGATTGAATTCTTAAAAGATTATGACTTTGAACTTCAATACCATCCTAGAAAAGCAAATGTTGTAGCGGACGCATTAAGTAGAAAATCTTTACAAGTGTCAGCCATGATGATCCAAGAATTAGAAATGGTGGAACATATCAGAGATCTGAATATGGTAATGGAACTTACTTCAAAGAGTCTTAAATTTGGAATATTGAAGATCACTAGTAAATTTTTAGAACAGATTCGCATAGCTCAGCAAGAAGATACAATCATACAAGAGAAGAAAGCATTAATGATTCAAGGCAAAAAAAAAGATTTTCAGGAAGGTACTGAAGGAATTTTGAGATTTCGAAGAAGAATCTGTATTCCACAAAATGAAGAACTTCAGAAGATGATTTTGGAAGAAGCCCATAAAAGTAAATTAAGCATTCACCCAGGTACCACTAAGATGTACCAAGATTGAAAGAATTATTTTGGTGGCCTGGAATGAAAAAAGCCATAGCAGAATATGTGGCATCTTGCTTGGTATGTCAAAAGGCGAAAGTTGAACATCAGAGACCCTCTGGGATGTTGTAATCTTTGGATATTCCCGAATGGAAATGGGACAGTATTGCAATGGATTTTGTGAGTGGATTGCCGAGAACATCTGCAAGTCATAATGCGATATGGGTAATTATTGACAGATTGACCAAGTCTGCCCATTTTCTACCCATTAATATTGGTTATTCATTAGAAAAGTTGGCCCAGTTATATATCAAAGAAATAGTAAGACTACATGGTGTACCATCAAGCATAGTATCAGATAGAGACCCTAGATTTACTTCAAGGTTTTGGGAAAAGTTATAAAAGGCATTGGGAACGAAGCTCAAATTTAGTTCAGCATATCATCTCCAGACTGATGGACAATCAGAAAGAACTATTCAATCACTTGAAGACCTTCTCAGAGCTTGTGTAATGGAGTATAAAGGCATCTGGAATCAATTCTTACATTTGATTGAATTTACTTACAATAATCGTTTTCACTCAAGTATCGGGATGGCGCCGTTTGAAGCGTTATATGGTCGGAAGTGCAGAACACCTCTATGTTGGTATGAAACAGGAGAGAATTTGACTTTGGGACCTGAGGTGATTCAGCTGACTACGGAGAAAATTAAAATGATCCAAGAGAAAATGAGAACAACACAAAGTAGACAGAAAAGTTACTATGATAGAAGAAGGAAGCCATTAGAATTTCAAGAAGGCGACCATGTGTTTCTAAAAGTTACACCTACCACAGGAGTTGGAAGAGCTATGAAATCTCGAAAGCTTACACCTAAATTTATTGGTCCTTACCAAATTCTGAAAAAGATTGGCCTTGTGGCTTACCAAGTTGCCTTACCCCCGTTTCTCTCTAATCTCCATAATGTTTTTCATGTCTCCCAACTGAGAAAATATATCCATGATCCATCCCATGTCCTTGAACCTGAGACGATACCACTCAAGGACAATCTTACTTATGAAACATCGCTCGTACGTATTGTGGATCAACGAGTAAAACATCTACGGGGAAAAGACATTTTGCTTGTAAAAGTGATATGGAGTGAAACTGATGATGAAGATGCTACGTGGAAGCTAGAAAGCAAAATGAGGGATTCTCACCCCTACCTTTTTTCTTAAGGTGCGTAAATTTCGGGGACGAAATTTTTTGAGGGGGGAAGAGATGTAACATCCTCGTTTTTGCTAAACGATTAATTTATTAATATAGTTCTAAGTTAATATATAGTACTTGATTTTTTGGAAAAAATTAGGATAGAATTAACATGAGATGCTTTAGACAAAATTGTTAGGTATATTTTTAAGAAATTTTTGGTAATTTTTAATTTTAAAATTTTTAAGTTTTAAAAAGTGTCAATTTATATTGGTTAAAATTGTTGTATAATGCTAAAAATAACATTTTATTTTAAAAAAATAACAATAATAATAATAAAAATTATAAAAAATTTATATTTTATTTATAAATATTATTTGGAATATAAAAATATTTTTTTTTTGTAATTAATGAGCATTTTTGGATTTTCTGGTTAATTTTATGTATATTAGTTATATGCTTAAGCAGAAATTTTGTGTAAAAATTTTGGACACCAACTAAAGGATCAATAGTGTCAAAAATTATTTTATAATTATTTTTAATATATTTCATGATTATTTTTAAATTTTTTAGATTTTTATTTAATTATTTCAATTAATTATTAAAAAATTAGTGAAAATTCTAATATTATATTATTATTTTTACTATTTAAGATAAGATCAATTCATTAATTCATCCAATTCACTCTTGGCTGCCGTAAGTGCTCTTCTTCTCCTTCCAAAAGCTTTGAAACTTCTTTGGCTTTAATCTTTTGATTTTCCAAGTAAGTTCATTAAATTTTTTTAATATTCCATCTATTTTCATCATTTTGAACACTTTTAACCGATTAATTTTTTTATTTTCTTCCTCTTTTTGGGTGCTGGAACAGTGGCATGAGGGTGAGATTTTGTCCAAAAATTTTGTTTCTAAATTATGTTTTAATTAGCTTCATCTTTCTATATTTTATAATAAATAATTTTGGTGCTTTTTGTTTTGTTAAAAATACATTTGGGGGTTTAAAACCCTTGGTCTAGAAGTGCTGTCCCAAGAGTGTTATGAAGGAAAAATAATTATTTTTAATCACCTTTAGGCTTATAGTATTCCATTTACATCATAGAAAACAATTGTAAGACCCGTAAGCCATTTTTGCGAAGATTAAAAAGATGATAGTTTCAACTCACTAGCAGTGGGTTGGGTGATTAATGCCTCTTAACATTGATCATGATTATGTGTGATTATTTGGTTAGGATTGTGGTTTGAGAAGTGGTGGAAAGAAGTCGTTGGTGAGAAAAAAAATCGATATACACTTCAAGGTAAGGGGGGACATATCTATTTTCACGGGTATAGTAGAAAAACGTTGATAGATGGGTGTTTTATTCCTTGCTATGTATGTATAAATTATTTGAAGGAATTTATAATTATTTCCATACTTAGTGTACAATTGTTTGATATTCCTTTTTGAGATTGATTTTATGTGTGGTGATGCTTCTATGATAATTGTTTGTTGAATTCAGTATAAATAATTGATTGTCTAAAATACTTGAAGAATGAACTATCATTCATGTGGAGTGAGCATATAGAAGGTATGTTGAAAGTTGAAAAGAATTAGAGAATTGTGAAATAAAGATGTTTAAAAAGAAAAATGGAAAGATTTGAGATAAAATTTGATGGGTTTTGAAAAGTGTTTTAGAAATTGATAAATGGAATTGTGGTTAATTTTCTTCTTAAAAGAATGATTTAAAAAAAAAAAAAAAGAAATCTTCTTTAATTTCAAGTGGTCTGATCAAGATTTATTTAACATTTTTTATATATTTTGACAGATGATTGCTATATATGTATTTGGATAACTGATGCAGATGGTGTATTTAGTTTCTATTAATGTGAACAAATGTAAACTCATACATGTGGCTTTCTTACTGCTTGGATTATTTTAATATTATATTTATATTGATGGCATAATAAGTAGTAAGGGTGTCACAGAATTCAAGGTCAATGGCCAAAGATTGAAGAGCTATCATGGAGAAGAGTTTGCAAGAAACATATCATGCTTGAAATTGGTTCCTCTTGAGTGAGGAACAACTAATGTCAAGCTAGTGACATTAAAGAAGCGCTTTGTGAGAGGCAACTCACATTTCTAACCCAGTTTAAGCTTTCTATAGTATTTTTAGAATTCTGCATATTAATGTTCTGTAAATTTCTGATATTCTGCGAAAATTCTACACAAATAATGCTGAATCTGAATTTCTGAGGTGCATTTGGATGCTTAATTTGAGAATTGATGAGGTGAATGTGTAGTTAAGAGTTTAAGATTCTGCATAATCTGATTTTACCAATTTCTAGAAGTTTCTGCATAATGTATGTGAATATTCTGCTGAATCTGATTTTTGAGGTACAATTGAGATACTTGAATTGAGATTCAATATTTAGAGTGTGTATTTGATGGATTCGAAAGTGAAAATTGAATTTATTGAGGTTTTAGAGGTATTTGATTAATGGGAGGAGTCACTATTTTGCAGAAAAGGAGCTACGCAAAGAGTTCAGTTTGGAGGATCCATGCTGGAACAATCACTTTTTCTGATAAAAGTGATCACGTAGAGACAGATGGGAAAACTAGCTCTCTGGATCGTTCCCTTTTATTGGCAAAAGTGACTACGCACAGGTAAGTAAACTTCCAATATTTCTGCGTTAGTACTTTTATTGAAAAAAGTTATCACTTTGCTGCGCGTTATCACTTTGCTCAGCAATAGTGATAACGTGCGCCTCACTCTGAAAAATCCACTCTCTGGAACATTCACTTTTTCGAATAATAGTGATTACGCTGGGAACAATTAATTTTACAACGTTCAGTTTTGTTTAAAAAAATTTGTCACGTGCCGAGCGTAACCATATATAATCCCTAACCTGAGCACACACACACACACTTTTCATGCTTATAACTTCATCTCTTTCTACCTTTTCTCTGCAAATCTCACTCTCTGTGTGTGTCAACCTAGAATCAACCAACATTTCTCATTCAATACTACATCTTCCTGCAAGGTACACTTACTCTCATCCCTCTGTAATTGTAGTTAGGGTTTTTTGCGTTTGAAGTTTTTGGAAAAATGTGGAACGGGGTACTGAGGCACTGTAGAAACAATACACTGAAGAAGTCTTCCCTGTCATTTATTGAGTATTTGAATCTACATTGTACATAGTTGAATAAAATTTCTGCAGAAATTGGGATGACCTAAAAAGACTTCAGTAAAAATGTTTGAACTAAAACTGTTGAATGAGATTAACTGCAACCATACACTGCATGTAATACAATTGAATGTTTGGAAAATACCAGGACAATCAATTCTGCATTACTTTGATAGAATAACTTTTTCCTGAGAATGATTGGGTTGCAAAATATATTTGAAAATTGGTTGAAACTTGAAAATATTGCTCTGCGCTACCCTAATTCTTTATGACAGTGAAAACATCCTGAATTTCCAAATTAGGAGTATCCAAATTTCTCTGAATGTGATGGATTAATGTTGTGCATCTATACTGTGCATCTATATAATACATGTTCTGACAGCAGACTTGAATTCACACTCTTAGGCTATTTGGTTCAAAATAGAATGGATAATACTTCAAATAGTTGTTCTCTGTCATGTATGTTAGTTTGATGGGATAGTTGAAATCACATTGCACTATATGAACCAAATCTCTGCAGAATCTGAACTAATAGCAACAGAATTTTCTGAAACTGTGGAATTGGAAATTAGAATACATAACTGTGCTGAAATTGAGATTAGACATTAAATTGGGAATATCTGAAGTGCATACTTGATTGCAAAATAAATACAACCTGTGAATTTTTACTAACAATACAGAATTGTTTTGAAAATCTGGTCAAGGCATGTAATAATCTTTCTGCGTTACCCTGATATTTTATAAGAGTGTTCACTCTGAAATTCTACTGTTAAATTTTGCATGTTTTGACTAAGTTGTGCAATTGGGTGTTGGTATTTGAATGTAAATGATATTATTAGCAAATTGCATGATGTGAAGTATTAGAAATTTTAAATTTCTGCAAACTGCTTGATTGCACTTTCTGCAGTATAGGATTATTCTATGGTTCTAAAATTTTAAACTGACAATTACTCCTTTCTTGCAGAAAATTACAAAATGGTTAAGACTTCATTCAATACACCTGTAGGTCCTCCTAAAGAAGAAGCAAGCTGCATCTTCTACCACTCCTAAGAACAAGCGAGCTGCATCTTCCACAACTCCAACAAGAAGATCCAGCCGAAATCTCCAAGCTACAGCATCAAAGAGGACCAGAACTGATGGTGTCTCAAGTTCCTCACCTATTCAGATCTCTGAACCCTCACCTTCTCCCTCACCTCAGACAAGGTCCTCTGCACCTGCATCTGAACCTTCACCTTCTCATCCACCTCAGACACGATCGCCTGCACCTTCACCTTTGCCATCACCTCCACCAAGAACAGCTGCACCCTCAGGATCTTCACCACCTGCAGCACATGATCTAAGATTCAGAAGTTTGGCTCATGAAAACTTTTTCAGAGTCAATATTCTAAGAAAAATTGTTCCTGACAGAGCATTCCAAATAGCTGGGAACAATTACTCTGAATTCAAGGAGGAAATCCAGAGAAGAGGCTGGGAATTCTTCTGTGCAACAGCTAGCTTGGGTTGGAGGGAAATCACTCAGGAATTCTATGCCAATGCCATGAGGTTTAAAGGAAAAGGAATCCCTAAGTTCAGCTCCATGGTCAAGGGCATGAGAATTGACTACTCACTAGCAAACATCAACAGGGTGCTGGAAATTAATTCTGCACAACATGCTGCACAACTGGACTTCAAAACATTTAAGGAAAGTTCAGGTATTGATTTTGTGCAAATTCTGGAAAGGATTGGAAAACCAGGCACCACATGGGAGCTTAACCAGTCTAAGAAGCCAAAGCACATTGTCACCAAAAATCTTCTGCCCTTTGCCAAAGTATGGAGCATGTTTATCTTAAATTCTTTCATGCCTGTCAAACATAGCTCCACACTAGCTGTCAAAAGGGCTGCTCTGGTTTTTGCCATAGTCTCCGACATCTACATAGATGTGGGAGAAGTAATAAGTGAATGCATTTTGGGAATACTGAAGACAAAAAGGGATTCATTAGCCTTCCCTTCAGTAATTACATTACTTTGTGAAGACGCAGGAGTAGAGTTTGGCGATTACCAAGAGAAAATCAGAGCTGCACCATCCATTTCTGCAGCTCTGATAAAAGAGACTTATGCAACTGTTTCCTGCACCTCTACAGCCCCAATTCCTTCACAATTCAAGAAAGAGAAACTGATGATGATGAAGGACACTCTGAAGCAGCTAGCTGAAGCGTAGAATCAATTGGCTGAAAGGCAGACTGAGCTGCGCAATAGCCTCAAAGCTAGAGTTATGTTAATAGAATGTATTATGCTGAATATTGGTTAGAAATTGGGAATGATCAAAGATGAAATGTATCATACTCCAGACTTGGCAGAGAATGCCCAGTGCCTTCGTTCTTCTGTTTTCAAGAATATGCCAATATACAGAACCCACTTTCCTCAGCCACCAGTTGAAGAGGTAGTGGAAGAAGAAGAAGGTTCTGAAGAGAAAAACTCAGAAGAAGAAGATGCTGCAGAAGACTAGTTTAGGAATTTATTTTCTGTTATTAAGAGTTTGTAAATTTCTGGTAGTTTTAAACTTTTTGGGTTGTAATCACTATTTGATACAATTTAGGTTTAAATTCACATACGTGTTCTGCATTTATATTAGTTTCTAACTAATTACCTTTCTCTTGCTGCGAATTGATGGAATTCTGGTGTTTTTGTGCAGAGAATGTCACACACACAACACTTACACACATTGGATGGTGACACTTACACAAGCTACCATGAAAGGGGGGTTTCATTCTCTACCTCTTATTCATGTGTTAGCCTCACATTACACTGAGTTGTTTTTGAAAAACACCAAAATACTAGAATAAATAATAAACTGCTAGCTGTGAATTCTATGTGAAATTCTTTTTAAGTTATTTTTCCTATTCTCAAAATGAAATCCCACTTGTATTTTCAAAATGAGGCAGTCTTGCCACTAGGTGCATATATTTCTGAAAAGTGCATTGTGTTTTCATTAATCCACATGATCACTTATAAATACCTAGTGAGATTTGAGCTGTCTAATTCTTTTTCTTGTGTGATTAATCATATTTGGCTACATTCTGTAGAACTTGCCCCTGTTCTTAATTGAATATGCATGTTGCAATTTTCACCCACATGATAGAGGCCATGATTGATATCCTTAGTTAGCCTAAAATGCCTTCCCTTATGATTATTTGCCCTAGTTTACCCCTTTGAGCTTAATATTCCTTTTCTTGAATTACCTTCATTACAAGCCCTGCTGAAAAACCAATTTTACCATTCAATTAATCAGAGACATAGTGAGTTTAACCAAAAATGAGCTTTAAAACTAAGTTTAGGGTAACATCCATATTGTGTTGCTTGAGGACAAGCAAATTTATAAGTTTGGGGTAGGGGAATAGCAAGCTATCTAGGTCTAAGTTCAAAAAGTCAGAAAGTAAGAATAAAAGTGCTGCAGAAAAATAAAGAAATTATGCAGCAAAACTGGCTGCAGTAAATTCTAAAAAGTGAAAAAAAAAATATGAGTTCAAGAGAAAAAGAATTACAGCAAAATGCTGCAGAAAAAGAAAATTTGAACTCATGAAAGCAAGGAAAGAAAAATCAAAATGAAAAATCTGCTGCACAAAAACAAATTGTTTGCCGTAATATTGAGAAAGTTAGTGAGAAATGAGGCAAAACCAGGTTAGTTTTTCAGTCATTCACTCAAAATGCTTCTGATTTTTTTTTTTTTGAAATTGCATTTGCTTCCTATTTTGTTCAGTATCTACCCTAACCTAAACCCTGTTATAACCTGCAAAAAGCCCTCTAGATGTGTGATTAACTGTATTAAGCAGAGGAGATGGAGAAATTGGGCAAGCATATGGTAGAGTGTAGTTGAATTGATGATTCAAAGAGAAAACAGCAAATAAACACTGTTGAGTGATGAGAGAAACACTGTCTAGTGAGAAGTGATCATGCTTTTTAATGTTTCTCACATGAACTTGGCTGATATATATGAACTTAGATAGCAATTCTTGCTTAAAATTTGATGAATGCATTGTGATTGCAATGATGAGTAATTGGATGAACATTTTGATTGAAAATTTTGCAGAAAACACAGAATTAGAAATTGGAAAATTTGAGAGAAGCAGTTTGCTAATTGAATTTGAAAATGGAGGAACTTACCCTTGGTTTAGTTTGATTTGCTTGAGGACAAGCAAAAATTCAAGTTTGGGGTAGTGATGAATCCATATTTTTACTGATATTTTAGCATAATTCTAACACATTTGATAAGAAAAATGTATGAAGAAAGCAGGAAAAACTCAGAAAAGGAGAATGAATTTAAGTTTTCTTTAAAATTGTAGTTATGTTAGCAATTGTGGAATTTTTGCTTAGGAATTAAGTTTTTAATCTTGTTTTTGAAGGAATAATTCGAGCAAGGTTCATGAAAATAGAGGCTTGATGACAAGGAAGAAGAAAGAAGCAAGTCTGGACTCCAAAAATACAAGACCAAGAAAGTGCAGACTGGGCGTGATCACTATTGTCAGTAAAAGTGATCACTCTAGAGTTCAAAGAAGAAGAAAGCCTAGGCGTTATCACTTTTATTAGTAAAAGTGAGCGTTCCAGAGAGGCAAATATCAGGAAAAGCTCTGCGTAACCACTATTATCAGCGAAACTGAACGTTCCAGAGAGCCTTAAACTTGGCGAGTTGCGCATAATCACTTTTATTCATGAGAGTAATCACGCGCAACCACTTGAGCTCTGTGTAGTCACTTTTATCAGCAAGAGTGATAGTTCCAAAGAGCCTTCAATATCAAGAAAGTTGCGCGTGGACACTTTTTCTCATAAAAGTGTTAACGCGCAACCATAAACCTTCTGCGTGGCTACTATTTCTCATAAAAGTGATAATGTGCAAATCTGAGAAATTCTATAAATAACAGAAACGTGCAGATTTTTCGGAGTTCAGTTTTATTTTTCGTTTTTTCTGTTAGATCTCGTTGAGAGAGCTTGAAAGAGAAGATTGGGGTCAAGTCTTGAAGCTTCCACAAAGAGGAATCGGATTGGAGCTTTCGACTATGGCTTCTTGGAGTTTTTCTTCTTCTTCTTCTTCTTCTTTCTCTTTCTCTTCTCCCATGTCTGAGTAGTTTTCTTGTAGTTAGGGGTTTATGGAACTCGAATTGATGTATTGATTTGATTCTTGCTTCTGAATTTTGAGTTCTTGGATTAATTGAATTGTGAATTCTGTTTTTCTTGCAATCTATGAATGAAAATTCGTTTGATTCATCTTAGAGGAACAATTACCAATGGAAGTTGGATTTACTTGTCTGATCTAAGTTAGCAATTAGAATTTGGGGATTTCTTAGGAATAAGGAGACCTAATTCTGCAATCTTAAGGTTCTAAGTCTTAATGCAATTTGAAATTGAACTTCACCGAAGGGATTAGGGTGGTTTAGTTGCTTGTTAGGGTCAATGAGTTAAGGAATTAACCTTTGGCTATTGCTATGCGAAACTGATTGTCAATTAACCAAGTTCTTGAATGTTCAGAGGCATAATTGAATTGATATTGATATTCTTGTGAAGTAAATTCCTAACTATTCTTTATTCCTATCTCATTTCATTACATACTCTGTTTTTCTGCAAGTTCTTTGCTTTACTGCTGTTATATATTACAAATCTCATTCCAAAATTCGTATGGCTCAAATGGTTATAATTCTGTGAAGTGGTACTTGAAACCTAAATTCCCTGTGGAGACGATATTCTGATCTTAAATTTACTCATCAGTTGCTGCAATCCTAGTGCACTTACTAGTGTTAGATTGCGAACAACAATAGTTCATGACAAATCATTATGCCTCAACTTCAACTAGCATCAACTACTAGGATAACAGCCCCAACAACAGTACAACACTGAGCTCAATAATTCACATTATGCACACACACACACACACACACATATCTCATTATTCATTCATCAAATCAAATGTGAAATGTCATTAATACATCATTTACTGAGATCCAAAAATAAGAATCCAATAAATGCAAAATAACATAAAACCAAAAAGAAACTTTCACTAACCAAACACATCAAAAGAACCTACAATACCCATGTTTTCAAGATGCCTTTTGAAAATAACGAGCCTAAGTCCCTTG
Source organism: Abrus precatorius (assembly GCF_003935025.1). Taxonomy (NCBI): domain Eukaryota; kingdom Viridiplantae; phylum Streptophyta; class Magnoliopsida; order Fabales; family Fabaceae; genus Abrus; species Abrus precatorius. The sequence goes on from NW_020874395.1 coordinate 22,568,383, forward strand.
GTCAAGGGGTCAACTAACATGGAATTTGTGTCAATGTGCTATACAACTATGAAACTATCTTTCACAAGGTCTCTGATAGTCAAATACTTCAACTCTAAGTGCTTAGATCCACTAGAAATATTGTTATTCTTTGTATAGAACAATGTAGTGTAATTGTCACAGAAATCAGTGGCCTAGCAATAGAGTTTATAATTTGAAGTCTCATCACTAGATTTCTTAACTAAATAGCATGAGTAGCAATATTATATCAACCAATAAACTCGTTTTTCATAGTAGAAGAGGCAACAAGAGTTTACTTCTCACTCTTCTAGTATATCACACCTCCAGCCATCATAAAGACATATTCTCAAGTGAATTTCCTATCATCCAGACACCCGCCAAGATCTAAATCTGTGTACCCCACGATGTAACGCCTCAAATTTTGTAATATCGTTTAATTAAAGTATATATATATATATATATATATATATGTAATTATGTGTGGTTGCCCTATGAGGTGTTGATTGAAATGAGTATGATCAATACTTGTGTGTAATGATGTGAATTGAGACTGACTATGATAAATTGATTATATATATATATATATATATGTGTGTGTGGGGGGGTGTGTGTATGCAGGCTAATTGTGGATTTTGCTGCAGGGCATTCTTGCTATAGCGAGAGAGCCCTGAGCGTGAAGCGTGAAATTGTGCCTTTCTTGCTGTAGCGAGAAGGTACCGGGAGTGAAAGATGAAACTGTCACCTTGTCGCTACAGCGACAAAGCCACAGTTTGAGATGCATTTCTAGGTGCAGTCCCGCTGTAGCAAGATTTTGCAGAAACCGGAATGTAGTTTTATCTGAGTTTTTCGCTATAGCGAAGGAGGGTGTCGCTGTCGCGAGGTCCCCTCACTGCAGCGAGAATATCTCACTGTAGCGAGAGTGTTGAAACCAGAGAGGATTAAAAGGCTGTTAGGGTTCGAGAAAAGTTATTTCTCACCTTCCCTTCAAAATTTCTTCGATTCTCTCGACCCACAACCCTATTCCACCGATTAAATGGCCTCCAAAGCCCTTCAGAAGCTAGATTGAAGGTTGAATTCGTGTTGGGAATGCTTGGAGGTGAGTTTTAATGGTTAGGGTTTTGGTTTTTCACTCCCCTTCCCTATTTTCATGATTTTCGTGGGTTCTCATAGAATTCTTGTGTATTTAGGACATAATCCGTGTGGGAAGCACTTCCTTAGGTCAATTTGCGTATGGGTCTTCAATCCGAGGTAAGGGGGACTCTACCTTATCTTATTTGCTTGAAAATCTGTTTAATTGCTATGCTTTTGTAATGTGAGTTGATTGTGATTGGGTTGACCTACCCTTGATTGAAATGTGTGTGATTATATCTTTGATTGATGATTGAATAATATAAGTAGTTGGAAATAGGCATGGATGGCATGATGAATGTAGGTAAATGTGGAAAATGTAGTGTGACGGAATAGGGACATATGTGCCAAGTGTTGTAAATGAAAATGGGCCTTTGTGCCGAATAATATGATTTGAATGTGGGCTTAAATGCCGTGTGATGTAAATGAATATAGACTATGTGCCGTGTATTGTGAATGAACGTGGGCTGTGTGCTGTGTGCAAGCATAAATGTTAGGTGTGTGACTGAAATGTGTGTGAATGAGGCGTGTTAAACATCGTTGCAATGATGCTATGTATGGTTCAGAGATACACTGGAGGTATGGAAGATGAGGACGGTAGAAATACTTTGGAGAAGAGAGAGTGGTGGTGACACCAACAGTGAGCATGGGTGCACCACAAGCTACACACTCTCCTCCTGACTAGACCTCTGACCACTACCTTTGCTGAGCGACCCGTGACTGCCCACATGGTATCCGTGAGGCAGGGCTAACCAACGACCATTCATGGTGTGAATCTATGATTACAGTGCCACAGTGAGCATGGCTAGGTGCTATAAGCGCACGTGTGTGAAATATTGGTGCAATGAGTGTACCAGTTATGTTTTAAATTTGAATAGATGATGAATGATGATGTGGTTGAGATTGAGACTTGTGAATGCATGGTTTAGATATGTCAGTAAATGTGTAATATTTGAGGTGAGTCTCTATGTATGTGTGTGTTGGATAATGTGTAGTACTCACTTTTACATTCATTTTTCAGGTAATCAAGACGATCAACATCGGACTTAATGAAGGGGTGGATGGAATTGCTATAGGGCTTAGGATATTATTTTGAAAATGTTGTATTTGAAATGGTCTTGTAGGAGTTAATTGATATAAACTTGTAACCCTTTTCTCCATTTTGAAATATTTTGTGAAACCATGTGATGAGAATTTTATTTAAATGAAAAATTTTAATATCCTTATTTTTGCAAAATTTATTATTTGGAAAATAGAATTAAGGTGTTACACACAATCTCAAGGTTGTCTACTCTCTTGTACATAAGCATACTCTTTAGTATTTTGAAAGTATCTCATTACTTTCTTTTTAATTGTGTTGTGATCATTTTCACGATTTGATTGATATCTACTTAGAACATTGACTATAAAAGTAATGTTAGGTCTAGTGCATACTTGAGCATACATGAGGCTTCCCAATGCACTCGCAATAGGTCTATTATTCATTTATGTTTGCTTAATCTCATTCTTAGGACATTGATCCTTGTTCAACCTATTACATTTAACAACTAGAACCTCTTCGGGTTTATAATTCTACATATTGAATCTCTCTAAGACTTTATTAATGTAAGCCTTCTGAGATAATCCTAGTGTATACTGTGATCTATCTCTGTGAATCTTGTAACACCTTAAATTTAATTTTCAATAAATAAGGGATTTCGTAAATTTCTGAAATAATAAAACTTCCATTTTTAATCCAAGTTTCATCAAACATTTCAAATAAAGAAAGGGGTTACAAATTTCATCAAACAGTTGCTACAAAACTTATTCAAATACAACAATTTTCAAAATAATATCCTAAGTCCTATAGCAGTTCCATCCACCTATTTTACTGAGTCCGGTGCTAATCGTCTTGATTACCTGAAAAATGAATATAAGAGTGAGTACTCTACATTATCCAAAAACACACAGTCAGCATAGAGTCTCACCTCCAGCACATTTCCAATATATTAAACAAATACAATCACAGGCAACATTATTACAAAGCTCATGTCAATTTAACACCGATGCACTCACGACATCGGCAGCACTTCACATCCATAAGTACAATTCATAAACCCGTGCATACGCATGCTAGCCACACTCACTGTGTGACTGTGATCACAGTATTACACCATGAATGGTCGCCGGTTACCCCTGCCTCATGGATACCACATGGACAGTCATAGGTCGCTCAGCAAAGATAGTGGTCAGAGGTCTAGTCAGGAAAAGAGTGCTCGTGGTGCACCTGTTCCACAGTCGGTGTCACCACCACTCCCTCTTCCCCAAGGTATTTCTATCGTCCTCATCTTCCACACCCCCAGTGTATCGCTAAACCATTCACAGCACATTACAATGGCGCTACGAGTCCCATTTACATACATTTCATTCACACACGCAATATTCATGCTTACATATGGCACACAACTCACATTTGCATTCAAATACACGGCAATAGGCCCACATTCATTTCACATCACACGGTACGTAGCCAATACTCATTTATATTACACGGCCCTCGGGCCCACATTTATTCACAATATCATTAATTCACCAATCAATGACATTCCATCACACACAATCACCCCCACGGGGCCTAACTATTCTAGCACACATCACATTGCACACCAATTTCCATTCAACATGCAATTTCTACTCCCTATCTTAGCCACATTGCATTAATTAACAAACCACACAAGAATTATAACACATTGAGATAGGGTAGAGTCTCCCCTTACCTTGGATTGAAGACCCACACTTGGATTCAACCACGGACGTGCTCGCTATATAGATTTTGGCCTAAAACACATGGAAGAACTCCATGAGAATCCAAGGAAACCAGGAAACAGAGAAAAGGGGATGAGAAACGGAACCCTAACCATTAAACTCACATCCAAGCGTTCTCCACCTGGATTCAACCCTCAATCAAGCTCACTAACGGCTTTGGAGGCAATTTAATCGGTGAAAAAGGGTTTGAGAACGAGAGGGTCAAAGGGATTTCGAAAGGAGAGGAAGAAATAACCCTCCTCAAACCCTAACCTCCTTTAAATCATTTTTTGGTCACACTCTCACTACAACGAGATATTCTCGCTACAGCGAGGTCCTCTTGTTGCAGCGACACGCCTTCTCGCTGTATCAAAAATATCAAACGAAATTGCACCCTGGTTTCTACAGAATCTCGCTACAACGAGACTGCTCCCAAAAATACACCCCAAATTGTCGCTCTCTAGCTACGGCGAGAAGGTGACAATTTCAGTCCTTCCTCCCAGGGCCCTCTCACTACAGCGAGAATTCTCTCGTTGCAGCGAGAACAGCCCATAATTACTCCCTGCACTTAGGCACTTAGCCCATTTCAGCCCTATCTAGTGATGCATACACACATATATATGCATTTAGATTTATATAAATAACAATAATTAATATTACAAAATTTGGGGCGTTACAACTGTCCCCTCTTTTAAGGAATTTTGTCCCCGAAATTTAGGTATCCCCGCACACAAATTACCCAAACAACTCCGGGTATAACTCTCTCATTCTACTCTCCATTTCCCATGTGGCATCTCCCTCATCACTTGAGCTCCATATTACTTTCACCAATGAGATGTCCTTGCCCCTCAACTGTTTAACACGGTGATCAATAATCCTCACCGGGTACACATCATACGACAAATCTTCTCTTACTTGAACTGGGTCAAGATCTATCACATGGGAAGGATCCGGCACATACTTCCTAAGCTACGACACATGGAACACCAGATGTAGATTCGAGAGATTTAGAGGCAACGCAATCCAGTATGCAGCAGGACCTATTCTACTCAGCACTTTGAACGACTTAATAAACTTAGGAGATAGCTTCCGGGATTTCAAGGCTCTCCTAACTTCGGTCACAGGTGAGACCTTCAGAAACATATGGTTCCCCACCTGGAACTTCAACGACTTCCTCCTTTTGTCATGATAACTCTTTTAGCGATCTTGGGTGGCTTTCATCTTCTCTCTGATCATTTTGATCTACTTATTCTGTCTTTGGATCATATCTGGCATACACAGAGTTGCCTCTCCAGTTTCATACCAACACAACAGGGTTCTGCACCTCCGCCCGTACAAGGCCTCAAACGGTGTCATTCCAATGCTAGCATGGTAACTGTTGTTGTACGTGAATTCCACCAGCGGCAGGCACTCTTCCCAAGTCCCCTGCTGCTCGAGCACATAAGCCCTCAGCAAATCCTCTAGAGATTGGATGGTCCGATCAATCTGACCGTCAGTCTGTGGGTGATAAGTCGAGCTCAGTCTCAACTTAGTCCCCAACGCCTATTGCAGGCTCTCCCAAAACCTCGAGGTAAACCTCGGATCTCTATCTAACACCACACTAGTCGGCACTCCATGCAGCCTGACTATCTCCTTCACATACAACTCCGCAAGTTGCTCCAATTTATACTTCATGTTGATCGGGAGAAAGTGTGCAGCTTTAGTCAACCGATTCACTATCACCCAGATGGCATCATGATTGTTCCTGGTCTTAGGCAACCTAGAAACAAAGTCCATGGAGATAATATCCCATTTCCACTTAGGGATCTCCAACGGTTGCAACAACCCAGGTGGACGCTGGTGTTCTACTTTCACCTTTTGGCAAGTCATGCATTTAGCTACATATTCAGCCACGTCCCTCTTCATTCCATTCTAACCAAAACTCTTTCGGAGGTTTTGATATATTTTAGTTACACCGGGGTGAAAACTCATCCTGCTCTTATGTGCTTCCTCAAGCACCATCTATCTCAGCTCATCCACTTGAGGAATGCACACTCAGTTCCGGCACTTAACCACCCCGTTCTCATCACGGTGGAACTCCAAGTCCTTTCCCTCATCCTTCTGTCTCATCATGTCCTGCAAGAAGACATCTCCTTGCTGAGCATCTTGGATGTACACTAAAATGTCGTTATGAATTATCATCGCTCTGAGGTATAAGTGACAAGGGGTCGTACACGGGTCAAAATAAACCTAATTACTATAGTACGGGGTAAGCAACTAGGGTCGTTTCTCAAAGAATCACAATGGCAAATTAATCTATTTGGAGAGTGTATAAGACAGGTGGGGTTTATTTGTAAAGGAAACAAAAACGCACTTAATTATAATTAGAATAAAGAGTGAACAGAAATTGAAATTCCAATCCAAGAATTAAGAAGAAAAATGACTACTCTATCATTGGATTTTTAAGAGAGTACATCAACAAACAATTCGGTAATTAACAATGAATCCGAATGAAACCTCAATTTGAACTCAGCATTCACATGAAGACCTTCATGCATTCGATTAGCACATAATTAATTAAAATTCAGAAAACTCTAGAACCTAATTGAATTGTGCCAATTTAATTTACCAATGCCGTTAATCGTAGTTTTCAAACCTGAAAATCCAATTCATGTTCCTTAAAACTCAATTACATACATCAATCGAATAATACGTAATCAACCACATGCATAATCATCAATCCAAACGAATAACTTCAATTAGAAAATATAATTAGCAAAAGGGAGAGAATAAGGAATAGATGAAATCCAAAATTGTTATTGAATTTATGCCAATGTGCGATCAATCAATCCTCAAGAGTATCATGTCTCTTTTAATCCTTAAATCAGATGGGAATCTAAGCCTCCATGGATGGAGGGAAACAATTCATGAAAGGGGAGAAAAAAAACAAAAACAGAGAGAGAAGAGAGGAAGAAGAAAGGAGAGGAGCCAAAAACAACTTCAAATTCAAAATTCCAAAATTCAAAATTTCCGTTCGTCACTTTGTTCCTTTTTTCGGCTATGAAAACGGCCTCTTTTTGGTTCGTGCCCTGAAGAACAATTGTAGCCTTGGATGTTAGATTCAAAATGCCATTGGAATGGGCTTAATCGGACATCTGTGGACTGAGATATGGCCCAAATACTGTACCTTGCTTAGGATCTGCGACTGCAGCGTTTCGATTTTTTCCAAGCCCAGTTTCAGCTTCTTATCATCGGAATTGGTTTCTGACCTCTCATAGGAATTGTGCACCTTTCTCTTATATTTCTTACAAATCAAGAATCACAATTAAAAGAGTTCTACAACTCAAGATATGGTCCAAAAACCAAAATAGTATCAGAATTTGCCAAATACTGGAAAAATTAAATAAAGCCCAAATAAAATTCAAACATCATAAAATGATCCAATTCAACCAATTAGGCACAAAAGAGGATTAATGAGCTAGGAATTAGAGAAAATAACGTTATAAAAATCCAATTGATCAATAAGCTCCCCGGTCTCACTTCCATGGCTAAGTTCATGTCTCAAAATTCCTGAATTAACTCCATTTCTTTCAATATCATTGCTGCCATGTGTAATGATTTCATGCTTAACGCATCGGCTACCACATTTGCCTTGCCAAGGTGGTAAGACAATGTGAAGTCGTAGTCCTTGAGAAATTCCATCCACCTCCTCTGCCGCATATTCAGCTCCCTTTGGTCAAACAGGTATTTCAAGCTTTTGTGGTCACTGAATACCTCAAACCTCGCTTCAGAAAGGCAGTGCCACCATACCTTAGGAGCAAAAACCACCGCGGCTAAGTCCAGATCGTGAGTTGGATAGTTAACTTCATACGGGTGCAACGGCCTTGAGGCATAGGCGACCACTCGCCTATCTTGCATCAAAACACAACCAAGTCCTTGCCTGGATGCATCACAATACACATCAAATTTCAGCTCCGGGTTGGGCAGAGCCAACACTAGCGGCGAAGTCAATCTTATTTTCTGCTCCAAGAAACTAGCTTCACACCTCTTGGTCCACTTGAACTCCTTTCCCTTGCGGGTCAGCTTCGTGAAGGGCAACATTGATGAATCTATATTTTGACTGATATTTTAGCATAATTCTAACACAAATGATAAGAAAAATATATAAAGAAAGCAGAAAAACTTAGAAAAAGAGAAGGAATTGAATTTTGTTTACATATGTAGTTATTTTAGCAATTGTGAAATTTTTGCTTAGGAATTAAGTTTTTAATCTTGTTTTTGTAGGAATAAATTGAGCAAGGATCATGTTCTTGGAAGTTTGATGACAAGGAAGAGGAAAGAAGCAAGTCTGGACTCCAAAAACTCAAGAATAAGAAATTGCAGACTGGGCGTGATCACTATTGTCAGTGAAAGTGATCACTTCAGAGCTCAAAGAAGAAGTGAAGCTTGGGCGTTACCACTTTTATCATTAAAAGTGATAGTTCCAGAGAGTCTTCAACTTGGCGAGCTGTGCGTAGTCGCTTTTATCAGAAAAAGTGATAACGCGCAACTACCTTGGCTCTGCGTTGTCACTTTTATCATCAAGAGTAATAGTTCCAGAGAGCTCTCAATATCAGAAAAATGCGCGTGGCCACTATTTCTGGGAAAAGTGTTAACGCGCAACCAAAAACTCTCTGCGTAACTACTATTTCTCATAAAAGTGATAACGTGAAAATCTGGGAAATTTTATAAATACCAGAAGCGATCCGGAAAAAGGGGATTCTGTTCATTTTTAGTTTTTTTAGTTAGTTTCTGGTTAGAGGAAGTGAGAGAGAGGAGTGGGGATTCAGATCTTGGAGCTTCACGAAGAGGAATTGGAGTGGAGCAAGCTTCCATGGCGTTTCTGAGTTTCTTCTTCTCTTCTTCTCTTTCTTTTTCTTCTTCTGCTGCCATGGCTGTGTAATTCGTTCATAGTTAGGGATTGTAGATCTGAAATGAACATGTTGAATTGATTTGGATCTGGATTTCAAGCTTTGGAATAGATTGAGTGATTGATTCTGAACATCACGTGGAAATTGAATGGAAATTTGATTAACTAAATTCAGAGGAACCTTTGTCAATGGAAATTGAATTTGTTCTTCAGATCTGAACCAATCACCGAGATTTTAGTTTTCTTAGGGATAAGGAACTTTGATCTTGCAATCTTTTGGTTTCTTACACTTAAAGCAACATTGAATTGAATTAGATCTAAGGAATTAGAATGGTTTAATTGAATGTTAGGTTCACTGAGTTAAGGAATTAACCTCTGAATAGTATAAAGTGAAACTGATTGTCATTCTTTCCAATTGCTTGTTAATTCAGAACTTTATTGATTAAACATTGGAGTTTTGGTGAAGCAATTCCCTAGCTATGGTTTCTCCCTCTGTTATCACATAACTGTGTGTTCATTGTCTTGTTTTCTGCAAGTTCATTTTACTTTTAATTGTTCCAGTTTGCTGTTATTAGATGTTACCACTCTCCTTACAATTTCGAAAAAAGCTTAAATGGTTATAATTCTATGAAGTGATACTTGAATCTAAATTCCCTGTGGAGATGATATTTGGATCTTAAATTTACTCATCACTTGCTGCAATCCTAGTGCACTTGCTAGTGTAGATTGCTAACAACAAGTTTTTGGCGCTGTTGCCGGGGAATTTTGCATTTCAATATCATTAGTGGTAGAAAAGTAACAAGATTGAGCATTTAATTTGTTGCTTTGCTTTCAAATTGCTTTCTGCATAATTTTACTGCACCTTGTGTAATATTCTGCATAATATTTCTGTCTGCTGCATAGAATTTTTACATCTTTGTTATCTGCATAATTTCAGTTTTCATTGCTCTTTATAGTTGTAATTGTCATTATGCATATTTGTACATGATTTTACAATTCTGCAACTGCTAGATTTAAGTTTCTATATGCTTTTACTGATAGATTTTGCATGAATTCTGTTGTACATTTCTGAATATCAATTGTGGTCTAATTTTGCTTCAAACTGATTTGTATATGCGTGGTAAAAACAAGAATAAATCAATTCTGGTCTTTGATCCTGACATAGACATAACTTTGAGAAGATTGAGAAAAGAGTCTAGAGCAGAAAAAGCCATAGGGAGTGATAGTGAGTTAGAAGCTGTCCATTCTCCAGAATCTCAGAGTAATTCTAGAGTGAAAAGAACATCTACACCCTTGAGACAACCAAATCCAGCAATAGAAATGGCAGAACAGAACAGATTTAGAACATTAGGGGACTATGCTATTCCTAACATGCAAGGTTTTAACTCTTCTATAATTAGGCCAACTATTCAAGCCAACCATTTTGAGATTAAACCTGCCTTACTACATTTAGTCCAACAGGATCAGTTTGCTGGAGGAAATTCTGATGATCCTAACCTGCATATTTCAAATTTTCTGCAGCTATGTGACACCATAAGAATGAATGGAGTTAGTGAAGAAGCTATCAGATTAAGACTATTTCCTTTTTCCTTGAGAGATAGAGCAAAATGTTGGTTACAAGCTCAACCACAAGGAAGCATCACAACCTGGACAGAACTTGTGAATAAGTTTTTAACTAAGTACTTCCCTCCATCCAAAGCTGCTAAGTTGAGAGGAGAAATTACATCCTTTTGATGAATCCACTTTTTATTGGATTTTTACTTGTCATTTTGATGTTTCTTAATAGAAAAAGTAAACTTAGGAAGTGTAAATAACATAAAAACATCATTTTGGCCAACTATCATAGGTTTCTTAATTTTTGGTTAATTTACATTAATTTACATAGATATAGTTTGCAATTTTGATCATTTGAATAATTGTGTAGGAATTTCTAGACTTTTTCCATGGATTTTTAGCCTTTGAAAAATTTTTGAGTTGAAAGTGGTCACTTTCAGAAGTGAAAGTGGACACTACAGCAAGCTAGATCCAGAGGGCAGGCCAGAGTAACCACTTTCAGAAGCAATAGTGATCACTCCAGAGCCAAAGGAAGCACCCAGACCTGCGCGTGTTTACTCTCATAAACGATAGTAAACACTCCAGAGAGCTCCAGAGTTTAGGACCCTGCGCGTGTTTACTCTTGTGAACGATAGTAATCACTATGCTCGCGCGTGTTTACTCTTGTAAACGATAGTAATTACTATGATCGAGAGTGTTCACTGTCGTGAACGAGAGTAACTACTCTGAAGGCGTCAACTTTTCTATATATGGATTTTTACCATTTAGGGTAGGGGGACTTTTGCAGAACTTTTTCTCTCAGATATACCATAAATTTTAGGATACTCTTGGAGAGCCTAGGGTGGCCTTGGGTGGCAGCCAAGGGTCCAACCTAGGGTTTGATTAACATTTTCTCCTTACTTCTCTTTGATTTTTGTATTGATGTTATTGATTTCTCTTTACTTTCATTTTGTAATTGTAAGACCCATCCTCATGGAGGGTTAATTTTCTTGTAATCTCTAGTGAGTTCATATAGATTCTTGAATTCTTGGTTTTTTGAATGTTAATGCAAATCTTTTTCTTCCATGAATTTCTTCCTCCGAAACTCTTGAATTGAATTAATGGTTGAATGAGGGGAGCATTGCATAATGAACCCTAATCCGTTTTAAGGAAATTCTAAATTTGAATTGCTTAATTCTTGTCTAATTCCAAGATTGCGTAATCAAGGAATGAGAGATTGGAGTTCATTGGATTGCTTAATTCATATGAAAACATAAGGTTGATTTTCGCTTGTTAAATCAACCTAATTCCGGGAGGAGAGGAAAAGTATTAAATCTTGAGAGGAATAGGGATAGAGTTTATATGAATGAACTAGGGGTTACTACATTTTATCGATTGAACTTTGCAATTTAATTTTCTGCTTAAGTTGATTGAACTTGAAATCACAAAACCCCCTTTTTTACTTGCTTTCTAAATACATTGCACACTACATGTTTGATATTTGGTCATTCGTCCAATGATTCATGGGAGACGACCTAGGCTTGCATCCTAGACTACATAAATTTTTCTACATATTTTGATGAAGGTTGACGACAAATCTTTTTGCAAATGAGAAAATATTTCGTTCATCACCTTTGTGCAGCAAGAAGGAGAATCATTGTATGAAGCATGGGAAAGATACAAAGAACTGCTTAGAAGGTGTCCACATCATTGTATTCCAGATTGGATGCAATTAGAGACTTTTTATAATGGGATGAATGCAGTAACAAGAACAATGGTTGATGCTGCTGCTGGAGGTTCATTAAATACAAAGTCTTTGGAAGAAGCTCAGAGGATTATTGACATGATGGCATCTTCAATGTATCAGAATTCAAACTCAAGGAACCAAGGAAGAAACTCCAGGCATGAAGCTAAAGTTCTGGAAACTTTTCTTGCACAAAATCAACTACAAAATCAATTGTTTTCAGAACAATTAGCTGCCTTAACACAACAAATCAACAATCTGCAAACAGAGAGCATGCCTACCAGTCAGCTAAGTTGTGATTTTTGTGGAGGAAATCATGCAAATGGTGCATGTGAGGCATCCACAAGTGAACCACAAGAGCAAGTGAATTATATGAATAATTTTCAGAGACAACAGCCATCATATCCCCCTGGATTTCAATTTTCAAATAATAGAACTCAGCAGTATTCTAATTGGAATAATCAATATTCTGCTGCAAAGAATTCTAATTCAAATTTGCCTTTTTCTAATGTAGGTCCAGCAACACAACAGCCTTATTTTCAGAGAAATTCGTCCACTCAACCTCAAGGAAATCAGAAATTTTCCAAGCCTATGAATGAGAGGTTGACTGAGATGGAAGAGACTATGCTGCAATTCATGAAGGTGACTCAAACAAGCTTCAAAAACCAGGAAGCTTCCATGAAGAAACTAGAGACACAGATTGGACAATTAGCTAAACAATTATCCAGCAGGGATGAAGGAAGATTTCCAAGCAATACAGTAATAAATCCTAAAGAGCAATGTCAAGCCATAACTACAAGGAGTAGAGCTGTAGTTGCAAGCCCTAAACCAGCAGAAAAGAAAGTAAATGATGTAGCAGAAGGAAACATTGAACAAGATCTGCAACAAGGAAATTTTAAGCTATTAAAGAAAGACCATTCAGAAGAAAAAGAAAAAGTTCCCATGAATTCTGAAAGGAAAACCAAAAAGCAACTCTTTGAGGAAGCTTGTAAGCCAATAGATCCAGAAAAATACAAGAGGTTGCCCTATCCTCAAAGAGTTCAGAATCCTAAAAAAGAGGAACAATTTGAAAGGTTTATGAATGTCTTTAAGAAATTACAAATCAACATTCCTTTTGCAGAAGCTTTGGAGCAAATGCCTTCATATGCAAAGTTCATGAAAGAACTACTTTCCAGAAAAAGGAAGCTAGAGCATGATAAAACAGTACCTTTGACAGAGGAGTGCAGTGCCATTCTCAAGAGAAAGCTTCCTCAAAACCTGAAAGATCCTGGATCATTTAGCATTCCTTGTGAAATAGGAAACTGCACTGTAGGAAGAGCATTGTGTGACTTGGGAGCAAGCATAAATCTGATGCCATTAGCTGTTCTACAGAAACTTGGCATAGAGGAAGTGAAGCCTACCAACATTACACTGCAGCTAGCTGATAGATCATACACTTATCCATATGGAGTTATTGAAGATTTATTAGTTAAAGTTGACAAGTTCATTTTTCCTGCAGATTTTGTAATTCTGGACATGGAGGTGGATTCTAACATTCCTTTGATCCTAGGGAGACCATTTCTTGCAACAGGGAGAGCTTTAATAGATGTGCAGAAAGGTGAACTTATGCTTAGAGTTCAAGATGAGAAGGTAATATTTAATGTGTTTGAAGCTTTAAAATATCCAATTGAAGATAGCACATGTATGAAGGTAGATATACTGGATGCTTTCATTACACAACACCATATTAATGAAATTGATGAACTTGCTGTGTTAGAAGAAATAATATCTGCAGGAAGCAACAAATCTGAACTTCTGCATGAAGAATGCATTAAGGAAGTGCAGCAGCAACTAGAAGCTCTGCCAATTCGAAAATCTGCAGAAAATTCAGTGAAGGAGAAGCTAGAAAAGGATGATAAAGAAGAGGAAAAGCAAAGGCTAGAACTGAAACAACTCCCTTCACACCTGCGGTATGCATTTCTGGATGAGAAACATGAAAATCCAGTCATCATCAATAATGAACTTAAGGAAGAACAAGAGGAAAAATTGCTCAGAATTTTGAGAGAACACAAATCTGCAATTGGCTGGAGTATTGCAGATCTGAAAGGTATAAATCCCTCATTTTGTAAGCACAGAATTTTATTTGAAGAGAATTTTAAGCCTGTTGTGCAGCCACAAAGGAGGTTAAACCCAGCCATGAAAGAGGTAGTTAAAAAAGAGGTCATAAAGCTATTAGATGCAGGAATAATATACCCAATTTCTGATAGCAATTGGGTAAGTCCAGTCCAAGTTGTTCCAAAGAAAGGTGGTATGACAGTTGTACCTAATGAAAAGAATGAACTTGTTCCTACTAGGACTGTGACTGGATGGAGAATGTGTATAGACTATAGGAAATTAAATGATGCAACCAGAAAAGATCATTTCCCACTACCATTTGCAGATCAAATGCTAGAAAGACTTGCTGGACATTCATTTTATTGTTGATGGGTATTCAGGATATAATCAAATAGCTGTAGATCCTTTAGATCAAGAGAAAATTGCATTTACATGTCCATTTGGAGTCTTTGCATATAGGAGAATGCCATTTGGTTTGTGTAATACCCCTGCCACTTTCCAAAGATGCATGCTTTCTATTTTTTCTGATTTGGTAGAAAACATCATAGAAGTGTTCATGGATGATTTCTCTGTTTTTGGTGATTCTTTTGATGATTGTTTAGCTAATCTATTCACTGTTTTGCAGAGATGTCAAGACACTAATCTTGTGTTAAATTGGGAAAAGTGCCATTTCATGGTACAAGAAGGCATTGTCCTTGGTCATAAAATTTCAGAGAAAGGAATGGAGGTGGACCAAGCTAAAATAGAAGTCATTAGTAAATTGCCTCCACCTATCAATGTTAAGGGAGTTAGAAGTTTTTTAGGACATGCTGGTTTTTATAGAAGATTCATAAAAGACTTTTCCAAGATTGCTAAACCCTTGAGTAATTTACTTATAAAGGATGCAGATTTCATATTTGATGATAATTGTTTGCATGCATTTTCTGTTTTAAAAGAGAAACTGATTTCTGCACCTATTCTTGCAAAACCAGATTGGAAACTACCTTTTGAACTCATGTGTGATGCAAGTGACAGTGCAGTGGGTGCTGTTTTAGGACAGAGAAAAGATAGGAAATTACATGCTATCTATTATTCAAGCAAAGTGTTAAATCCTGCACAAGTGAATTACACAACAACAGAAAAAGAACTTTTAGCTGTTGTATATGCTTTTGATAAGTTCAGATCATATTTAATGGGTTCGAAAGTGATTGTATATACTGATCATGCTGCTCTTAAATATCTCTTGACAAAACAGGATGCAAAGCCCAGATTATTAAGATGGATTCTACTCCTCCAAGAATTTGAGCTAGAGATCAAAGACAAGAAAGGGAAAGAAAACAGTGTTGCTGACCACCTATCCAGATTACCCTTGGAGAGTTCAACCACTGAATCATTGGAAATAAATGAAGAATTTCCAGATGAAAAGCTGTTCGCAGTGGATAACATACCTTGGTTTGTTGACATTGCAAATTTTAAAGCCACTCAATTCATACCAAAGAGGTTTACTTGGCAGCAAAAGAAGAAGTTCCTACATGACAGCAAATTCTATGTGTGGGAAGACCCATACTTGTTCAAAATTGGAGTAGATGGGTTACTTAGAAGATGCATTCCACAAAGTGAGCAAGCTGAGATATTATGGCATTGTCACAATTCAGAATATGGAGGCCACCATGCAAGTTCAAGAACTGCTGCAAAAGTGTTGCAAGTAGGTTTCTTTTGGCCTACACTCTTCAAAGATGCCAAAAGGTATGTAGAAAACTGTGACAAATGTCAAAGAACTGGAAATATCTCAAGAAGACATGAGCTGCCATTAACCAACATCTTAGAAGTGGAACTATTTGATGTATGGGGGATTGATTTCATGGGACCATTTCCCCCATCATTTTCACACGAATACATTCTAGTGGCAGTGGATTATGTGTCTAAATGGGTAGAAGCAATTCCCATCAGATCAAATGATGCAAAGGTAGTGATTTCTTTTATAAGAAAGAACATTTTTTCAAGATTTGGTGTGCCTAGAGTGCTAATAAGTGATGGAGGTACTCAATTCTGCAACAAGTATCTTGAAGCTGTATTAATGAAATATGGTGTGAAGCATAAGGTTGCTACTCCATACCATCCACAAACAAGTGGACAAGTGGAGGTCTTAAATAGAGAAATCAAGCAAATTCTAGAGAAAGTAGTGAACAGCTCAAGGAAGGATTGATCAAAGAGGCTGGATGATTCACTGTGGGCATACAGAACTGCTTTTAAAACTCCAATTGGTATGTCTCCATATCAGTTAGTATTTGGAAAGGCCTGTCACCTACCCCTAGAGTTGGAACATAGAGCATATTGGACTACAAAATGGCTTAATTTCGATCTGTCAAATGCTGGAAGGAAGAGAGTTCTGCAGCTGCATGAATTGGAGGAATTCAGACAGCAAGCATATGAGAATGCAAAGTTGTACAAAGAAAGAACCAAGAGAATCCATGACAAATTCATTCTGCAAAAAGATTTCAGACCTGGCCAGCAAGTGTTGTTATTCAATTCAAGATTAAAATTGTTCCCAGGGAAATTGAAATCTAGATGGTCTGGACCATTTTTAATAAAGGAGACCTCTCCCTTTGGAGCAATTCTTATAGAAGATCAGAAAACAGGAAGGGAATTCAAGGTCAATGGCCAAAGATTGAAGATCTATCATGGAGAAGGGTTTGCAAGAAGAAACATATCATGCTTGAAATTGGTTCCTCTTGAGTGAGGAACAACTAATGTCAAGCTAGTGACATTAAAGAAGCGCTTTGTGAGAGGCAACTCACATTTCTAACCCAGTTTAAGCTTTCTATAGTGTTTTTAGAATTTTGCATACTATTGTTCTGTAAATTTCTGATATGCTGCAAGAATTCTACACAAATATTGCTGAATCTGAGTTTCTGAGATGCATTTGTTTGCTTAATCTGAGAATTGATGAGGTGAATGTGTAGTTAAGAGTTTAAGATTCTGTATAATCTGATTTTACCAATATCTGGAAGTTTCTGCATAATGTATAAGAATATTCTGCTGAATCTAATTTTCTGAGGCACAATTGAGATACTTGAACTAAGATTCAATGTGAAGAGTGTGTATTTGATGGATTCAAGAGTGAAAATTTAATTAATTGAGGTTTTAGAGGTATTTGATTAATGAGAGGAGTCACTTTATTGCAGAAAAGAAGCTACGCAGAGAATGCAATTTGAGGTTTTCTACTGGAACAATCACTTTTACTGATAAAAGTGATCACGCAGAGACAGATGGGAAAATGAACTCTCTGAAACGCTTCCTTTTTCTGTCAAGAGTGACTACGCACAGGTAAGTAAAATTCTAATATCTCTGTGTTAGTACTTTTATTGAAAAAAGTTATCACTTTGCTGCGCGTTATCACTTTGCTCAGCAATAATGATAACGCACGCCTCACCCTGAACAAAATCACTCTCTGGAACATTCACTCTTTTGAATAATAGTGATTACGCTGGGATCAATTAATTTTACAACATTCATTTCTTTTAAAAAAAAAAAATTGTCACGTGCCCAGCGTAACCATATATAATCCCTAACCTAAGCACGCACACACACTTTTCATGCTTGAAACTTCATCTCTGTCTAAGTTTTCTCTGCAAATCTCACTCTCTGTGTGCGTCGACCTAGAATCAACCAACATTTCTCATTCAATACTACATCTTCCTGCAAGGTACACTTACTCTCATCCCTCTGTAACTGTAGCTAGGGTTTTCTCTGTTTACAAACTTGGAAAAATGTAGAATAGGGTACTGTGGCACTGTAGGAGCAATACACTGAAGAAGTCTTCCCTGTCATTTATGGAGCATTCGACTCTGCATTGTACATAATTGAATAAAAGTTCTGCAAAAATTGGGATGACCTAAAAAGAATTCAGTGAAAAGTTGTTTGAGCTAAGATTGTTGAATGAGATTAATCGCAAACATACACTGCATGTAATGCAATCGAATGTTAGGAAAATACCAGGACAAGTAATTCTGCACTACTTTGATGGAATAACTGTTTGCTGAGAATGATTGGGTTGCAAATTATGTTTGAAAATTGGTTGAAACTTGAAAATATTGCTCTGCGCTACCCTAATTTTTAATGACAGTGAACACATCTTAAATTTTCAGCTTAGAAATATCTAAATTTCTCTGAAAGTGATGAATTAATGTTGAGCATCTATTATGTGCATTGTATAATACATGTCCTGACAGCAAACTTAAATTTCAAATTCTGAAGCTATTTGGTTCAAAATAGAATGGATAATACTTCAGATAGCTGCTCTCTGTCATGTATGTTAGTCTGATGGGATAATTGAAATTACATTGCATATATTATGAACCACATTTCTGCAGAATCTGAACTGATAGCAACAGAACTTTCTGAAACTGTAGAATTGAAAATTAAAATACATAGCTGTGCTGAAATTGAGTTAGACATTAAATTGGGATTATCTGAAATGTATACTTGATTGCAAAATGAATACAACTTGGGAATTTTGGCTGTCAGCACAAAATCAGTTTGAAATTTTGGTCAAGGCATGTAATTATCTTTCTGCGTTACCCTGTTAATTGATAAGAGTGTGCACTCTGAAATTCTACTGTTAGATTTTGCATGTTTTGAATAAGTTGTGCAATTGAGTGTTGGTTCTATTAGCAGATTGCATGATGAGAAGTATTAGAAAATTTTAATTTCTGCAAACTGCTTGATTAAATTTTCTGCAGTATAGGATGATTCTTGATTCTAAAATTTTTAACTGACAATTACTCCTTCAATGCAGAAAATTCCAAAATGGTTAGGACTTCATTCAACACACCTGTGGGTCCTCCTAAGAAGAAGCAAGCTGCATCTTCTACCACACCTAAGAAGAAGCGAGCTGCATATTCCATGACCCCAACAAGAAGATCCAGCAGAAATCTCCAAGCTGCAGCATCAAAAAGGGCCAGAACTGATGGTGTCTCAGGCTCTTCACCTATTCAGATATCTAAACCCTCACCTCAGACAAGATCATCTGCACCTACATCTTCACCCCCACCTTCTCCACCACCTTCAACCAGATCTCCTGCACCTACACCCTCACCTACACCATCACCTCCACCAAGAACAGCTGTACCCTCAGGATCCTCACCACCAGCCACACATGATCCGAGATTCAGAAGTTTGGCTCATGAAAATTTTTTCAGAGCCAATATTCTAAGAAAAATTGTTCCTGACAGAGCATTCCAAATAGCTAGGAACAACTATCCTGAATTTAAAGAGGAAATCCAGAAAAGAGGCTGGGAATTCTTCTGTGCAACAGCTGGCCTGGGTTGGAGGGAAATAACTCAGGAATTCTATGCCAATGCCATGAAGTTTAAAGGGAAAGGAACCCCTAAGTTCAGCTCCATGGTCAAAGGCATGAGAATTGACTTCTCACCAGCAAATATCAACAGGGTGCTGGAAATTAATTCTGCACAACATGCTGCACAGCTGGACTTCAAAACATTTAAGGAAAGTCCAGATATTGATTTTGTGCAAATTCTGGAAAGGATTGGGAAACCAGGCACCACATGGGAGCTCAATCAATCTAAGAAGCCAAAGCATATTGTCACCAAGAATCTGCTGCCCTTTGCCAAAGTATGGAGCATGTTTATTTTAAATTCGTTCATGCCTGTCAAACATAGCTCCACACTAGCTGTGAAGAGGGCTGCTCTGCTTTTTGCCATAGTCTCCAACATCTACATAGATGTGGGAGAGGTAATAAGCGACTGTATCTTGGGAATACTGAAGACAAAAAGGGATTCATTAGCCTTTCCTTCAGTAATTACACTACTTTGTGAAGATGCAGGAGTAGAGTTTGGTGATTATCAAGAGAAAATCAGAGCTGCACCATCCATTTCTGCAGCTCTGATCAAAGAGATTTATGCAACTATTTCCTGCACTTCTGCAGCCCCAATCCCTTCACAATTCAAGAAAGAGAAACCAATGATGATGAAGGACACTCTGAAGCAGCTAGCTGAAGGGCAGAACCAACTTGCTGAAAGGCAGACTGAGCTGCATAATAGCCTCAAAGCTAGAGTCATGCTAATAGAATGTATTATGCTGAATATTGGTCAGAAATTGGGAATGACCAAAGAAGAAATGTATCATACTCCAGACTTAGCAGAGAATGCCCAGTGCCTTCGTTCTTTTGTTTTCAAGAATATGTCAATATACAGAACCCACTTTCCTCAGCCACCATTTGAAGAGGTAGTGGAAGAAGAAGAAGAAGAAGAAGAAGAAGGTTTTGAAGAGGAAAGCTCAGAGGAAGAAGATGCAGCAGAAGATTAGTCTAGGAATTTAAATTCTGTTATTAGATTTTTTTGTAAATTTCTGGTAGTTTAAACTTTTTCGGTTGTAATCACTAATTGGTACATTTTGGTTTAATTTTCACTTACCTATTTTGCAATTATATTAGCTTCTTAACTAATTACCTTTATCTTGCTGCGAGTTAATGGAAATCTGGTGTTTTTGTGCAGAGAATACCACACACAACACTCACACACATTGGATGGTGACTCTTGCACAAGCTGCCATGAAAGGGGGGTTTCATTCTTTACCTCTTATTCATGTGTAGCCTCACATTACACTGAATTGTTGTTGAAAAACACCAAAATACTAGAATAGATAATAAACTGCTGGCTGTGAATTCTGTGTGAAAATTTTTCTTTAAGTTGTTTTTCCCATTCTCAAAATGAGATCACACTTGTATTTTCAAAAATGAGGCAGTTGCCACTAGGTGCATCTATTTCTGAAAAGTGCATTGTGTTTTCATTAATCCACATGATCACTTATAAATGCCTAGTGAGACTTGAGCTACCTACTTCTTTCCTTGTGTGATTAATCAGATTTTACTGCATTCTCTAGAACTTGACCTTGTTCTTAATTGAATATGCATGTTACAGTTCTCACACACATGATAGAGGCCATGTTTGATATACTTAGTTAGCCTAAAATGCCTTCCCTTATGATTAATTGCCCTAGTTTACCCCTTTTGAGCTTAATATTCCCTTTTCTTGAGTTAACTTCCTTACACGCCTTGCTGAAAAACCAATTTTACCATTCAAATTGATCAAAGGCATTGTGAGTTTAATCAAGAATGAGTTTTAAAACTAAGTTTGAGGTAGCATCAAATTAAGTTGCTTGAGGACAAGCAAAATTTTAAGTTTGGGGTAGGGGAGTAGCAAGCTATCTAAGTTGAGTTCAAAAAGTCAGACCGAAAGAACAAAAGTGCTGCAGAAACATTAAAAATTATGCAGCAAAACTATGGAAGAGTTAAACATGTTGCAGTAAAATGTTGAAAAATAGAATCTGAGTTGAAAAGAGCAAAATGGAGATCAAAAAGAAGAAATTAGCAGTAAACTGTAGCAGAGAAGAAGAAAAAGGAAAATAAAAATTCTGCTGCACAAAAATGATTAGTCTGCTGCATAACTGAGGAATTTAATGTGAATTGATGCTAAACCAGACTAGTTTTAAAGTCATTCACTCAAAATGCTTCTGATCTTTTGAAATTGCAACTTGTTTCTTATTTTGTTCAGTATCTACCTTAACCTAAGCCCTGTTATAAACTGTAAAAAGTCCTCTTGATGTGTGATTGGCTGTACTAAGCAAAGGAGATAGAGAAATTGGGCAAGCATATGGTAGAGTGCAGTGAAATTGATGATTTAGAGTGAAAACAGCACCCAAACATTGTTGAGTGATGAGAGAAACACTGTCCAGTGAGAAGTGATCATGATTTTAATGTTTCTCACATGAACTTGGCTGATATATTCACTTAGATAGCAATTCTTGCTTAAAATTTGATGAATGCATTGAGATTGCAATGATGAGTAATTAGATGAATATCTTGATTGAAAATTTTGCAGAAAAAAACAGAATTGCAAATTGAAAAAATTCTGATATAGCAGTTGTGAATTGGTTTCTGAAAATTGGAAGAATTACCCTTGGTTTAATTTGATTTGCTTGAGGACAAGCAAAAATTCAAGTTTGGGGTAGTGATGAATCCATATTTTGACTAATATTTTAGCATAATTCTAACACAAATGATAAGAAAAATATATAAAGAAAGCAGAAAAACTTAGAAAAATAGAAGGAATTGAATTTTGTTTACATATGTAGTTATTTTAGCAATTGTGAAATTTTTGCTTAGGAATTAAGTTTTTAATCTTGTTTTTGTAGGAATAAATTGAGCAAGGATCATGTTCTTGGAAGTTTGATGACAAGGAAGAGGAAAGAAGCAAGTCTGGACTCCAAAAACTCAAGAATAAGAAATTGCAGACTGGGCGTGATCACTATTGTCAGTGAAAGTGATCACTTCAGAGCTCAAAGAAGAAGTGAAGCCTGGGCGTTACCACTTTTATCATTAAAAGTGATAGTTCCAGAGAGTCTTCAACTTGGCGAGCTGCGCATAGTCACTTTTACCAGAAAAAGTGATAACGTACAACTACCTTGGCTCTGCGTTGTCACTTTTATCATCAAGAGTGATAGTTCCAGAGAGCTCTCAATATCAGAAAAATGCGCGTGGCCACTATTTCTGGGAAAAGTGTTAACACGCAACCAAAAACTCTCTGCGTAACTACTATTTCTCATAAAAGTGATAACGTGAAAATCTGAGAAATTTTATAAATACCAGAAGCGATCCGGTAAAAGAGGATTCTGTTCATTTTCAGTTTTTTAGTTAGTTTCTGGTTAAAGGAAGTGAGAGAGAGGAGTGGGGATTCAAATCTTGGAGCTTCACGAAGAGGAATTGGAGTGGAGCAAGCTTCCATGGCGTTTCTGAGTTTCTTCTTCTCTTCTTCTCTTTCTTTTTCTTCTTCTGCTGCCATGGCTGTGTAATTCGTTCATAGTTAGGGATTGTAGATCTGAAATGAACATGTTAAATTCAGAGGAACCTTTGTCAATGGAAATTGAATTTGTTCTTTAGATCTGAACCAATAACCAAGATTTTAGTTTTCTTAGGGATAAGGAACTTTGATCTTGCAATCTTTTGGTTTCTTACACTTAAAGCAACATTGAATTGAATTAGATCTAAGGAATTAGAATGGTTTAATTGAATGTTAGGTTCACTGAGTTAAGGAATTAACCTCTGAATAGTATAAAATGAAACTGATTGTCATTCTTTCCAATTGCTTGTTAATTCAGAACTTTATTGATTAAACATTGGAGTTTTGGTGAAGCAATTCCCTAGCTATGGTTTCTCCCTCTGTTATCACATAACAGTGTGTTCATTGTCTTGTTTTTTGCAAGTTCATTTTACTTTTAATTGTTCCAGTTTGCTGTTATTAGATGTTACCACTCTCCTTACAATTTTGAAAAAGCTTAAATGGTTATAATTCTATGAAGTGATACTTGAATCTAAATTCCCTGTGGAGACGATATTTGGATCTTAAATTTACTCATCACTTGCTGCAATCCTAGTGCACTTGCTAGTGTAGATTGCTAACAACAAACACTATCTTAGAAAATCTCTCAATGAATTTCCTATAATAGCCTGCCAATCCGAGGAAACTACGCACTTCTGTCACATTCGTCGGCCTCGGCCACTCAGCCTCTGCTTCTACTTTTGCAGGGTCTACCATGATTCCTTCCTTCGACACCACATGCCTCAGAAAATAGATTTCCAACAAACAGAATTCACACTTAGAAAACTTTGCATATAGTTGCCTCTCTGTCATAATTTGAAGAACAATCCTCAAGTGCTTGAAATGCTCTTCTTGAGTCTTTGAATAAATTAGGATGTCGTCAATGAACACCACCACAAACTTATCAAAAAACTCATGAAAGATCCTGTTCATGTAGTCTATGAACACTGCAGGCGCATTGGTCACCCCAAACGGCATCACTAAATACTCATAGTGACCATACTGCATCCTGAACGCTGTCTTAGGTACATCTGCATCCTTCACTCGGATTTGATGGTATCCTAATCTCAAATTAATCTTTGAAAACACTGTTGCTCCCCTTAATTAGTCCATTAAATCATCGATCCTCGGGAGTGGATTCTTGTTCTTGACTGTTACCTTGTTCAACTGCCGATAATCTACACACATACTCATGCTTCCATCTTTCTTCTTAACCAAGAGCACTAATGCTCCCCATGGTGACACACTCTGTCTCACAAACCGTTTCTGCAATAGGTCTTCTACTTACTTCTTGACCTCTCCCAATTCCACAAGTGACATCCTATAAGGCGCCACAGAAATTGGGCTTGCTCCCGGAATGAGGTCGATAGCAAACTCTATCTCCCTCTCAGGCGGTAGCTTAGATACATCTTCGGGGAAAACCTCCAAAAAATCCCTCACCACCGGAATATACTCTGGCTCTACCACACCTTTGGCTTCTATTGAGAACATAACCATGAAAGCCTTGGCGTTTATCGTGTTCTCCCACGCTCCCTGGCTCATAAGCCTTGGAACCTCTGCCGTTGTCGCACCGAAGATCAAAGTCTTCTCCACATCGGCCACCCACCTTTATTGTTATTGTTACACACATTAATTTTGTTTCTTACTCCATTTTTTTTATTGTTTATATTGTATTATTTTTTTTAATTGCAAGAGAAACTACTCGTGTGATCCTTGCCCTTCGTAGCCATTATTGATAATTTTCTCTCTCTTGCATTGAATACCCACTTGACCCTAGTTAATATATGCATGAGTCTTTTCATTTTCTCCTAATACCGTGTGCCCTAAATTCACCATTTAGTAGAACACCACCTCTTTCACACCATGTTCCACGTGCAGCAAAAAGGGAATTTGAAGAGACACCTTAGGATTTTATTCACATCTTTCTCTCTTAATTAGGGCAACCAAATTTTCGTTTGATGCATATGGCAGAGAGAGAGAGAATCAGCTATGATGGCCTGGATTCTGAGCCTAAATAATTGCACTTAATGCAATTTACACTTCACATGGCAATTAATGGAAATTTCCCTCTTTATGATGCAACCGAAAAATGGAGCCTTTATTCTTCTCCTTAAGTGCAAAATTTTCATATTCCCGTGCATTTAATTAGGATTGACAATATCTTAAATCAGCATTAAACCCATGGTCATTTATTGAGGAAGTTTCCCATGTCTTATTGCACTCACACGAGAAAACCCTTCCCTTGCCTCATTTAAAGCACCACTAAACACCCTTAATTTGTTTCCCACCTGCATTTAATCCCTCAAGAAAAATGAAGAGGCACACGCCCCATTCCCTCCTCAAATGATTCAAACCGCCGGCCTGCACTAATGGGTTATCCAATCAATTTACCACCTAGAGCATTTAAACCCTAGAAATTGTACCTAATATTAATTGCATATTCCTTTCCTTAATTTTGTTGCAATTACTACACTTTATGGAGACTTTTGTGCGCACACGGCCCCATGGAGGCGCCACCCTTTCACAAGCAAATCAGGGGACACGATCATTAGATGCTTAGAGTACGGAAGGATTATTATTCCCTCCCTAAATTGATCCAAACGGTTGTGTTGCCTTAATTACCACCTTGCTGCATTTATTGCCCATTATGGGATGTTTTGCATGCACGAAGAAGCCAATGAGGCGTGACCTTTCAAGGAGAGAGACCAAGAGCCACATCCCTCCAAGTACTCTGGCCCTAACCCCTCGTGTGCAGCCCTCAACCATCACGCCCACTAGAAGTGAAAGAACACTAACCTTTTGCTCACACTATATAAGAACCTCACTTATTCCATGCGCCTTTTTTTTTCACTCATTTTTCAAAAACCCTCTCAAACCCATCATACCCCAACACAAACATGACTATTCTCTCTCAATCTTGTGCCCCTTTCCTTCCTCTCTCAAATGTCTTCTCAACCTCGCCTCTCAAGGAACTTGTAGACGCAAAAAGGACTCATCTTCACGGCCTTCATTTTCACTTCCTTTGGCAGCCTTCATTCTTACTTTCTTCGACGTTCACACCGCCACCAAGGAGATACCATGGAAGCACCTTCGCAAGTCGCCTGAACGAGTTTTCAACCTTCCCTTCATCTTCATTTTCGACAAGGTAAAGGGAGTTCTTGCTTGCGTATGAATGTGTGTGTATGTTAGGATGTGTGTTGTTAAGTGTGATATATTTTATTCTCCCTCGTCTTCATCTCCAATGTCGTTAAAGGTCTGCATGCAAATGAATTCCTCTTCATCTTCTAATTTCTTCACCTAAACAATACTTAAAAATGACATGTCGTGACTTGAATGGGAGTGGATGAGTGAAAATGCTACTTGTATGTCGTTGATGTTGTAATATTTCTATGATTCTTGGTTGTTCTTGCCTTTTTACTAAATAAAAGTGATATCTTTAAAAGGGTAGGTCATTGCATGTTAGATTTCTGCCTGAATCATCTACTCTCTTCTCGGTTCTTATTATTGTGCCTCTTTTCATAATTCACTTTATTATGAAACCCCTTATTTTCCTTTTTGTTCTCGCCTAGCCGAGAGCCAAGGAATCCTTTTCCTTGATCGTGAATGAATTATTTTACCGTCCAACTATAAGTTTTTACAAATTATTGATTTAAAAATTGGATTGCATGTGGGGTGGAGTCTGCAGTTATTTTATGACCTTTCCAAGAATATTTACTTAGAAAACACACTTTTGATTTTGGTGGTCCACTAAAGTTATTGCAACTATTTCCATCTTCTCTCCTTTTCTTTTACTCTTAGACCGTGTGTGTATAACTACCTTTTTCCTTGAATGTGTTAGTTCTCCTGAGTGTGATTTGATTATGTGGTTTGTGATTTCCTCTGAGATTAAATGCATGATCCCAAGAGTGATGAAGTGTGGGTGTGATTACATCATTATTTATATGCATGACGTGAAGAATGGAGAGTCAAGGTTACAATTTAGCACAGTTAGGGAATGTTGTGTGTTCAGGTTCAGGGGAAGAACCTTGGGGGTAGTGGAGGGGGGTTGTCCCAATGGCGCGAAATAGCTCACCATGCCCAGGATACGTCGCCAGCAAACCTTCGCTAATCTTGACGCGGGCAAGCATTACTGAAGATCGTGAAAGAAATCATTCCTGAGGAATAAAGATGAGATTGGGGGAAAGTATTCTTGGACAATTATTCACAATATGTGCTTGTAGGGATGAGGGTCTCTGATCACCTTGACTAGAGGAATGTTGAAAATCGAGGAAGTAGTAATATCATGAGTGACATATGTCTGATTTGGATTGTTAATTGATTTCTGTTATTTTGTTTATGTTGTGTGACTATATGGTTGGGTACAAGATATGAGAATATATGTTCCCTAGAATTTGATTTCTTGTTTACTCTTAAGTTCATTTTGATTACCTTACTTATTCGATTACTAATGGATTATCATGTTGGAACTCACCCTTTCTTTTGTGATTCCTCTGTTTGGCATTCTTTTGTGTGTTTGCATGATTGTCCACAGCGAGCAAGGATTTGGGGAAAGGACTCCGGAAGGAAGGAGGCATGGACGTACGATCAGGCGACGCGCTGCCTCATGTACCAAGGGATGATTTCCATGATCATGGGACCTCTCGCTGAAGATGGCTGGAAGCCTAATTGGAATGACCACCTTTTTGCCGACATCTCCGTGCCTCTGCCGCATGAGAGAAGTATCATTATTCACTCACCCCCTTTTTCTCCACCACATCAAGAACCCCCTGCTAAACGGCTCAAAACTTTTGTTGATAAAGGTAAAACCATTATAGACCTCGACACGGAACCTACTTCCTGCCCCAATCCTTCTCCTGCACCTGAGTGGAAAGACATTGGAATTGTTGAGTCTTCCATCAGACCAGAACCCTGCCATTCCCTACGAATTCAGGCGCGTACTCCCGATGAAGTCGGACCTTCTACGCGACATCTCTCACCGCCACCTCCCACCTCTCGTTCACCACCACCCACCATCGGTTGGATCAACAATGATCCGGATGACTTGCCGCCTTCTCCCTGTCCCCAGCCAACGAATGAAGCGTCTGATTCTGATGAAGTGGAATCCGATCCGAGTGAAGATTCTCTTCCATTAGAATTTTATGTATAGATTGTGTATGTTTTTGTCATGGGTTGAAACTACTCGTAGGATCCCGGTTATTTCATTTTTTTTAAAATACTACACTTTAAGGGTTTTGTCTTGCCGTTGTTTTACCTTGGACAATTAGGTTTGAATGATCTACCTTTCATATATACATCTCTCGTTATATTTTCAAATTTTGTCTTGAATAGTTGTACAATATTAAATGCATGTTTTTATCATTATTAAGGAATCACATTCACGGATACTTATAATGATTAATAAATATGATTAATAGGTTGTTGAGATACTGAAATAATTGGATATGTGATTAGAGAATGAAAAGATTCAATGGAGCCTCCGTATTGAATTATTATTCCTCTAGTTTAGCTCATGTGGTTGCGATGATTTGACTCATGGTTTTATTGCGAAAATTTTATTATGTCTATCTGTGGATGTGCCTGGGTACGAATAACGGAACTTGAATGTTGCAATTAATTTTCTCGTAAAAATGCTTGTAAATAGTAAGTAAATCTGTTATGTTAACCATTGGAGTGGTCTCATGTACACGTTTATGTTAGGGAGCACCATTTTATGGAAACCTTTATTTTATTATAGTAAGATGGAATCTTGGTAGAAATAAGGTGTCACATCAGCCCGATACCCCAGTCTGGTTTGGATGAACTGCTCTAATACCAAAATTGTAACACCTTAAATTTAATTTTCAATAAATAAGAGATTTTGTAAATTTTTGAAATAATAAAACTTCCATTTTTAATCCAAGTTTCATCAAACATTTCAAATAAAGAAAGGGGTTACAAATTCATCAAACAGTTGCTACAGAACTTATTCAAATATAACAGTTTTCAAAATAATATCCTAAGTCCTATAGCAGTTCCATCCACCCCTTTTACTGAGTCCGGTGTTGATCGTCTTGATTACCTAAAAAATGAATGTAAGAGTGAGTACTCTACACTACCCAAAAACACATAGTCAGCATAGAGTCTCACCTCCAGCACATTTCCAATACATTAAACAAATACAATCATAGGCAGCATTATCACACAGCTCATGTCAATTTAACACCGATGCACTCACGGCATCGGCAACACTTCACATCCATAAGTACAATTCATAAACTCGTGCATACGCACGCCAACCACACTCATTGTGTCACTGTGATCACAAATTTACACCATGAATTATTACCGGTTACCCCCGCCTCACGGATACCACATGGATAGGGATGGCAATGGGTAAAGTACCCGATGGGCACCCGCAAAATTTACCCACAATGGGTAGGGTATTTACCTGCTATACGGGTACAGGTATGGGTATGGGTAAAAGCCCGCAAATTTTAATGGGGATGGGTGCGGGTATGGGTATCTAAGTACCCACCCCGCCCCATACCTGCATATATATATATATATATATGCTTGAACTTTATTCTACAATTATGCATTGAATTTTTGTATTATTATATTACTTATGTGAAGTTATATAAGATTAATATAAAAATATATTTAATAATAAAGTAAACTAAAAAATTTATTTTGGTTTATATTTTTAATAGAAAAATTTATTTACTATTTTATATCATTTAATTAGGCTAACACAATTTAATTATTACATAGTTAATATGAGATTGATTTTTTTAAAAAATATTATTTATATATGACACACATAAAATATTTTTTACACAAATATTTTTGTTAATAAAATCATATTGATGTTTAAATCATAAAGTGAATGATAAATAATAAATATATTATAAATATTTTATAAATTTTACAATCACCTACTATTACCGTAAACTTATTATTTATTAATAATATTTAAATTTTATTTTTTATATTTTAATTGAAAATAATATTTTTCTATGCAACATATGTATTACAAGCACAACTATAATCTATTGAATCTAAATAATATTATTCTTACTATTTATTCACATTCAAAGAAGTTTTTGAAAAGATATAAATATAAAAAATTATTGTTAATTTTTATTTGTTAATTTTTTCAGATAAAACAGTATAATTTTTTTAATATACACGTATATTTCTTTATTATAAAATTTTATTGTAACTATTTATCTTTTATTCAAATTCTTTCTTTTAAAATTTATATACATTATAAATATTTAATTCACTAAAATAATTTTTTAAAAATTTATATTTTTGATAAAATACTTTCGTATAGTATATGAGTTAAAAAATACTAGTATTAATATATATATATATATATATATATTAATTATATTATATTATTTTAATTAAATCTATTATTTTTCTTACAATTTCAAATTCAAAAGTTAAAAAAAATATTTTATGTATCCACCTTCTGTTATTAGTATTGAACTTCTCTACTCTAACTCTATTCTCATTCTCAATGTCAGTCTCACTAAAACTTAACAACTAAGAAACGTTATTCATTAGAATTAGTTTTCAATGCCGTCACAAGAAGATACTAAGTGATACCACACGAATGGACAACCATTGTACAGATCTATTTCATTGTCGCTTTGACATTACCAATCAATCAAATCTCACACAAGATAGGATTATCACTGACAAATAACTTGTGTGTTTAGTTTTGCTTATTGTTTCTAAGAATTTTAGTTTAGAAAATTATTAAATTAAGATACATTTAACGTTTATGATCTTTGAATATTTGTTTGTTATCTATGTTTGTACCTTGTTCGACAACTACATATTGAATTTTTGTATTATTATGCTACTTATGTGAAGTTATATAAACATATTTTTCTTTATAAATATTTTTTTCTCTAACAAGCGCGGGTAATAGGTAAAAGACGGGTATGCGGATACCCAGAGGGTACGGGTACGAGGATTAATGTTTATACCCACGCGGGTATGGGGCCGGGTACGGGTTTTTTTTTTTAAAATGCGGTATGGGGATGGGTACTGTAGTACCCTACCCATACCCTACCCATTGCCATCTCTACACATGGACAGTCACGAGATGCTCAGCAAAGATAGTAGTCAAAGTTCTAATTAAGAAGAGAGTGCGTGGCCCGTGGTGCACCTGTTCCACAGTTGGTGTCACCACCACCCCTCTTCCCCAAGGTATTTCTATCGTCCTCATCTTCCACACCCCTAGTGTATCGCTGAACCATTCACAGCACATTACAATGGCGCTACTCGCCCCATTCATATACATTTCATTCACACACACAATATTCATGCTTACACATGGCACATAGTTCACATTTGCATTCAAACACAAGGCACTAGGCCCACATTCATTTCACATCACACGGCACGTAGCCAATATTCATTTATATTACACGACCCTCGGGCCCACATTTGTTCACAATATCATTAATTCACCAATCAATGGCATTCCATCACATATAATCACCCCCACGGGGCCTAACTATTCCAGTACACATCACATTGCACACCAATTTCCATTCAACACACAATTTCTACTCCCTATCTCAGTCACATTGTATTAATCAACAAAACACACAAGAATTATAACACATTGAGATAGGGCAGAGTCCCCTCTTACCTTGGATTGAAGATCCACACTCGGATTCAATCACGGACGTGCTCCCTACACAGATTTTGGCCTAAAACACATGGAAGGACTCCATGAGAATCCAAGGAAACCCAGAAATAGAGAAAAAAGGGATGAGAAACAGAACCTTAACCATTAAAACTCACCTTTAAGCGTTCTCCACGCGGATTCAACCCTCAATCAAGCTCACGAACGGCTTTGGAGGCAATTTAATCGGTGAAAAAGGGTTTGGGAACGAGAGGATCAAAGGGATTTTGAAGGGAGAGAAAGAAATAACCCTCCCCAAACCCTAACTCCCTTTAAATCCTTTTCTGGTCGTGACACTCTCGCTACAATGAGATATTCTCGCTGCAGCAAGGAGACCTTGCTGCAGCGACACGCACTCTCGCTGCAACGAAAATATCAGACAAAAATGCACCCTGGTTTCTGCAGAATCTTGCTACAGCGAGACCCTCTCGCTACAATGAGACTGCACCCAGAAATGTACCCCAAACTGTCGCTCTCTCGCTAAAGCGAGAAGGTGACAGTTCCAGTCCTTCCTCCTAGAGCCCTCTCACTACAACGAGAATTCTCTTGCTGCAGCAAAAACAGCCCAGAATTACTCCCTGCACTTAGGCACTTAGCCCATTTCAGCCCTATCCAGTCATGCATACACACATATATATGCATTTAGATTTATATAAATAACAATAATTAATATTACAAAATTCAGGGCATTACAAATCTCAATTTCCAACACAAAGGAAGTTTCACTCAAATCCTTCAATTCATCATTTAGAAAAGCAGTCTTCACAACCATTTGGTGCAACTCTAAATCGTCATGAGCAATTAGTGCCATAATGATTCTTAAGGAGTCCTTGCTCAACACAGGCGAAAAAGACTCTATAAAGTAAATTCCCTCCTTTCGTATGAAACTCTTAGCTACCAATCTTGCTTTAAATCTTTCAATCTTACCATTTGATCCCTTCTTTATCTTGAAGACCCATTTACAACCAATTGCTTTACAATTCTCAAGCAAATCAACAAGCTCCTATACATCATTTACCAACATGGACTACACTTCTTCATTCATCGCATGCTTCCAGATTTCAAATTACAAACAAGATTTAGCTTCTTGATATTTCTTCGGATCAACATCTCTAATGTCGTATGCATCCTCACTAAGATATAAGATAGACTACAAAATTATCACCAATAGCATATCGTCTCTCTCTAGTTGATCTTCTAAAAGGGATCTATGCAATTGGCTAAATAGGCTATGGAATATGTCATTCTTAATTTATTATTCATTTGTCTATATTTCATAATAAATAAAAAGAAAGAGTTAAATAAATTTCTTTATACTCATAATATGAAAATTTTAATGAAAATTTAAAATTTTCACTTTTATTATTCAATTTGTGAAAATACACAGTTATTCAAGAAATAAAAGATAAATATTTTCCATCACATTAGAACTTGCTAAATAAAATTAAGTTTAGTAGTTACAAATCATAATCCAAAATTACATTAAGACTTCATTTACATAATTATAATATCAAAATATACTAAGTCCTAATGAGCATATCACTCCTACACGAAAAATCCTAAGAATATGATCCTAGTCAGGATCAATCCTCATCAAACCAGCCTTTTATCTCTTCTAGCTCTTCTTGTGCCAGGTCCTCCTAATCTCTAGTGTCTGTAATGACCTTTGTGTCGGTTATTTGCTCTCAAGTAAATCTACTGGTCTTCCCATATGATCATGGTCATAGAATGTATAAACATAATTTACCGTTACAGTGCCTAAACTATCCTTCTATACACATATAAGCTGAGGGTCTCTGAGGGTTGGTCATCCTTATTTCTTGAAAATATTTGTAAGGATGAGTCTTCTTCTCACCACTTAATTAAGAGTAAAAGTTCAATTCAATAAATTCACAATACACATATTTTAAATAACACACAAACATACTCAACAACAATCATATCAGCACTATCATTCATATGCATACAAAAATTTTTCATATACTGTGATCATAGTCTATTAATACTTTGAATATTCATTGAGCTCTTATCTTAACCAATCTTTGTCCTTGAAATCTGTTGAGGTCTTTAACATGTATAGATAGTCGCCGATTAGCTATAGCAACATAAATATGTGTGCCAACGCAAACCCTTAGCAAAAGTATGGTCAAAAAATGAGTCTTTGGCCTGTGATATATTCGCTTTCATTAAGTATGCTCAACTAACAAAAAGTATTCACCATCTTATATTTCTCCCAGATTTTTTAAATTGTCGTCATCTTTCATACTCTCAGCGTATCTTTGTAACTATCAACACATATTTCCATCACCTTTCATTATTGTACAACTTTCACCCTTTTCCTTTCTCATCATAATATAATTTACTATTTTTCCTCATAAAATCGTCAAATCATGTCAAAGGTCGGACACCTCTAAACTCAGTCCAATTGTATATCTTAAATACATAATCTTTCTTATCATTCAAAGAACAATCAAGTATACAACAATCCATTCATTATTTTAAGCAAATATCTAAATCTCGATTTATTTATTTTTTTGGAAAACTCGATTCAAATAATCTGAGTCAAATTTTGAGTCTCAAATACTCAAACCAATCATTTTCAACTCATATTTCTAACATGGAAAGCATATAATCGCACACATGAACAAAAATGTTCTCAACATTTCAATGATGGGATAGAACTCTTGATAAGTCTATATTTTGACATGCTTTTATAACCTATAGATTTATGTGTGACTATTATTTTAATTAAGTTTTATATTAATTTATATATTAATTGTGCAGTTTAGCATAAAAAAATCACAGTTGGATTTTAGATTCATTTTGGGACAAAATTGGTTGAAAATTAGAGATTTGCAGTAACAAATACACCTAGACCCTAGCAGCCAGTATATGGGGTGCTTCGATGCACATGCACGACTGTGCTTATTGCCTTACACACAGTGGTCACCTGTGATAAACTCAACTCTAAAGAAATCTTAGGATTGTCAAACTCTATTAATAGAGACCTCAGAGGTATATCATCTTGTTTTTGATCTTTCACATTCTATTTTTTATCTTGTTTTCCATCTCATCCCTTTCATGCCTTTACACGTCTTTCACATCCCAAATCTTGACATTAGCCCGTCATTGACGACTATTGGAGCTTTGGGAGTACATTAGATTAAGAGCTCTCCTCATCACTTCTCCATTAGAGACTTCTCTAGTTTATATTTATTTTTCAAGTTTTATGGATTTGTTTAATATTGTTTTGTTTTTGTTTTATATTATGTATGACTAAATCTATAGCTAAGGTTATGGTGAATTATTTACATGACTTTATGCAATATTTTTTATTAATAATAATTTCATGTTTCCTTTCATAATTGGTATTTATCTTATTGTGCTATATATGTTTGAAATTGATAACTCTTAAAATATCATAATTAATTATATCATAAGCGACTATACCACATATAGTTAATGAATCTATATGATAAAACGAGACAAAAAATTAGGTAGACCAAATTTAATTTTTCTCTTTTAATCATTATTAAATTAACAACTCATAAATTATTTATATATTTTTTTTTTACCTTATATAATCATTGGAGGTAATATCTTAAAAAAAAGATTCTTAAAATTACATAATTATTGAGTGTTAATAGATTAAGGAAAAGTTATGTTTTTTTTTTCTTTTAACTTGAATTTTTAATTAGCACATGACATGACACTAGAAAATTTAAATTGTGATTCGCCATATCTTCAACTTATTATTAGTTGACTCATAAAATTACGATACATATTTTATTGATCATACATATTATATATATATATATATATATTTATATTAAACAAGACTAAAAAAGCCTAAAAAAAAACTACCAAATCAACTAAAAAAGCATTTCATTATAAATAAGTTAAGCACTTCTATATATGTAATCTTATATTTTATATGTTAAAATATGCATGATATCATTAAATTAAAATTAACTGATAAAAAGATTAAATAATTTTAAAATAATATAAACTTTTTAATCTATAATATAAAAATTTGAATCGAAGAAACTTCTCATCACATTAATGAACCTATATCAGTTTCTCAAAGTAAATGAAGTCAAACTTTTATTATATCACACATTTTATTTGTTCTAATATGAAATTTTTAAATTTAATTATAAATTCCGAACCATATAACTAATTTGAGTGTTTTAAAGTTTTTTCCAATATATTTTAATAAAAATAAACAGTTTAAGCCAGTGAAGCGTTACCAATTCATACTACTTTCATGACCTATCTTTTTCGATTGAGGGTGAATTAAACTGGTTACGGGACTACTCCCTTAGACTATCTAGTCCAATTTCTAAAACTGCCTG
Source organism: Abrus precatorius (assembly GCF_003935025.1). Taxonomy (NCBI): domain Eukaryota; kingdom Viridiplantae; phylum Streptophyta; class Magnoliopsida; order Fabales; family Fabaceae; genus Abrus; species Abrus precatorius. Next base: position 22,604,471 of record NW_020874395.1, read on the forward strand.
AATACATCTAATATAATAATCAATCAAAAACAATTTTGAAACCTACAAGTTCAATCAAATAAAAACATTACATAGCGCCAACAGAATTAATCAAGACAATAATCTAGAGTACTACATAAGAATCTATTAAATAAATATACTTAATCTTATTTTACTAAATAAATGAGCAAATGAACCAAGATGATTCAATTAAAATAAATTATCGATAATGGCGAAATGACGAACGAAAAGTACATGGACACAATGTATAAAAAGCATACAAGATTCTGCATAAAGAAAAAAGAAGATTGAGATTGGACAACAGAAAACAAAATATAAAAAGTAGAAGAGGAAGTAAAATAAAGAAAAAAGATGAGAAAATCAAGTAAATATACTCATAAAATGAATCCACGGTGAGCGCCATAATGAAGAAATTTGTGTTACAAGAAGAAATAAAGCAAATAAAAAAAAAACCACATGTCAAAATAAAAAATTAAGCACAATGACATGAGAGAAAGTTATTCAAAGAAACAAAAAATGTTTCTTTTCGTTTACAATGGAACAACAACTATCCTATGAAGCAAAGAAACACCAGAAAGATCACCTTCATAATAAACCCATGTAAATAGTTCTATTTTCCCCATTTTTATACTTGGAAAAATGTCATAAATAATTCTATTTTCCCCTTTTTTACTTACTATGGTGCCAAAGTTACCTCGGACCAGATAACTCAACTGCATGTATATTTTCAGTTGAGTCAACAATCCAATCAGAATGGGGATGAGGGAGCAGCTCCACTTCCTGGCGGAGAACTTCCACCTTTTGCCACTCATCCCATCTTTCTGCCAAGCCATCACCTTCAAGCATTTGCACCACTTCTGACATCTTAGGCCGGTCCATAGGGGAACCTTGTGTGCAAAGCAATGCAACCTGTATTAACTGTTCTACCTCGGCTTCTATGTAATTGTTATGGAGATCAGGATCAACCAGCATTTCTAGCTTCTTTTCTTTCAGAAGTCCTTTAACCTAAGAACATATTCAGCTGTGTCAGATTTGAATATGACATTACTACTTCAGAAAAGAGATGTACCCAGAGACACAAGCAATCAGTAAAGAACAATGAAATCCATGTCAGCCAGTAACAGACTAAAAACAAACACTAGTGATTGTTTAATGAAAGATCATGAATGCACACTTCAAATGAGAAGCTGTCAATGTTCAGCATCATGGTGATTCTTCTTTCTAATTAGAACATAATTTTCCTACCCTGCATTCAAAAAGAGTCAGATGCAACTTGCTTTCTCCTATCCAGTAGGTTACATTTGATGTCATCCAAGTCCCTTTTAATAAAAATGCAAAAGTATTTCTAACCACAGTAAGAAAATTAAATTTAGCATACAGTGGTGGCAGAGGAAAAGGAAAAACTGAAATATGTTCCACATTCCTTTTACATTTACTGGCATAATTACTCTTCCTAAGCTATCATTGTGGTTGTGATATTGAAAAAAGGAAAAAATAACCAAGGGGAAATTCAACAGTAAAGGTAAATATAATTAACAAAAACACAAGGATATGCTTTTACAGTCAACATACCCAATCAAGCAACATAACATCATCATCATTCGCAAGCCGAGCCAAGTCAAAAGCCCTTTGTCCAGTGATCAGCTCCAGAAGCATTATACCATACCCAAAGACATCAGTTTTCTCTGAAGATTTACCAGTAGATAGGTACTCTGGTGCTATGTGCCCAATTGTGCCCCGTACAGCAGTTGTAACATGGGTGTCCTTGTAGTCAATTAGTTTAGCCAACCCAAAGTCCCCAACAACAGCCTCAAACACCTCATCCAACAGTATGTTTGCAGCTTTTACATCACGATGAATGATCTTTGGGTCACAATGATCATGCAAATATGAAAGACCCCTTGCTGATCCCAAAGCTATTTGTTTCCTTGTTGGCCAATTGAGGGGTTGCTGATGTGCTGGACGCTCTAGAGTAGAACAAATACAAGATCATAACACAATGCTAAATAGTGTAAGATCAAGAACACACAGGTTTGACATAGGAAAGAAATATATAGCAAAATCAGTAGCAAAAATTCAGTTTACTTGTGGTTTGGCCCTAAAGTTCATTTCATTTACAGTAGCATAGAATATGACACCACAGTACAAACACATAGGGGCTGCCACAGTAACTTTAATGTCAATACTCAATTTGCATAAATCAGCTAAGTTTCTTTTATTTTTACGCTCTTCTCTCTTTAGTCTGAGCATAGGATTTTATTTCGTCTATTCTTTTCACAAGTAATTGTTAAATCAAGTCATGAATCTTTTTCCAAGTAAAAAGATTACAAAATCTACCAGTGAAGTTAATATTAGGTTATTATCTAACTCTTGATACAAAAAAAGGGGGCTAAATTTCCACGCTTTGATGATAGAGTGGTTTTTGTTACAAATCCAAGAATAGAAATGCGAAAGAAAAACAAAATATTTTATTTAATTGAACGGAAATTAACAGAAAACAAAAGACATTCATGCGTTCCCCCTTCACAAAGGATTTCTCCTTTAATAAAAGAGCAAAAGCTCAATTTACAAATGATAACAAATATGAATGCCTTTTCCTTACAACTTCATCCTAATTATTTACCTCACAAACCCCCTCTAACTAACTTAATCCCATCCACTAACTAACTATAATAAGTATCTTAACTAACTTTCCCTTCCCTCTCCTAACTCCCTAACAGTTTTTGACTAATTCTACCACATTCTGAACATTGTTAAACATCATTTAAAAGATAAAACTCTTACGACTTTGAAAAAGAAGGCCATTTTAGACCACAGGTGGAGACAAGAAAACTTCGGCTAAACCACATGTTACTAATTATAGAACACCCACTTTGGAGCAAGAAGTCCATTTTAAACAGGTATCACAAGCAAATATAAACCACAATATATAAATTTCATTATTATTCTACCATCATGCCAGAGCTGGAGCTCTTTACAACTATCTACTCTAATACCTAGTGGAAAGCAGAGGTAGGAGTTGAAAGTGAGAGGAATAGTAACTGGCAATAAGAGGGAATGAGAGTGCACAACAGTTGAAAAACTGAAAAGCCACATCAAGATGAAAGGTAACTCATAACCATCCCTTAAAAACCTAAACTTGGTCACTTCATTGCAAAAAACCAGAGTAAGAGCATTTTACATATGGGCCTACCTCTTAAGCATGAGGCAACACTTCCATTAGCCATGTAAGGATAAACAAGTAGCCTTTCAGTTGGCGTCATACAGAACCCACGTAAACGGAGGAGATTCCGATGCACCGCCATGCTGATCATCTCTATTTCAGTCTGAAACTGAAGCTCTCCACCAGGTGTACGCTCTTCTTTCAATCTTTTCACAGCAACCAATGAACCATCTGCCAAGCGTCCTTTGTACACCTTACCAAATCCTCCCCTTCCAAGAATGTTCTTATTGCTGAAAGTATCAGTTGCAACTTGCAGTTCTCGCAATGAGAACCTCTTAAGCTGCCCAAGATGTACTTCAGGATCCTCTTCAGCTGCAATTAGATATAAGTCATTTTGCATCCAATTAATATGGTCAATCAATGTAGTACTCAATCGAACAGGATAGCTCACCAGGCACATCAAAGAAAATTTCTATTTGTTTCCTTCGACGCCACCATGCAAACAAAATTGCAGGAGCAGCAAATAATACAGCTGCTCCTGCAGCTACTCCTCCGGCTATTGCACCAGTGGCACTATTACCTCCTACAATTAGATATATAGGAGTTGAGCATCATTGCTTCCTTTATTGAGGTTTCCAAACATATATAACAATATAACTGTAAACACCTAGCAAAAACATAGATTACATATTAACATATATAACTGACCAACGATTTTTCATTCCAAGTGGGACTTTGGCACAGAAATTGGGATTTAGTGTTAATCAATAAAAATTTATTCTTTCCTTTTGACGAAAAAGAATTTTATGTTAAAAAATGAACAAGATGCTGTGATGTAGAATGTGCAACATGTCTATGTAAATTGATAAGAATTCTATCAGAAGACAGTATTGAGTCCTGATATGGTGATGAAAAAAAAATTATTAAGACCTATAATTAAACTAATCAATAAATAATAGAAAATTAAAGTATGATGAAATATGACCAGTCATTATATAACGCACATCTGACATAAAAAATTGAAATAGCCACAACCATAGGTATAACATGAGCTTTGAGTTAAACTGGTTAAGAAAATAACTTGAATAACTAAGAGCAATAAAAATAGAAGATATGACATTTTTAAAGATAACAGTGCAATCTAAACTTAAAGCTTCAAACAGCAATGAATACCTGGAGCTGAGATTAGGGGTGGTGGGACGAAAGGAGGAGGAGGAGAAAATGGAGGGGACCCAGGGCAAGGGTGCCCCGTGACTGGACCACATAGATCCAAGTTGTTGTTAAAACTGCAAGACACACACAGTCACACAGTCCGTTCAGAAATTGTTTCCAGGTCAGAACCACTAATGCAAGGATAGTTAAGGCTGAGCAAAAAACCTGATAGGTGTGAATAATGAGAAGGATCCATTATCAGGGACCACGCCTGAGAGATGGTTATTAGATAAATCCCTACATTTAATGTAAATATTGAGAAAAAAAATTAAATTTGCATAAAAATATCATGAAAAGAAATAAACCACATATTGAGGTAAAATAGCACTCACAGCACTTGGAGAGCTGAAATATTAGTCAGTGACATAGGGATAGGCCCAGTCAGGCTGTTGTTGTTAAGCCGGCTATCCTTAGACAACCATACCAGGAAAACAGTGTTAGGTATATATTATTCTATAGTGATAAAAAAGACATTAACACACAGATTAACAGGCAACAGCACCTTAACCAGCTTTTACAGTTCTACCCTATGACTACGACAGAAAAACTAGCAATTTATATCAAGATAAAAATAGTGTTTTTTCTACATTTTTGAACTACTCTTATAATAGTTTTAAATTTTTTTTCACAGAAACATGTATGACACATTAAAAATTGTATGCATAAATAGAGTCAAATGCACATGCTTCAGTTAATGGAAAAAATGAAAATCAAATGTTTCTGGGTGGGGGACGGGGAAGGAGAAATTTTGAGTAGATACGAATACAACAAAAGTTCCCTTTATAAGTAATCAACATAACCTAGTCTTTCAACATGCATTTAGAACCAACAATGACACCCTTGTTTTTATTAGTGGTTAGTTTTCTATCAGGAATGATGCATATATAGTAGTACAATTTTCTTTTTATTAATACAGAGTTAGCAGCAAACCCAAAACCATGGTTCTATATTTACACCAGGAAGAAGGAACTTTAACATGTTCATCTATTCATATACATCAATGGAAATTCTACATAATGCAAACCAAGTATAGTGTCGATAAATAACAGAATTTTGACCATAAATATTTTCTTAAGAGAATGTCCACACACACACACACACACACACACGTATACATATATAGAATAAGTCATCCCAACAATAAGTATACTCACAGGAAACGCAATTTTGACAACTTGCCCAATGAATTCGGGATAGTTCCAGTGAAACAGTTAAGGTACAGATCCAAGCTCACCAAGTTAGTAAGATTCCCCAGGTCACTTGGAATTGGACCGCTAATATTATTGCTGTAAAGTTCCCTATTACAAAAGAAATTAAAAAAAATACATGAAATAATATGAAGATATCAGAAAATCAGCTATCAAAATTAATATTCTGTAAAATCAGCATCTAGCTAAATCTTTTAAAGAATTTAATGAAAATTTTATCAAATACCGCAAGGCTGTCCCCAGATTTGTTTCAAGAACATTCCTCCAGAATTAAGAGTAATACAGCTGTAAAAGTTATACATATACATATATAATACAAAATTGGGGTCACTATTTTCTTCAGGAAATAAACAAATGCATTCAGAAGTATGGGAAATTTCTTGTAGAGTAACTCCCTAAAAGGCTTCTTTTAAAATATACAAGAACATTTAGAGTATGATCCACACAATCCCAAAACATAGGATGCCTCAAATTACCTCTTTTAGAAACTCTGATCAAGTCAAATGCAACTGCTGAATCTCACAAACTTAAAAAGATAGCATAACCAAAGAGAACAGAACCTATGCACAATTATAATTCTAGTTAAACCACCCTCAGACAAATCCATTTTAAATTTAGATATCTTATCAATAATCCACAGCAAACAGTGTAGAGACAATGAATACAACATTCCCAAGAGTCAAGATCAACCCTAAACTCCTGTTTCCCTCCTAACTTATAAATAGGATGAAATACACTTTTGTACTCGAAGTCAACACCAGAAAACCATTAAAAACTAAAGGGAAAAAAAGTTCCCCTTGAAATAATCTCATATAAAAAGCTAGTTTGTCTCTGTCCCCATGCTATGATCTCAATGGCCAGTTACAAAGGCTAGTCATATTAGCTTTAATGTTAGTAACATGAAGGGCTTCATCAAGCTTTGCATAACTTAGATATACTACAGAAAATGTGATAATATTTTTTATTAAACTAAAAAACAATAATAACATGCATGAATCAAGTTTTGTATCACATAAAAGTCTGACCTGCTAAACTATGTATTGTTAAGACTGACTGATTCTGTTATAGAAACGTCAAAAAGTGAGAATGAATCATGTTGATAGCAGTAGAAATTTGTGGACTAATTTAGTCACTAAGACTCCACTAGTAGAAAAAATAATGTTCCAAAATTGTAGAACCTCCTATGCAACTCCAATGAAATTACCATGATCTAAACTGTAGTGTTTGTTCTAATTATTGGAAGATCATTCCTATGATACTATATTAAGAGAAGATTAAACAGACAAATAAAAATATTAACTAAAAGAACCAAGCACAGTCATCACATGATTAATCAAATCCATAAAAACTATAAAACTAACATAAAAATATTAAAGGATGAAAGTATAACATACAAATACTGTAAGTTTTTGAGCTGGCCAAGCTGTGGAACAAGTTGCCCAGACAAAGCAGCATTTCCCAGATCACTGATGTTAGACCAAAGGAAGAAAAGAAACTATTAAATCATTTATGAAATTAAGCTGTTCTAATGCACATGAACTTAAATATGACAGATATCAAGGGACAAGCAACTAACACTCTTATGACACTATTGTCATTGTTACATGTTACATGAAACCACGTGCATGGATTGACAAGTGTCGGGTCCCAACTTTGCAAAACATTGTTAGGATCCTCTAAATTTGTCCTCAGGCTATGTAATGCATCACCTGTTTCAAAATACAAGAATAACAGATCAGGTGCGATAAAGATCACAACACACTAGAGCATCAAGTAGACACTGATGACATCTCCAGAAGAAAAGTAGCAAAAGAAATCAACTGCACGCTGCAGCTAAGAAAGCACCATATTGATTGGATTTGAGCAATATATTTCAAGCCTCCGCTACCCCCAACACACACACCTACTAGACAAATGCCCAGTGAACTTTGTCTCTATTCCATATAACCATCCATTACTTTGTTTATATTACTCAGACCAAAAAGGCATAACCCATTTTCACTGCACCTCATAGTGTATAGTACAGTAAGGGAAGGCATTGTCGTCAAATGCTCTCCAATAGAAAACCCATTAGACTATTGGGACAAAACCACCTTTTTGAGTCAAGAGATACAGATGATCCCATCAAAACCACTCTAACACTTTACATTCCACAGCCACTTAATAAAACAGAACACAAATGACATAAACAATGAAACACATAAATTAACACAAACTAAGAAGCAAATAGTCCTTCATAAATGAGCAACACAGCTAAGAGTTCTAACACAAACCTTCCATGTTAGCAGAAATCAACAACCATGGGTGAGCTGAGAAGACCCACCAGATGAAAACTGAACCCCAAAACTTTGTCTCCATCAAAAACTAAGTAACTAGAAACCTCGGATCCAAATAATACTTCACCCTCCCAATACAACATCACAAAACACACCCTTTTTCTCCTCTAAAACCCAAAATGCCACAAAACCCTAATCCCCAAATCTCTCACATTATCACCCAGAAAAGGATCTAACAAAAATACACCAATGTCAGATGAACACTCATAAAAATCAAAAAACTAAAAAACAATATCAATTTCTCACATTTACTTTTAAGTTATACAAAAAAAAAAAAAAAAAAAGGAAAACTTTTTCACTTTTTCCTCCGGAAAGAACACTTTTTTTTCGGCCTGTAATTATTTATATTTCAAGATTGCAGTAATCTCTTTTGAGAGAGGCGTGCTGAGAGAGAGAGTACAGTGAGGGTGAGTGAGTGAAGGGAGTGAGGTTGCCCAAGCGGTGCTGCCCGCTGCCCGAATTCAGTCATAACGCCTTCGCGCTATATCTCGGAAAGCGACGTCAGGCAAAACCCCCCCGTTTTCGGGTCAAAGGGCGTGGGAGTTTGGTGGGTCCCACATCTCTCGCTTTTACTTGTTTTTTATTTTTTTATTTGACTTCTCCGAAAGATGAAAAAAGTGTAAGATAAAAAGAAGGCATTTACCTATTATTGATTTAAAATTAATTATATTTTTAAAATACTTTAATTTAAATGAATGATAAATAAAGTTTTATTTCTTTATTTTACATTTTTCCACTTTTAAAAAATAATTTAATTTTATATACTTTTAATGTGTTACTATTATAAGTAGTAGTATTATTATTCTACGCAATAATTACGGTTGATTTTCTTTAATGACAGTGATGATCATAGTTTTACTTTATGCTTTTTATTTGAAATTTTATACTAATATTTTTATGAGATATATTATTCTTTTATTGTAAAACTTTTTTATAAAACACATAATTAATTTTCATTTTAATAAGAACTATCCATAAAACTCATTTGTGTAAATTTGAAAAAAAAATTATATGAGTATATTTTGTTTCTTTTAGAAATAATTATTTTTAAATTAAGAAAAAATTAAAACGGCTTTCTCTAATTTTATAATTTTATGAGAAAAAAAGTTTAAATAGATTGTTTGTAAAGTATTTTTAAAACAATTAAATGAAAGAGGGATCCGTAATTTAGAAAAATGTCAACGTAATTATTTATAATTATAGAATTAATCAAGATAATTATTGTTATAATTTTTAATCTAAATTAATAATATAGGTTTTGTATAAAGTTAAAGAAGTTAGGAAGCATCTCATAGCTTTTCAGTAGCACTTGTTTAAACTATCTCCTGTTATTTAAGACTTGGTCTAAAAACTAAAATTGGTCTTTTGTTCAAAACAATCCTACATCTATTTCTGTTTTGACATTGAGATCTAATTTATCCTATAGACTTTTGATTCAATATGTTAGGTTTTCATAAGAATTGCAACACTTTTTTAAGTTTTCCTATGATAAATAAATAAATATATATATATATATATATATATATATATATCGTAATATATATCAGACAAGAATAAAAGTGATGCAAGAGTATAAATGCATTGAGAATGTCCAATAAGGTCCATAGTAACCCAATTCTCCAAATCATAAATTCGACCACTCAATTAAGTCTAAAACATAAATAATATGTTAAATGTGAAGAAAAATTAATATGTCAAATATGTATTTATCATTGAAGTAAAAAGAATGTCGGTAGACTTCTTGATAATGTTAATGTTTTAGTGTTTTAGAGATTCATGCTTAGTTTTTATTCAAATTTAACTTTTCTTAATTTACCTTATCAATTTCAAAGGAAACTATGTGTCTACTCTGTTTATTGTTTGATAAAAATAAAATAAAATTCATTTATTTTTCAAAAGAGGTGATAAGAGGCCTCCAAGAGAACAATTTAGATGTAATTTATTAAAGCAATATCATGTCTAAACAAGATGTCAATTTTTTGTGCTTTTTCATATAAAAAATTATTGTTACATATTAAAATATAGAATTTTGAAAGAATTATAATAACATAAGAAATAAATAAAAGTTGTTACCGATGATTTTTTATGTTTATTGGTCAATTAGAATGCAAAAATTGTTAATAATAATTTTTAACTTTAAAAAAAATTATACTTATTAAATGTTATATTTAAGTTAAAGGATATGATTCAATTATTGACCAAAATTTTACTATTAAAAATAGTTATTGACAAATTTTGATTGTCAGATATTGTTGTTTGGCAATTTTGAATCTATATAAATTCACTTTCCTCCTTATTTTAATCCATAAAGTTAGATATTTTTATAATTAAATATGAAATATATTTGAATAACATTGATATTACAATAAAATTAAATACTAAACTTCTACTTAATAACGTTAAAGGTACTATTTTCACTTCTTTTTATCTTCTTGATTTTTTATGGCTATATCTAATAAGGATATGAGTAAATGGACATAGCACATATGAAATAAGTTTTATTTCATCTTCCTCTTCTAGCACCATCATTCACCTATGAGCTATGTGATGATCACTCAGATTTGTATAAAGATTTGTTGCCAATCTTAATCAAAACATGTATAAATTTTATGTAGTTTAGGATTGCAAGTCTAGGTTGTCTCCAATGACTTTGGTTGAAAATATGCATTAAACATGTTACAAATATTTACTATGAAAGCAATTAAAAAGGGAGGTTTGTTTGATTTTCATATTCAATAAAAGAAGTAAGAAACAAACTGGTAAGATTCAATTAATAAAGTGTAGCAATCCTTAGTTCATTCATGTGGTTCTATCCTTATTTCTTTCGACATTTAACACTCTTCCTCTTCCTTTGAATTAGATTAATTCAACAAGTGAGAATCAACCTTAAAACCCCATACAAATTTAAGCAAATTTAATGGACTCCAACCCTTTTTCCTAAGATTACGCAACCTTAGAAATTAACCTAGAATTAAGCAAACCAAGTTAAGAATCTCATTAAAATAAATTAGGGTTAATTAAGCAATGTCTCTCTCATTCACTCATTAATTCAATTCAAAAGATTGGAAAAAAGAAATTATAAAGGAAAAGGAATTATATTAACATTTATAATCTAAGAATTCAAGAATCCAAGTGAACTCACTAAGTATTACAAAGGATTTAGCCCTCCATGAGAATGAGTATCACAAATACAAAATGAAAACAAGAGAATTCAATGACATTAATGTAAAAATCAAAGGAAAGTAAAGATAAATTATGAATCAAACCCTAGATTGAGTCATTGGCTATCACCTGTCACACCCCAAAATTTTCTTACTCCTAAGTTAATTACTAATCGTATCAATATAAATAAATTATAATTAGATCATAGATATATAGTTAGGAATTAAAATACACTTAGTCGAATTTACCCAAAAAACAGACGAATTAAGGAAACATCGGGTTACGAATTTTAGTATAATCCAATTTTAATAAGAATAATTATCTAAATTTTTTTTTATAATTTTATACCATCTTAATTATGTATTACAAAATTTATAATTAATTGTGGAGAATAAAAATAGAAAATTTAAAATAAGTTATAACATTGGCCAAAAAGACCAAAATACCCCTAAATTAGGCCTAGAATGGAGAACCAAGTTGGATAAGGAAATGATAATGAAAAATTCTGAAATTTTTATGTAAATTATTGGGCCAAATAAGGTTGTATTTGTTCAAGAACCAGATCCAAATCTCAGATAGAAAATTCAAATCAATTTTTTCAAATTCAGCACTCAAAGTGGTGTGAAAAGGGCTAGCCAAATGGGCCAAAACTTCCAATTTTATAATCTTATCTTACCCAACCCAATTGGCATGGTTTTGGCATGAAAAATTGACTAAATTTGTCAATAATTGGGCAAAGTATCAGCTGAAGTGAAGGAAGCCAATGAGAAAGAAGACTTAGTTTACTAAAATTCCTTGATAATGACATAGGGTCAATGGTTCAATCCCTAACCAAGGAGCCTAACCAAATGTCAATCAAACCCAACCAAACTTAGCCAAAAATAGTGTTATGTGAGGGAGAAAATCTAAAATTATAAACCAGGAACTAAAGGCAAACTAACAAGAAAAACTTAGGCCAACTAGATGACATCACAAGGATCCAAAAATATCCACTTTGAGCATGATTATTAGGGACAACTTTTCACCATGATAAAATCCAAATTTGGGGAAGGCTCCAACAGCAAAGTTACTCCACTTTAACCCCTCTAAATGGTTGTGAACTCTCTGTCCCATAAAAATCAAGAAAAAAAATTAAAAAGCATTCCCCAAATACAAGGCCTAAATTCACGTGTGAATGGAGCAAATTTGAAGACTTAGCCAAAATTCCTAAATCCAGCCAAACCAAACTCTTCTACACACCTGATCACATCCAACACATGCCAAAAATAAACTCTGCCACTCAGCCATGTCACTCTCCAAGCCAACAAAGTAGGAAAAACTCCAAAAACACCAAATAACCCCACCACCAAATTTAGCAAAAAAAGAACTTCAACATTTGAGGACCTTTTTGGACAAACTCAAAGCTGACTTGGAAGGGCAGTAAAGAGGCTCAAACCAGACCAAGAAAAAGAAGATGAAGAGGAGATCAACACACCCTTGTAACCTCACCCAAAAAGGCAAAGACAAAATCAAGTAAGGGAGGGGAGTATAGTTCATAAATTAGGGGAATACTTTTGCTAATTAATTTTGAGTCAAGGGGAACCCTTAACCCTTTATATTGAATGAAAATTTCGTGCGTCTAATTGATATATGAAAACAAAATTTACTTGTACAGGAAAATCCAAGAAAATCGTTAAGAACAGGAAAACAAAAAAATTCTGCCCAGAAAATTCTTAACCAACTGTAAGTGAGTATTTTGAGAAAATTTTATTAATGACTTGGCTTGTTATGTGTTATTGTTATGATATCATGCTGATTATATATGAATCCATGCCTTGAAATTGATTGAGAGTTTTGTTAAAGTTTTCCATTTATAATCAGGAGTTTTTTGTCAGAAATTGTTTACTATTTTTGTAAATATTCTTTTGATCCATGATCTGAGTTTTAAGTTTTTGCTTGAGTTTTATATGGCATAAATACTCTAAACTTAGTAAAAATTTCGTGATTAGGCTTTGGTAGAACATAAAAAGAAATTTTTGTAAATTTTTAAGAAGATTTTCGATTTTGAGATAGTTATAACTGCTTTTGTGTTGACTTTATTTTTTTAAAATTTTTTAAAGATCACAAAAATTTTCCTAGGATATTAGCTTATATTATTATAATATTCTTGATATTTTGGATTTATTTTGACTTGAAATAATATTTTAAATGGATTTTTAAAGATTTTGAATGAAAGGACAAAAGAAAAATGATTTAAAAGTAGAAAAATTACTAAGAAATAAGCTTTGGACTCTTGGACAGTTTTTGGAACCTCTGAAGTATAAGAATCATATGAATTTGACTAAGATATGGAATTAAATTTGAAGGATTGGACCTTTAGATGAGAAAATACTATGATTGGACCATAAATAGACTTCAAAAAGTTTAAAATAATTAATCACACGAGTATTAGGACCAAAGGAATGTTTTTGACCATATTGAGACCTGAACAATAACTTAGAGGAAAAGGAAAAACATGCTGGATAATCTGACTTCTTAAAGTTTTGGAAAAAAGGATCTAATTGCAATTAACATAAAGTAAAATGACTAAACTACAAATAATATAACATATGAAAAACCTTTTCAAAAATTTTTGTTAGTATTTTATTCATGTAGATAGTTAAATTTGAAACTTTTTTCCATTGGTTTTACTTTATTTAGATTTAAATTGAATTAGTTATGATTTTTCTAAGTTCTACTACATGAAAATAATATTCTAGGATCAGTATGTCTTGATTCAATTTCGTTTTGATATTTGTTTGTGGCATTATTTTATATTTATTTTAGACTTCTTATTGGAACGTTTGTCACTGGTTTCACTTGATTTGAATTTGAAACAAAATAGATATGAATTTCTGAATATTATGATGTGTGTAAATGATTCCTGGGAACACCTCACTTGAAGTTCCTTTCTTCTTAAAATTCATGTATGATGTGATTTTAGTTATATTTTTGTATAAAACTATACTTCATAAGGAAACCATACTCACTAAGTTTACTTAAATTGGAGTTAAAACAAAATACTTATGATTTTCTAAAGTTGTTATTATATAAAATTAATGGTTTGTGCATATTGCTAAGAAACTTCATTTCATTTTTAAGGATATATATGGCATTATTTTATTCATATTTTTGTATGAAAATAGATACTATAGGGAAAATATTCTCACTGGTTTAATTAATTTTGAACTTAAAATAAAACATTTATGATTTTTATATTTAACTGATTCTAAGAAGTGAGTTAATGTGAGCAACAGAGAATATGTAGGACTAGTTCTGAGAAATGAAAGTGATGAATTTCTACTTGTATTTTTTTTGTGAAACTATATAAGCAAAGTAAAAGAATGCCACTGATTTCATGAAATTTGGTGGTGAATTGAATAACTTATGATTTTTTTTATATGCAGTTGCAGAATTATGTTAACCTATGACATGTACTGATAAATTAAGGCACGAATTAATATGTAAACAATTTGAATTTGAATTTTAATAGACATAATACTAAGAATAATATCACTGGTCTCATGTGTTTTGGAAGAGAATTAAATTTATTACAAATTTTACAATTTACTGGCATCGTGTGAGCAGTAGAAAGAAACTAAATTAAGTGTTACTTTTTGTGCAAAAATTATTTATGTGCATATTTTTGTTGAAAAGTAGACACTTAAAGAAAGAAAACTCAGGTAATTTCAGGATTTTTGGATTTGTATTAAATTAGTTATGAATTTTACAAATTGATACATGAAATCTAGAAAAATTCAAAAATAGCCATGTCTATAAAATGAATGATTCTCTTGTTTTAAGGGATGAATGATTATGATAGTGTGTATCCAACGGGCAAATTAATGGCTAGAATTCATTTTTTCATTATGAAACAATTCATAGGGACAGTGATTGAAAACGCCATGTACCCAAGTCCTAGCAAGAGACCAAACCTAGCTAATTTGTGTCGCAGGCAGTGAAAAATATGTTAAACTATCCTGACAGGCATTAGAGCATACTATGATTGGTTAGAGTGTGAGTCACTATGAGTGACCATAATAGAATTTGAGCACAGTTGCTTGGTTCCCTATTTGGGATGTTGTACCTATGGCACTATCTAGATTACAGGCACAAAACTCCCAATCTTCAACCCAGAAAATTAAATGGACAATTAATTACTCCATGGAGGAAAGAAATAATACAAATAAAATACTATGAGATGCTTATTTATAAGTTATGTAGTGGTTATCTTTATTCAACAATTAGTATTGCCTTATGAAATAATTTATGAATGATTTACTCACCCTGTTTGTGTTTATTAACTATGTTATGAATGTAGAATGAGTGCTGGAAGTATTCCTATTCTTGAGCAGAACATGACTTTTAGTATCGGATTAGGAACGTGGAGCCATAATAATGCTAATCAAGCTATTATCTTTACGGGTTGTGTGATACTAACTATTACTACCATTAACAACTCCCATATTACTCCCATAATTATGTAGAATCCTATTAGAGTTGAGATTCCGTATCCTATGTATTGTGTAGTAACTTACTTGGGCCTTCATGTTGATCCTCTTCCAGATGGATAAGATGACTAGAAGATAGTGATCTGCTTGAAAAGAAACAAAAATAGTTAAAAATAGGGTATTTGTAAATTATGAGTGCTTAGGATCTTTTCGCCTGACCTTTATTTTCCTTTTGTTTGTAAAATACTTGAATAACCTAGGAAAGGTAGGAGGTCTACATTATATTATTTACTGTCGAACAACAACTCTATATATTTGTAGATGTGCATTATGTGTGGAATATATGCCTTCATTTATGTTTACTGAATAGACAAAATTTATTAGAGTCTCTAAGATGAACATAGTAACATAATAATTGGGATGAAACAGTTAATAATAATGGGGACGTCTCATCACCCAAGGTTGACCTACTACAAGTGTTCCTAAAATGGCAAAAATCTAAAAGTGTAAAAAGCTCTCAACCCTAATTTCCAAAAATTTATTTATAGTGAAGTGCTCATCGCCTATAGTAGCTACTATGAAAATGATAGTTACTATGTGCAACCTCCCAATCCTATCATTCCTCTTCACGCGAACTGTTTACTGACACTGTTCACTTTTTTTTAAACTTCATCTAAATTTATTCCAATACCAAATAATCCTTCAATTAACATTTAGTAAATAAAAAATATTACAAATTTTTTCAATAATATATTACAGGCCTAACAGATCTTAAAAGGGCTTCAACTTGCCACAAGAAATTTTTTATTATAAAGTTTGAGGAGGAGGTTAGGAGTACAAACCCATATTGCTATCTCCCTAAAACTATAATCTTTAGGTCTATATAAAAATCTTTACCATTTTACAATGAGATAGTGGTCTAAAATTTACTAAGGATCTTCAAATAAAGCATGCTTATAATCCTCTATACTATTGAATTTAACTAAGAAAAAAACATTATTAAGGTTGATGATTTTTAAGGAACTATTTTTTCCTAAATATTACCTAGCTTCATATTTAAGTAATTAAAACTATTTGATTTACCTAAAAAATTAAACTATTAGGGTGAACATCCAAGAAAAATACATCTCATACTAGGAGAATCTTCAAATTAGAACAAAGATTTTGAGTTTTATTAACTATTTCTTCATTATCCTCAAAGAGGGAGATTTAAGGAAAATGGGGTTATAAAACACTTAGTTTGCTAGGGGATCTACAGAAGAAACCTCTTGCATGCACGAGCTCAGCGCCTCCATTGAAGCCTCTAAATCCACATAAACTTTCTTCATACTCCAATGTTTTTTCGTCTCAAGAGTCACCATCCCTCGGTAGTCCACTGGAGCAGTAGACGTATCAAGTATACTAGCCCTCTATATGACGCATAAGTCTTCCAATCCACGGCAGCGCCAAGAAAAACTCAGAGAAGCTAAAGTAAGAAACCCTAACAGAGCTTCTCTTTTTCCTTTTTCTTGGAAAAAAATATTTTTGAGTCCGAAAAAAATTCTAATGTAAAATTCTTTTTGCTATAATAATTTTATTTTTAGTTATTATAATAAAATTAATTTTATCAATTTGCATACATAATGTGTAAATTAAATTAAATTTTGTATAATTAAGTATGTGCAAGTTTGTGTAAGATAAAATTAATTAATTATGTATTTTTAATAACTAATTAAGTATTTTCTTTTTTTATTTTATTTATTTATATAGCTTTTTCTAATCGATTAAAAGTGCGTAATTAATGAGTTAACTCCTATGCAAGTTTTTAAATCGTTCATTATAAATATTTTGGGAAGTACTGATTCATATCATATGAATTTATTGATTCTTTAAATTTCAAGTTTTAGCAGTAGGTAGCTTAGGATTTATACCTCTTCAATGCTTTCCTTTGGTAGAATTAATTTGAATGATGTACTATCTACTGTTATGGATATTAATCTGGCTGGTCATTATTATTCTTTCTTACTATGAATTCGAAAGATTTCACTATCCAACTGAGACCGGCCGAAAGACAATTGCGACCCTCCGGAGAAAACTACGCTGCCTTTAATAAATTAATTAGATGAAAACTTACTCTGAATTATATTTATCATCCAGCAATGTCTTAAAAATTGTCAGTTGATAAATTAAAAGTAATAATTTCTTTATTAAAGATTGTGTATAAAAAATAAGTTTATTATACTATAATATTAATTAATTTATTTATTTATTAACAAATTTATTTTTAGTTATTTCAATTAAATATGTTGTTAAAAATTTAATAATCTATTAAATATTTTAATACGAAGTAAACTATTAAAAAATTAATAAATAGTATATCAGACTCAAATTTTACAATTATTAAATATAGTAAACTTATTTATGTTATAGTATAATAATAATAATAATAATAATAATAATAATAATAATAATAATAATAAATTTTATGTAACTTCTAAAAGAAATAGAAGTTGAATGATTTATATTTCTAGTTAAAAATAAAAATTATTTTATTTTTTTAATTTGTATAACATTGTACACAATACAATAAAAATTATAATATTTAATATTGTCTCTATATTAAATAATATTAAATCTTATAATTTTTAATCAAAATTTAACGATTCTTTTTTATCCTTTGCCATGTTGCAAATATTACAAAAATTTATACATCATTTAAGTCATAATTCTTAAACATTAGTGTTTTTAGGAGTCTTCTTAAACCAAAACATTTTTAGAAGTTAGTTTTCTTTTTCATTATACTATGTGACTTTTGATGCATTGAATATTAAATATTTTAATTTAATCTTAAAATGAATTTTATATTTAAAATTTTATAATTATTTTAAAATTTTAAAAATTCAATCTCTTTAATATAATCTTGTTCGTGAATAAAATATTTAATCTCCTAAGTTTATTTAAAAGCCAATTTAACTTTATTTAAGTTGAACATGATTTATTTTAAAATCATATTTAAAAATTAAAATCTAAAACTTCATAACTAAGTATTTCTATAATTTTATGCATCATAATGAATAAGCATTAGAAGATAACAAATGCGTGTCGTATTAGTTTGAAATATTAATACAGCAGAGGAGGGGTACTGTTGTCAAAAGGTGGTGTGGAACTTACGTTTATGAACTTGGTAGTGGAAGCCCGCAAGAAATAAACATTGAATAGCATTTAAAGCTCGAGAGTCTGAAACACAAAGAAGAAGGTTACAGAAGAATGCAAGAGTTAGGAACAAACGAAGAGGAAGAGGTTCCTCAGAGGAATGCCGCTTTCTGTTTCTACCATCCATGCTACTTTCTTCAAGAAGCATTTGAGGCTCTCTTCAAATGTCTTGGTTTTGGGACTGAAACCCACAGAAAGGAACGTAAAAGCTCTGTGGTTAAACTTTCTCCAGATTCAGAAGAGGATCATATAATCCCAGAAAACAATACTAGCAATGACCTGAAAAGCTACCAAGAAGTCCCTTCCAATGCTGATGAATCAACAGACCAGGAATTTTCAACTTCTCAAAACTTCGTATACTTCTCTCTTTCCTCAAATCGATTCTTAAACCACTATTTTATTTCTTTGCAACGTTTATGTTTTTCTTTTCTTAGCCTCTTATAAATATATGATTTCTTTCACATCTTGTAATTTACTGATTTGGTTAACTTTAATTTTTAAGGTCAAATTTAAATATTAAAAAACAATAAATTTTTATTTTTTAATAAAATTTTATTATTGTTAAGTGTTCAAATGGAGTACAAGATTAAGATTATATATATATATATATATATATATATATTTATAAAACATTGATTTTTTGGTCTTTTGTTATAAATTTTAACTACATCATTTGTTTTTGGGCAGGAACTTGTCACACGTTTAATAAATAGGCCAGTTTCTCGAAGGTCAGAAATTTCTAAAGGATCACCTCCACAGATTAATTAAATAGTGCGTAATAGGAGTTTCTTCAAGTTGTTCTAAAGAGTAGTTTCATAACATTTCTTTTCATCTCTCTTTCTTTGTCAGACAGTGCTTGCGTTAGAAGAGTGTTTTTTTTTTTTTCTTGGTCGTGTGAAAAGAAAGTTGTATGTGTGTGTAACTGATCCATATTGTGGCAGTTTTCACTTACTTGATTACAATTTCTCTCTTGTTTGGCCCTTTCTTTGTCTACTTTACCGAATTTTTAAATTCAAATTTTTTCATGATTTTCCTTTCGGGAATATTGATTAATTAGGACTCGATGACGCAGTGACTGAGGTTAAGAAGAATGCATCTTGCACGAGGACCTAGCGCCATTCCACGACTGGAAACACTTTCTGTTTTAGTTTTTAATTTTTAAAAAATTATATTCTTAAACAATTTTTTAAAATTATATACATTAAATCGTGAATAAATCTTTTAGTAAAAATATAACAATAAACAATTTTTGAAGTAAACTATATTACTGTATTTTTTGGAATAATATAATAATAGTGTTTAAAATGCAAATGTATAAATTTATTTATTTTATTCATTACATATTTGAATGAATATAATATGTGAAAAAGTACTAGAATTGTAAATTTAAGATATTTCTTAATAAAGTAGTATGTAGGTATATATAGGAACATTTTTTATTGCGAAATTCTTATCCATGAATAAATGTTTGTGTTAACTTAGATTTTAACTTATAGTAAAGATTTGTGCATTTTTCATGATGAAGTTCTTTCATTATGTCAAACTCCCTCTTCATGAATTGAGTTATACTCTTTAAAGTTAAGACTGAAAGGGTTGTTGGGTCGTGTTTAATTCGGGTGGGGGTGGGCCGTTGTCCTTGTTCTTCTTATTTACAAATTACAAAGGTATTTGGACATTATACTTAGTGAGGCACGAGAAAAGATTAAAGTAGTGGAATGAATAATGTACCCTTTGGTCATATCAAATATTCATACTTGCACTATCATAATGATAGATTTGATTATCTAGTTTGTTTGTTGCTTTAGGCTATGCATAATATAAAATGTGGATATGTCACAAAGATATTTGAGATTAAGGGTCATGGTCGAGATTCTCGGTCCGAATTTTGGACGTTGAAAATCGAAGGGAGAAATTTAAATATAATAATTTTTTTTTCGTCATGGAAGAGGTTCTAAAGGAGGAGGGGCTTTATTGAAACAAATCAAAGGCAGCCCAATATTAGCCCTAAATCTAGCCAAACAGTTAACATATTAATTTGATTCATGAAAAATATGACTAAACTTAACAAAGTTAATACTCTGAAGTAGAATCCTAATTTCCTGAATTATAGGAATCAAAGAATGGTTACTAGATTGAATGCTAGCAATTAAAGAGATGGCCTCATCACAATCACTCTTAATCCAAATAAGATGGATGTTCCGAGAAATGACTAGCGTTAGTCCCCAAACAATCCTCCAAAGTTCGGCAATAAACAAAGAGCAATGAGGAAGGGTATGCAAAAGCCAGCTATAAAGCAACCAGTGTGATCACAGATAAGGGACCTGATGATGCAATGATTTATCACTAACCCTCATCAAAATATGCAGAAAAATTAATGTAGTCTAGAATGCAAGCCTAGGTTGTCTTTAGTGACATTGAATAAGAAACATACATCAAACATGTTGTAACCATTAACTCAGAAAGCAAGTAAAAAGGGGGAGTGTGTGGTTCCAAGTGCAAGTTACTCAATCAAACACTTAAATTGTAAAGTTTAATCAATAGAATATAGTAACCCCTAGTTTGTCCATATAGATCCTAATTCCTCTTAAAATTTCATACTCTACCCTTTTCCCTAAAATAGGTCAATTTAACAAGCAAAAATTAACTTTAAATTCTCATACGAAATTAAGCAAATCAATGACTCCAATCTCTAATCCTTAAGATTAAGCAACCTTAGAAGTAAACCCAGAATTAAGCAAACTAAGTTCAGAACCTCCATTAAAAATGAATTAGAAGTTGATTAAGCAACATCCTCTCATTCAATTCTTAATCTAGTTCAAGAGATTAGGGAAAGAAGAAATTCATGAAGAATGGTTCGTATTAACAATAAAAGCCCAAGAATTCAAGAATCCATATAAACTCACTAGGGATTAAAAGAAAATTAGCCCTCTATAAGGATGGGTCTCACAATTATAAAATGAAAATCAAGAAAAGTTAATGACATCAAGACAAAAATCAAAGAAAAGTAAGAAGAAATGGAAATCAAACCTAAATGTAGCCTTGGCTGTCACCCAAGGCTGACCTAGCTCTGCAAAAGTGTCCTAAAAATGGAAAAGAATCTAAGAGTAAAAGGTTTTGCAAAAAGTTTGTAACCCTAAATGGTAAAAATCTATTTATAATAAATTTGACGTCCTTCATAGTAATTACTATCATTTAGGATAGTAAACATGCACAACGTCCATGAAGTTCCTTCTCTCTGGAGTGATTACTATTGTGTAGGAAAGTAACTACTCGCGGTGCGCATAATCACTATTGTAGACAATAGTAAACATGTGCAGCACACTTCATTTTGGGGCTCTCTGTAATGTTTACTATCATTTACGATAGTAAGCAGACGCAAGTTTGCACCTCTCCTTGCCTCTGTAGTGATCACTATTGCTTTTGAAAGTCATTACTTTGGCCTTTTCCTTAGAATTGGCTTGCTGTAGTGATTACTATGGTGTCTGAAGTACTTACTTTCACCTCATATTTTCCAAAGAGCCAAAAATTCATAGAATTTGTCTGAAAATTCTTGCACAATTATTCAAGTGATTAAAATTGCAAAATATATTTACAGAAATTAGTGTAAATTAAGGAGAAATTAAGAAAGCAATGATATTTGATCTAAATGAGATTTTTATGGTATTTACAATTTTTAAGTCCATTTTTCTATTAAAAATCTATAAAAAAGATAAACAAAATATCTACAAAATGTGGATTCATCACAACCCCAAACTTAAACTTTTGCTTGTCCTCAAGCAAATCAAAACTCCAGAAAATTTGCATGTAAGGGGTTGGATTTATCTAAAAAATTTTCTAAAAAATTTTCATTCCAATCTTAGACTCTAATTGGCACTTTCAATATTTCTAAAATCATGGATTCATTCAACAAAAAAATCACACTCATATCAATTATTTTCATGCAAAGTCCTACTAAACTGAAATCAAATCCAGCAAGGTTTCATGCAATTCATACAATGCACAGAAATTATCTAGCTCACAGGATATTGTTTTACTCTTCACTCAACAACATTTCAAGCTTAGTGTTTCCCCTCAATTCAAGTATTTTGCCTCACCTTACCATATGTTTGCCCATATTCTTCAATCTCCTTTGTCTAGATACAATGAATCACCTTTCATGAGGACTTTGTTGGTCACAAATGGGTTAGGTTAGGTTCAACTTTGATCAAGGAGAGTCAAAAGCTCAAGTGAGTTTTTAAGAAAAAGGAGTTCTTTTGAGTGAATAAACACAACAACTAGAATGGAATGCATTAAATGATGCAGTTTAAGAGGTCCAAGCATTCTTTCACCATATTTTTCATTATTTTGCCTTGTGTGGGAATTCTTTTCAACTCATGGCCCTTGCTGTATTTTTTTATTTTCTTTCTTTTTCATTCCTTTATTAATTGTGATTTTATGTATTTTGGCAATCATACTTTTCTTCAAATTCAAACATTTTTTTTCACATATATTATTAACATGTATGATGTCCACTACCCTAAACTTAAGAGTTTGCTTGTCCTCAACCAATTACAGTCATAATCAACACCCAAACTTAGTTTCTTGCATTCATTCTTGATGTAATTCAAAAGAAATTCCTCTCTTAAGGTAAGAAAAATAGTTTGATAGACTAAGTTTGGCAAAAGTCATAGTTTAGAAAAAGGTAATTAGGTGTAGGGGTGATCTAGAGTGGATGATTGTGTGCAAAGAAGGCCTCAATCATCTAGATGAAAAATTGCACAATGCATATTCAATTAAGAAGTAGGACAAGTTCTAGAGGATGAATGCAGAAATACATGTAAAGTGCACACAGAAAAGAAATGCAGGGCTCAATTCTCTACCATGGTAAAGGTGATAATTACTTAGCAACATGTGAGTACAGTTCACCTTAGAAGAAAGTATGTTCATTATGGTAGGAATGGTAATTATTTACAAAACAGAGTGTGTTCATGAGTTGAATGGAAGGTACAATCAGAACATAAAATTAGAATTACAAAATGAAACTGAATTAAAGAGAGAAAAAGAATAACAATATTTTTGTATTTTATCTATTAACTATGCAGGAAAAGTTGACTAAAAATATGAAACAGAGGCAAAGAGATCACCCCTCTTTGATAGATGATGGATTCACAATTCAAAGATCAAATTCATGCTTCTCTTGATGGGACTGAGAGCATTCTTTGCACAAAGACGCATAATGGATTCAACACAGAAAGGAATAATGGAAACTGAACTAATAATGATATATAAAAGCATGAAAGCGTCAAATATTATTCAAAGATAAAGTAGTAAAGTAAAAGTAAAATAAGAAAAGAAAAGCTATAAAGTGTAATAATTACGAGAAAATGATGGTTAATATATACAAGAAAATGAAATAAAAGTAATAGAAAAGTAAATAACATAAAAGAACTAAAGCTAGATGAGATCTTCATTAGAGCTGGAGGCGGAAAGGGTATCATCAACATCTTCGTCTTCCTCATCCTCTTCTTCCTCTAAGGAGCTTGAGTTGTCATCCTCTTCAGCTTCTTGAGGTGGTGGTGCAGTGGTAGTGGTGGTAACTAGAGGGAGGTTACTCATGACGACTGCTCTGAGGTAGGAAGCATCAACTATAGGGGCATTATACAGCTGGTCTGAAGTCATCCCCAGTTTCTTCTCGATGTTCTGTATCATGGTGTCTATCAGGATCCGCATGGCCTTCTGGTTTGCATGTATGGCATCTTGCCTCAAGGCTATTTGCTTCACCTACTCCCTCATCTTCAGTGGAGCTCTCTTCCTGTACTCAGCAAGCAATTGTAAATCTAGGTCAATATTCTTCTTGGGGGAGAACAACTCCTTCACCATGGATGTGGTGATAGGAGAGGCCGCTTTGATTCTTTGCTGATAATCACCCATGTCTACCTCAACATCCTGGCAAAGCATGGCAACGATAGATGGAAAGTCTAGGGAGTCCCCCTTCCTACCCAGAATGTCCATGATGGCACCACTGATGACATCGCCAACATATATGGACATGCTAGTAAGTATGACATAGATCAATTCTGCCCTCTTCACTGCAAGGGTGGAGGAATGGCATACAAGCATGAATGAGCTGAGGATAAAAACACTTCAGACTTTTGCTGGTGGGAAGAGGTGCTTTGTGGTCAGATTCTTGGGGTGGAGCTTCATATCAAACTCCCAGTTCTGTCCAGCCTTGCAAATTGCCTAAAGGATAGGCTTGTAATCCTTGTCCTCGAGGTAACTGAATGTAGTGAAGTGCAGCTGTCTAGCCTGCATCTCCACAACAGGTATGTTCAAAATCCTCTGGATGTAGGAGAGGGAGAAGTCTATTTCCACCCCCCTTCAGCACAGTGTGTTTGTGGGGGAGTTGGTCACCTTTGACCCTTATGGCATTGGCATAAAATTCTTGGGTGATTTCTTTCCACCCATTGCCAGCACATGAGGTGAAGATATCTCATCCTCTCTTCTAGATTTCCTCTTGAAATTAAAGGTAGCTGCCCTCTTAGATCTCAAAGTTGCGATCCTACACTATTTGCCTTCTCACTATGTTGGCCCTGATGTAGTTTTCATAGGCTATAGATTTGAAATGGGGGTCATGTGCAGGTGTGGGTCTGGAGGATGAAGCTCCATCAGTCCTAACTCTCTTGGTTTTGGGAGTGTTCACCATTTTGCTACAGGGGGATAAGAAAATAATGAGTGAACTGTGTAAGGTAATTATGTAGAATATGTGAGCTCAGATGCAACAACAATTATGCAGTTCTAGCTATTAAGCAAACAGTGAAAGTGAATATCAGGATAATTACTATGGGTGAATGCAATGTCATAGTAAATACTATGCAAAATAATAGTAATTACTTCAGGGCGCAGGCATGACACAACATTTATGCAGCAAGTAGTCATAGAGCACTTCAAGAATGCAAGTTATATATCAGATGATGTGCAGATGGCATCAGGCATTTGTTAGAGAAAATATGTAGTATTTGTGCAAGAAAATGTCATGCAGAGTGATGACTATACTGCCAAAGTTCTCACTATGGTAGAGGATAGTAACTACTATGAAACCTAAACTTGTTAGGGTATTTATGCAGTAATAGTCCAAGTATAAGTGCAATCATGCAAAGAAATGCAGCTGTTATAGGTAAGGTTCAAGCAGCAAATTGCATGAAAAGTTCTATGCAAGGCACGTGTAGTGCATTCCAAAGTGACTATTCTGGCTTAAAACTTAGACAAAGTGCACACTATGACAGATTTTATACAAGCATATGTGTGCACTTCTGTGTTAATGCCCAGTTCAGCAACATCAATGCAATTGTACATGATTTGGTAGAGTGATCACTATGAATTAGGATTTACAGCACAAAGTAATTACTTCCATGCATGATAGTAACTACTCCAAGGTAGATACATGCCAAATTTAACAGAGCAGAATTCTATGTAATTCAATCATGAAAAAATGAAATATAAGACAAAGGAATCATTGTGTACCTAAAATGAACCTAGGGTAAGCAATGCTATATCAGAATGTACAAAGTAAACACTATTGCAATTGAAAAAGGCTACCCTAGGGTGTGACCATGGCAAAATCAACAATTTGATTCAATTAGACATCCCATTATCCTTTAATTATACAATTACACCTAAAAGCACGGGTTCTACCCAACAATTTCAACCTAAGGGTTCCTAAATCAAAATTCCCAATTTGTTCAGTGAAGAGCCCTAGTTCAAAGAGTGAGAAATTGAGTAATCACTTGACTGGAAGTGTAGAACCATGTAAAAATGCAGGGAAACGAGATCCTTGATGCAGAAAAATAAGTGCAAGAGGAAGTATGCAGAGAAATTTGAGAGGGAAAGTGAAAATGCTCAGAGAATTTGGAGAAAATGAGTATTCGGAAGGCAAGTGTACCCATCGAGAACTAATAAAGGATTCTTAAATTAAGTTCCCAAAATATCGTCCCACAAGAATTGTCTTCCAATTACTAAGAATTTCATAATTCAATTGTTTGAGCTTCAAATATACGAGATTAATCAAAACAAGAATTTATAAAATTAATTATAAAACTAAGAGCAAGGAATATAATGCATGTCTTGGTTAAACTTATCGTAGAGGAACCTAGGGCATATGTGTTTTCTCATTCAATCCTTTATGTTATTTTCCTATTTAACTCTAAATTCGATTTCCTTGTGATTACCAATCATTCATACGAATACTATTAATACCCAATGGTCATGCAAGACATCAATTTAAGAAATCTTAAGGAACCTATGAACTTGTTAATTTAATAACGATTAGAAGAGAAAGATTGGTTTGGTCCACCTAATCCTTTGTCTTGTTTTACCCTATAGATCTATTAATTAACAATAGTTCCTATAGCCTTAGCTATGGACTTAGTTACTCATGCTAAAGAAAAGAACTAAAACAATCATAAACAAAGTCATCATCAAAAGAATAGCAAACTAGAGTGTGAGATGAGTTCCTGGTCTTCAAGTACAATCGCTCGAAACTCCAAGTCTCGCTAAGAGTATGCCAAGGATCCTATGTAAGAGAAAAGAGATGAGAGGTGTATCAGAAAGCAAAAGATTGGATGCCAACTATGTCAAAAACAATGTCTTTTTAATAGGGTTTGAAATTGGGCTTCTCGCAGATGAGTACGATCGTATAAGGCCTTAAGCATGATCGTGCATGGGCTCAAAGTACCCCCGTTCTTGTTTTGAGCATACTAACTGCTGTGAAGCTTTAATCTTTCATCAATTTAGGCCTAAAACGCACTCAAAGTCTACTTGTAACATCTTTATACTAACTGCATAATTAATATATAAATTAGTATAAACCCAAATAAAATAAAGGTCAAATATGAATATATGGGCTGTAAAATAAGGCCCAATTATAGATTTATCAACTCCCCATACTTATCTGTTTGCTTGTCCTTAAGAAAAGTGTGGTTAAGAGACTATCATTATAACTTGAAACATAATACCATATAAGGAACCTGAGATAAAGGAGATAAAAGAGCAACAAGAGTAATATCACTGTACATTAGCAAACAAAAGGATTCCCAATTAGAATCTTATATTTCCATCCTTTTCACTCAAACATCAACTAAGGTACTCTACTTTCCTCTCTCACTAAGGGACAAAATGAGATATCACTCAGTTCTCCTAAAGAAAAATGTACTACCATAGGCTTGACTATGAACCGACTATTGTCACAGCCCCAAGGACAAGGTCATAAGCGTAACCCCCTAGATCTCAGCAATACACAATAATCACTCTTAATTAGACATTGATGGATAAACATCAAGGAAATCAACATGTATTGATTGAGAATAATTCTTAACAATATAGTATTACAAAATATGACTTAGTTTGTCATTACAAATAATAATTACAGCAAAAGTCGAATACACGAGAAAGTCCTAACATAATCTAATGTCTAAACCTTCGCTTCTCCATCAGCTATTCCTGTCAGCCTGGGAAGCCGAAGCCTCACCTGCCTAATCTGCTCACGTACCGAGGTACGATCATCGCAGTACAAACATCACAACAATAGCAAATGCAAGGGTGAGCTTACAAAAAGAACAACATATCAAGTAAAATAATCACAACAAATCAGCAAGAAACAACAATTACAGCCCATGCAGCTCAGCCCAACTCATGCTCATGCAGTAATGAGAAAACAGTGTCATCTGGCCTTTAACAGCACATTCAGCAGGTCTAGAGGAACTGTGCCGGTCCGGGAGCAACCCATTCTAGTATCTGGATCCAGATAGTACAGCTCGGCTTTCTAAAGCCACATGACTACCCACCTAGCATGTGACACAACGCCTATCATGACAGCCCTATTCAGTTCTAGTATGATGCAGCAATCAGCATATTAATAATTTCAGCAATTAAGGGATAGAATTTTTTTTTTAACAACAGCTCATTTAGTATTTTAGCAATAGTAATTATGTAACAGCTCAGTTAATTCAGCAATTTTTAGCAAATACAACATTATTAACCCAGCAAACAGCCCAGCAATTTATTACACGTCATATTCAGCACATTGGGTCATCCTTTGTAGGGTTTTTCGCAGCATACAACCACAATACTCTATCATTCAGCTATCAAATTATTTCTCCTAGGGTTCAACAGCAATCAATCACATCAACACAACAAGTTCATTCTAAAACACAACTCTAACTCTCTCTCAACACCTCTCATCACTCCCAAATCATCACAACGACCTAAGGCAAGCTCCCCTTAACTCAATCCGGTGTTTTTCAAGGTGCTCTCGGTTATTCAAGCCCAGAATCCACAAGAACTTCCCTACAAATGCAGCTAAGCTCAGAAAATCGAATAGGGATTGGAGTAATTTTTATATTTTTGTATACAAACAATATCTTTACTCCTCTCTCCTTTCAATCATATATTTACTCTTCTATTTTTTATTTTCTTTTTCATACTTTCTTTCTTTCTTTTTGCACATAATAGATATAGAGGAGAATTTATCAAACAATTTAACAACTCAATTGCTCCATTCATAAACTCAAGGTCATCAAAATATTTTATAAATTTAATACAAGGGACCAAGAAAATCAATAAAGCTCAAAATGGACAACTAGTTGTACCTCAAACATGCTGAAGGCCAAGAATAAAAATCCTATTATGCCTCAATCACAAACATGCAATTAAAAAGAGAAGTCTTAAGTTAGTTCCAAGTCAAGTTCTAGAGCACAAATCTTAAGGAGATAATCACACAAAACAATGAGGAAAGGGGTACAATTAAGATAAAAATCTCCTTCAAGGCTCAAAACTCACATCTGTAGGTTAAAGTTTAATGTAGAGTGTAAAGTAAGGAACTTAACTAATTATTAGTTTCCAAATGAAAGTATAGTGTCAATAATAATTACTCAACATGCTCTTCTATCTGGAAAAATTGGGTTCCATGAGGGAAAAAGTTTTAAATTATCATAAAAGAATAGCATGGACACTTTACTCAAGAACATGCAATAACAATCATATAATTAGCAACTACTCCCCCATACTTAAAGCAATACATTATTCTCAATGTTTGAAAGTAATCAAACTAAAAGCATGCAAATAGGGCAATTGAATAAAAGGAAAGAGTCTCCTTGATAATTCCTGGTACTATTGTTCACAATTCTAAACACTAGCAAGTGCACTAGGAATTGTAGCAAGTAATGAGTAATTTTTAAGATCAGAATATCGTCTCCACAGGGAATTAGGAAATCAATTATTACTTCATAGAACAATCACCATTTGAGCCATACGAATTTGGAAGATTTGAATCATTCAGAAGTCAAGAACAAGCACAATCAAAAGGTAAGAAACTTGCAGTAAAAACAGAGTATGAAAACTGTGATGAAATGAGATAAGAATGAAGAATAGTTAGGAATTTACTTCATAAGAATGCCAATATTAATTCAATTATACTTCTGAACGTTTAAGCAACTGGTTAATTGACAATCAGTTTCGCATATAACTAGTCAAAGGTTAATCCCTTAACTCATTGACCCTAACAATCCACTAAACCCCCTAATCTCTTAGGTGAAGTTCAATTTCATGTTGCATTAAGATTTAGAACTGTAAGATTGCAGAATTAAGTGTACATATCCCTAAGAAACCTCTAATTCTAGTTGTTAATTCAGATCATAGAATCAAATTCAATTCCCATTGGCAAATGTTCCTCTTTGATTAATCAAATGAATTCCTATTCAAAGATTACGTAAGGTGCAAAATTAACAACTCAATTAATCCAAGAAATCAAATTTTAGAAGCAAGAATCAAATCAATACATCAATTCAAGGTCCATAAACTCCTAACTACAAAGAATTACACAGACATTGTGACAGGAAAAGAGAAAGAAGGAGAAGAAGAGAAGAAACTCAGAAAAGTCATAGCCACGAGCTCCAATCCAATGCCTCTTCTTGAAGCTACGAGGTTCGACCCTAGTCCTCTCTCTCACTCTCTCCCGATTCTGTGCGTTGTCACTCTTGCTGATAATAGTGGCCACGCAGACGCTCATGTGGTTTCTGGAGATTAGAACTATCACTTTCGCTGCTAAGAGTTGCAACGCAGAAAGTCGAGATGTTGTGCGTAATCACTTTTATGAGTAAAAGTGGTCAAGCACAACTTGTCAAGTTGAGGACTCTCTAGAACATCCACTTTCAATGATAAAAGTGGTTACGCAGAATACTCTGAAAGTTTGCCTTCTCTGGAACGCTCACTTTTGCTGATAAAAGTGGTTACGCAGAGCATGCTGAGTCTGAGGCTTCTCTGGAACACTCACTTTTGCTGGCAAAAGTGGTTACGCCCAGACTTTACTTCTTCCTTGAGCTCTAGAGTAATCACTTTCATTGACAATAGTGATCATGCCCAGCCTGCATTCCATTGTTCTTGTGTTTTGGAGTCCAGAAGTGCTATTCTTCCTCTTCCTTTCTATTGATATTCCATTTCTATAAACCTTGCTCAGATTATTCCTACAAAAACAAGCATAAATTTCACAAATGTTAAGCTAACTACATAATAAAAGAAAACCTTCAATCATTCTATTTTTCTAATTTTTTTTGCTGTTTCTTACATGTTTTCCTTATCAAATGGGTTAGAATTATACTAAAATATGAGTTAAAATATGGATTCATCAGGTACGACGGCTTCGGGTGAGGGAGCACTACCATGTTGAAATCTTAAGCACACCCATGCTTATGATGTAAAGCTTTCTCTCACAATTGCGACTGAATATGTAACGCTCCAAATTTTCATTAGTTGGCTATTAGCTCTTGAATTTTAATTATTTGCTGATTCCGACTTGCTAGTGTCGGAATAATTAGATAAATGCTGAATTTTCTATTTTTATTCACTGAGGAGAATAGTGACTTGATCTCTAAGTTTTGCATTTTAGAGTAACTGCATGCAATACACTTGGCTTCGATATCATCCAAGAATTATCTTGATTGTATTCAGCTGTACTGTCCAAAAATACCCCTGAGAATCTTGTCCAAAAAGCCATATTTTGTCTTATTTAAATTATTGAAAAATCATAATTATCATTCTCAAAAAATGTGAGATTTTGTAATTATTATGTAGATTTTGTAATCATTACGAAATATTCTATATTTATTTCAAAAGATTTTGTAATCACTGCAAAAAGGTTTTGTAATCATTACGCAATATTCCATATTTATTTCAAAAGATTTTGTAATTACTGCAAAACGATTTTGTAATCATTACATAGATTTTATAATCATTTCAAAAGATTTTATATTTATTTCAAAAGATTTTATAATCATTTCAAAAGATTTTGTAATCATTACTTAGTCCTGTAATCATTACTTCAAATCTTTACAAATCTAGTATCGGCCACTAGATTTTTATGCAAAATATTCTTGTCCCCTAAAGTGCAAACACCATGATTACCCGAATCCTCCAAAATCTAGTACCGACCACTAGAATTACATGCAAGAGATTCTTGTCTCCCGATTCGCCGGCAAAGTCATTTCAGAACTTTCTTTTCATGTCTTCCAAATTGCCGTCACCATAATTACCTTAATTATTGTCTTTTTTGAAATTAGCACCACATCAAATGTCTCGTTCACGTGTCAACCTAGTCATGTCGCATTCTTTTCCAGCCAATCAAATTACATGCATTTGCTGCCCAAAATCTTAACCTTGGAGTTTTGTACCGATTTTTGGAAATTGCTCCACCCAAAACCCTTTGCATGCAGCCCTAAATTATTCCATGCATTTTACTTGCCAAAATATACTAACTTTGATTGCAACTTTCCCTAAAAATATCTATTCCTACACTAAAAACCATAACACATTTTTCTTTCACCATTCTCACCTATTTCACTTCAATTCTACTTCTTTTGTACCGTGAGCAAATTTTGGGACTTCCAAGGCTTATCCAATAAGCTAACCATGAGTTCCTAATTACCTTGGACCATTAAGACCTTAACCTCCATATAAATTATTCATATTTTTTCCTTTTGCCCATTTTGGAAACAAGAAACCGAGACCTCACTTCTCATTCTCTCCACTTGATTTCTCATTTCTCTCTCTCACTTTGCTTCATCATTTTTATTCTCTCAAAGTCTCAAATTCTCTCAAACTCTCTCAAGAAAACCAAGAGCTTTCAGCCCCTCAAACACCACAATTTCTTCATCCAAATCACTCAAACACTTCACCCTTCCATTACTAACTTCTTCCTCCATCATCCCTCCAATTTTCGTGTTGAAAGAACTCACCTAGGAGGAAGAACTTGAAGATCTTGGTTGCTGTTTTTCGGTCCAGCAAGCTCTCTTTGAAGATCCACAAAAATCCAGCCCTTTCTCTCACCATTTCACGCCCAAAACTCAAAGGCAAGGGGGAGTTCTCACCTTTTATTTTGATTCTTGCTTTCCCTTGGTTAAATTGTGAAAAATCCTTACAAATTTTTCATTTTTATCTTCAATGATCTTGGACAAAATGATTGAACCCTTTGCATGTTAAGTTTGCATCTTGCTCTTCACTTTTATCACTTCTATATTCTCGATTTTATGCTTAGATGAATGGACCCTTTGAAAGTTTGAATTTTTATTCTTTGCATGTTGAATCTTTTGGTGCATATCTCGGTTTTGCACTTGTTTTGGCTGAATCTTTGGTTCAAATAATGGTTTACCCTTGGAGTCTTGGAACCGTGAAATGATTTGTTAAAATCCCCTTTTTGCATGTTGATTTTGAACCTTGAAGGTTTCGGTTTTCCACTTTCTAAACTCAATATTAGTTTTTAACCAATGATCTTGCACTTGACTACTCAAATGATGCCTTGCATGTCTTGAACCCCTTGTTCTTTTGAGATCTATCTCTCTTTAAATAAGTGTACTCTTTGGATCACTAAAATGAAAGATCTAAGTGTCGAAAACCCTTATGTATTGCCTCAGTTTAGACTTTTTAAACTTAATCCTTTGCTGAAAATTAAAATACTACACTTAGATAATGGAACCTTGTGTTTGCATGTTGATTTTCCCTAATTTGCTTGTTAGTGACTTGTCAAATGATGAGATTTTGGAGGCTGGACAGTTCTGAATATTGTGAGGATAAAGGTGGAAAGTAATGGATTTAGAACCTTGAAATAATTTTGAAAAGTTTATTAAGAGTAATAAAAGAAAGGGTTATGAAAGAAAAAGTGGAAATGAACTCGGATGGTCTCGGTTTTGACATCCAAAAGTGTTGCAAAATTTCAGAAAAATATCTTGTATGTACCTTGCATTTTAAGGAAACTAAAATTGAATTTGAAAGTGTGTTGCATTGATTTGAATGCCTTGAACCGTGTGGGACTTGGTTGAGTGTGTGATTGAATGATTGATTGTAAAATTGATTGTGATTGACCTTGATATTGCTTGGTATTGGTACTTGAAATTGGTGATGTTTGCTTGAATGAGTTGCTGAAAAAATTAGAAGTGATGTGAAATAGTGTACTATTCATGAATTGTGTTATTCCTTGAAAAAATCGTGAAAAGGTTGAATTGACACTTGGTTGGAAAATTTGAATGACTTACTATTTATTATGATTATGCCAAGAAATGGCCATGTTGATAATACTACATGCATCATTTGCATCTTACTACAAAAGACTTGATGAACCAAGAGATTGTGCAGCAAAAAAAATAATTATACAATGATATATTGATGTTGATCTAGAGCCCTTGAGGGCTGAATTATCAAAAAGGACCTTGGACCTAAATGGAATTATTGGGAATATTATGAATTTGACATATATTGAGTGGTTGAGTAAGTGGAGTGAAGAAACCACATATATCTTATAAGAAAAGTGTGAAAACCCGAGAGGATAGGACTTTGAACATTTGTGAACTAAGTTGATTAAGTTGGTGGTATAGAAAGAACCTAAGTTTGATTGATCTTCCCTAATAAAGAGAGAAAAACTGAGAGGTAACACCCTTAGATTATTGTGAATTAACTTGTTTAATTGATGGTTTAGAGAGGAATTAAGTTTTATGAATTGTACTTTTATAGAGAGAAAAACCGAGAGGAAGAAATCAAGTGAGCAAGAGTTTGAGTTGAATGATTTACGGTTTAGAAGGTGTTAGAGATTGATGGAAATAAATGTAATGGTTAGGATGAACTTGAATGGCAAGATTGCAAGGATTGAGAAATGGGATTGTACTAAATTGAAAGAGAGATTGGACTTGAAATGTGAAAGAAAAAGTGAATTGAAAAAAAGGAAATGAATCAAGAAGGCTTGAATGATTTGCCTAAGTTGTGGTCCAATATATTAAGTGCTGCACTAAAATTATCCATGAGTGGGAAAATATAAAACTATGAGACTATGAATCTATGATGAAAGATCTATTCTAAGCTATGAGTTCCAGAAACTATATTACTTTGAACTACTATGAACTCATTGAAATTACTATGAAAACTCATGGAATCTATTTATCTATGCTGCTATGAAACTCATGGAATCTATCCATGCTACTATGAAACTCATGGAATCTATCCATGCTACTAAGCCCTGTGATGGCTTCTATTATATTCTACTGTGGCTAGCCTCTAAGTGGCTACATGAAATGAGAAAACTATCAAAGAAAACTGAAAAATATCATTTCATGCATCATACTATTATTTTGAACGACTTAGAGGCATTACCGCGGCACAGCTTGGAGGTGTTGTAGGTTCGGTCCCGAGTAGATCTACTGGGGGTGGCAAAAGGGGGAATAGTCGACCTAAGTGGCAATAGTGATGCGCCTTTGTGGCTTGGTCGTGACCCACTGCAAACCTTAGCCAAACCTGACAAGGACCGCACATTCTATGGTCGTCGAGGTCCATTCCCGAAGAGACCCATCTTGGGCCAAACACCAGTGGTGTTTTACTAAAGCTAAATGCTGCTTCTATTCTATTCTACTGTGTCAATCTAAATGCAGGTAATGGAGTCCTCCGATCGCCTCACAACTTGAATCTATCTATCTATGAGACTCTATGGTAAAAGCTGGGCAAGTCGCCAGTCATAGAGTGATGGGATCCCCATGCATCATTACATACTATTAAAACATGAGAGACGATATGGGTGAGATTGAAACCTGCATTCATACATCATATGCATTACTACTAGGAATGATTGATTGATTGTGAAATTGGTAATGAATATGACTATTGCTTATTATTCTAATCTACTACTGAATACTTGGGGTATGGCTGTTTGATTATTGTTTGTGTGTGGAGAACTCACCCCTTTGAATTGTGTTGTATTGTGTCGTCCTTCTCTTTTATCTATATAGAGGGGCCAGAATGAGGTGAAGGTATGGATCCTTCCTTCTGAGGAGGATCTATGGGTGTTCGACTCTGTGGCTCAACAAAGTATCTCCCATGGACTAGCTCGTGTGAATCATGGATTAGAGAATGGAGGCTCTGTTGCTGCGGCTACTTCTAGTTCTTCTTTCCCTACTTCCTTTGAGGAGTCAGATCCTATTAAGGATTACTCCCCTTACGACTATTGCTTTTGTTTGACTATGTATTAGGGGAACTGCTCTTAGGAAGTCTGGTCTTATTTTGTTATGTTTTGTATTTGGATAATGCTAATCGTCTTTAATTATGACTAAGTACTTGACTATGCTGCCAAACTAATATTTAATATATCGAGGTGTTATCATATTATGAGTTATGTCTATTCTTACTCTATTAGGCCGTTGGGATTGAAATGTGGAATGATAATTAGCTATGGTATGGTTAGATGTTGAATAGATATGTATATTAACTCTCTTTTTCCAAAAAAAGGGAACCTATACTTATATTTCTATGAAGAAAATTTTTTTTTACCAGATTTTGGTGTTTTCTGAGTTACTACATTAATAAAGTAATATCAGAGCTTTCGTATTAGAAGGGTCGTTATAGAATACACAACTGTGTATAGGATGAGCATGGGTGTGCTTACAGATCAGAGCTCAAAAGTGTGTGCAGGAACAATTAACTCAGTTCTTGCAATCTTTCAATATGCTTATTCTTTATTCTAAAAATAAGATAACAATAGCCAAATTAAAATAAACAAGAAGAAATAAAATTTAAATAAAATAAAAGACATAGGTTGCCTCTTGGAAGCACTTGTTTAACGTCATGAGCCTGATGTTCCTGTTAAATCATGGTGAGAAGAAGGCATGAGTCTCAGAGGTGACTCCCTTGATATGTAATAGTCTCCCTGATGAATCCACATTTATTGGATTTTTACTTGTCTTTTTAGTGTTCCTTGGTAGAAAAAGTAGACTTAGGAAGTGTAAATAACATAAAAACATCATTTTGGTCAAATATCATGAGTTTCTTAATTTTTGGTTAATTTACATTGAATTATATAGATATAATTTTCAATTTTGATCTTTTGAATAATTGTGCAGGAATTTCTAGACTTATTCCATGGATTTTTAGCCTTTGAAAAATTTTGAGTTGAAAGTGACCACTTTCAGAAGCGATAATGGACACTATAACAAGCTAGATCCAGAAGTCAGGCCAGAGTAACCACTTTCAGAAGCAATAATGATCACTCCAGAGCCAAAGGAAGTACTCTGCGCGTGTTTACTCTCGTAAGTGATAGTAAACACTCTAGAGAGCCCCAGAGTTGAGGATCCTACGCATGTTTACTTTTGTAAACGATAGTAATTACTATGCTCGAAAGTGTTCACTGTCGTGAATGAAAGTAACTACGCGCGGCCAAAGTAATTACTATTATACACAAGAGTGATCACTACAGAAAGGGGGAAACCTGAGGAATGTTGGGCGTGTTCACTTTGTTTACAAGAGTGATCACTATGAAGTGGCGTCAGACTTAGTATATATAGATTTTTGGGAATTAGGTTAACTACTTTTACACACTTTAAGATTTCTTACCAATTTAGGAATGCTTGGAGAGCCTAGGTCAGCCTTGGGTGACAGCCAAGAGTCCAACCTAGGGTTTGATTTCCATTTTCTTTTTACTTCTCTTTGATTTTTCATCTTGATGTTATTGATTTCTCTTTAATTTTACTTTGTAATGGTGAGACTCATCCTCATGGAGGGATAAATCTTTTGTAATCCTTAGTGATTTCATATGGATTCTTGAATTCCTTGGTTTTTGAATGTTAATATAATTCCTTTTCTTTGATGAATTTCTTCCTAATCTCTTGAATTGAGTTAATGGTTGAATGAGGGGAACATTGCTTAATTAACCCTAATTCATTTTAATGAGATTCTAAATTTGAATTGCTTAATTCTTGTTTAATTCCAAGATTGCGTAATCAAGGAATGAGAGATTGGAGTTCATTGGATTGCTTAATTCATATGAAAACATAAGGTTGATTTTCGCTTATTAAATCAACCTAATTCTGGGAGGAGAAATAAGAGTATTAAATCTTGAGAGGAATAGGGATAGAGTTTATATGAATGAACTAGGGGTTACTACATTTTATCGATTGAACTTTGTAATTTAATTTTCTGCTTAAGTTGATTGAACTTGAAATCACAAAACCCCCTTTTTTTACTTGCTTTCGGAATACATTGCACACTACATGTTTGATATTTGATTACTCATCCAATGATTCATGGGAGACGATCTAGGTTAGCACCCTAGTATTACATTAATTTCTGTTTATATTTTGATGAGGATCTGCGACAAATCTTTCGTTCATCACTCCCCAATAGCTTTGCCTCCCTAACACCTATTATATCAGAAAATTTATTCATAAAATGGGGAGTAGAATAAAGAGAAGAAAATTTAAGGTTTAAATGAAGAGACTTATTAATGGATGGTTTAAGCTTTTGTCTTTTCTTCTTCTTATATTACTTCCTCCTTGGCCTTCTTCTTGTGGTTCCATGCTTCACATAAATTGGAGGAGGAGAAGCAATATCCACAGTGCTCACAAAGTGACAGGACTCTTGGCTAGAAGGGTAATTGAAAGAATTGAAAACTTGAAATACAACTTCCTCATCATCTAGCCTTAGTGTGAGCTTCCCTTCTTGTAAATCTATGATGACCCTTACAGTGGCTAAGAACGAGCTCCCTAGAATGATGGGGACATCATTATCTTCCTCCATGTCAAGCACCACAAAGTCAGCAGGAAATATAAACTCCCTAACTTTTACAAGTACATTCTCTATTATGGCTTTGGAGTATGTGATTGACCTATCTGCTAGCTGAAATGACATGGAGGTCAGCTTAGGTTTATGCATTCCAAGCTTCCTGAAAACAGAATGAGGCATAAGATTAATACTTGCTCCTAAATTACATAAAGCCTTATCAATATAAGTTTTTCCAATTATGCAAGGAATAGTAAAATTCCTTGGGTCCTTAAGCTTAGGTGGAAGTTTTTTAAGGACTATAGCTAAGCACTCTTGAGTGAGCTTCACAGTTTCATGTGCTCTCAACTTTCTCTTATTGGTCAAAATCTCTTTTAAAAATTTAGCATATTTGGACATTTTGGAGATAGCATCAATGAAAGGCATATTGATGTGTACTTTTCCCAATAAGTCTAAGAACTTGTGGGACTCTTCATCACAAGGAGGGTGACCTTGCAGCCACTGTGGAAAAGGTATTTTAGGCTCATAGGACCTTGGTTGAACAACAGTCTCTTCCTTCTTTTCTTTTTCAAGCTCCTCACTTGAAGCATGACTGTGCTTTGATCATTGTCATGGGCATGCTTGTGTAAGCATGGTCATGCTTCAATTTCAGCAGGGGCATGCTCATCAGTAAGCATGAGTGTGCCTGTATAATCAGTATGGGCATGCTTCTTAGCAAGGATGGGTGTGCATATGCCTATGTTCTGCGATTCTTGTAATTTATTTCCACTTCTAAGGGTGATGGCATTGCATTGCTCCCTTGGATTAGGTTTAGGCTGAGATGGTAGTGTTCACATCACTCTTTGACTTAGAAGGTTCGTAATTTGCTCCAGTTGTGCACTCATCATAGTAGAGTTAGCTTGTATTTCAGATTTGACCTCTGCGAACTTCTTATCAGTTCTTTCAATATGCTGGTCCAACTTGGATTCAAGCTCTGTCATCCTCTTATTAGAGTAATGCACATATTACATCATTTGTTCTGGAACGTTAGATTGAGATCTAGGGGCTTCTTTCCCTTCTGGTCTTGCTCCTTGATTTTGCATATGGGGAGGGCGATAAACACTTGAATTTTGGCTTCCAAAGTCATTCCCCTAAGAGTTAGGAGGATTACTCTGCCAACCCGAACTCTGATTGCTTATGAAATTTGCCTCTTTTTGCTTAAATTCTGGACTTGCATGAGCTTTTACAGGTTGGTCTTGAGCCTTCATTAAAGATTCTAGTTGCTTTGTAAGGGCTGCCATTTGGTTAATTAGTGGGATACTGCTCTCTGTTTGGTAGACCCGGGCGGTCTCTTTCCTCTTGATGCCATAAGAGTCAGCAGTGTGTCACTTAAAACTAGAATATGTCATCTCATCTATTAGCTTGTATGCATCATTTGGATCTTTTCTTTTGAGGGACCCTTCTACTGCAGTATCAATATAACCCTGGTGGTGATTGATAGGCCACTGTAAAAGATTTGCACTTGTCTCCATGTCGAGAAATCATGATGAAGACATTTCCTTAAAAGCTCTCCAAACCACTCCCATGCCTCGAATAAGGATTCTCCTTCATATTGTTGGAAGTAACATATCTCTGTCATAAACTTATAGGACCTTGATGGGGGAAAGTAATTTCCCAAGAATTGTTGAGTGAGATCCTCCCAAGTTGTGATAGAATTGGCTAGGAGTGAGGAAAACTATGCATTCACCTTTTCAGATACTGAAAAGGGGAAAAGGCGTAGTCGAATAGCATCGTTAAAGACTTCATTGTATTTGATGATATCCATTACTCGGAGGAACTTTGTTAGATGGAGATTTGGGTCTTCATTAGGCATGCCTCCAAACTGTATGGAGTTTTGGACCATGGTTATGAGTGCTGGTTTAAGTTCAAAATTGTTGGCCTCCACATTAGGGGTCGCGATGCTTCTAGGGGTGCCTCTAGCATTGGTGTCATGTAATCTTGAATTGATCTTCTTCCCTCTGCCATTCTTTGCTCTGTCGCTTTTTTTCTTTGTCTACATGTTGTTCTCTCAATCTCTGAATCAAATAAGCAAGCTGTAGAGCACTTAGAACAAGTGAGCATACATCAAAAGAAATTTTAAAATAAATAAAATAAAATAAAATAAAAAATTAAAATTATAAAAAATAAAATAAAATTTAACAATAAACAAAATAGAATTAAAATAAAGCAAAACACAAATTGCTCAAATTAATTAAATTTGAGATTTTCTTAATATTAAAAAAGCAATCCCCGACAATGGCACCAAAAACTTGTTCGGGGGGCAAGTGAACCCATTGAGAAGTAATAAAGGGTTCTTAAATTAAGTTCTTGAAATATCATCCCACAAGGATTGTCTTCCAATTACTAAGAATTTCCTAATTCAATTGTTTGAGCTTAAAATATATGAGATTAATCAAAACAAGAATTTATAAAATCAATTATAAAACTAAAAGTAAAGAATACAATGCACGTCTTGGTTAAACTTATCGAAGAGGAACCTAGGGCATATGAGTTTTCTCATTCAATCCTTTATATTATTTTCCTATTTAACTCTAAATCTGATTTCTTTGTGATTATCAATCATTCATACGAATACTGTTATGCAATATTAATATTCTTTTTTTTAAATTAACATCCACAATGATCATGCAAGGCATCAATTTAAGAAAGCTTAAAGAACCTATGAACTTGTTAATTTAATAAGGATTATAAGAGAAAGATTAGTTTGGTCCACCTAATCCTTTGTCTTGTTTTACCCTATAGATCTATTAATTAACCGAGGTACCGTCGCCTAACGATATAATTAATTAGGATTAAGAGAGAAGTGCAATAGGGTAAAATCTAATCACAGAACGAAAATCAAATTTAGATTCAAACATTAAAATCTCATAAATTCGGGAATAATAGTTTCCATAGCCCTAGCTATGAACTTAGTTACTCATGCTAAAAAAAAGAACTAATTTTGTTGTTTTGCTTTCTAATTCTTTTGCAAATTGTCTAATTGTTTTGCATATTTTTTTTTCTGCATTGTGTTTAGTTTTCTGCAGTATCTTCTGTTACTTTCTGCATAATTTTGTTTTTCATTTTTCTGTATAATTGTAGATTTCATTCTGCATAATTTTCTATGTTTTCTGCATGTTTTGTTTTGTAGTTTTTTGCATAATTTTTGCATCATTTTCTGTTGAATTCTACATGATTTTATTTTGCATTTTTATGCATAACTTTCTAACTTCTCTGCATAATTTGTTTTTGCGTTTAGTTGTAATTTTCTGCAATAATTTTTTTGCATAATTCATTTTTACTTCTTGATAATTTTCTAGCTTCATTTATATTTTGTTTACTTTCTTTTTGTATACAAGGAAAAAGTAAAAATAAAGCTACTTTATTGTTTGATCTAGATATAAACAAGGCTCTTAGGAAATTGAAAAGTGAAACAAAGGTAAGGAAGTTGCAAAGGAAAGTGCAGAAGATAACATCCACTTTTGAAGAACCAAGTGTGACCCAAACACTACTAAAAGAGAACAATATAGCTGAAAATAATAGGATAAGGACTTTGGGAGATTATGTCATTCCAATTATGCAAGGTTACAATTCGAGTATTGTTAGCCCAACAATTCAAGCCAACAATTTTGAGATCAAACCTGTATTGATAAAATTGATACAACAAGATCAGTTCTTTAGAAATGTTTTAGATGATCCCAATCTGCATCTCTATAATTTTCTACAGCTATGTGACACCATTCATATCAGTTCACTCTACAGTTTTGAGAAGATCTTGCTATAGCGATGGTGTCACAACCAGAAAAGGATTTAAAGGGGTTAGGGTTTGGGAAAGTTTTATTTCTCACTTTCCCTTCGAGATTTCTTTGATTCTCTCACTCCTAAACCCTATTTCACTGATTAAATTGCCTCCAAAGTCGTTCGTGAGCTAGATTGAAGGTTGGATTCGTGTTGGGAATGCTTGGAAGTGAGTTTTAATGGTTAGGGTTTTGGTTTCTCATTGCCATCCTCTATTTTCTTGGTTCTCCTTGGGTTCTTCAACGTATTTAGGTCAAAGTTCATGTGGGAGAGTGCTCACCTTGTTGTTTTGGTGTGTGGGTCTTCAATTGAGGTAAGGGGGACTCTACCCTATCTCATTATGTTTAATTTACCGTTTAAAATGTGGCTGAGTGTTGTTTGCAATCTAACACTAGCAAGTGCACTAGGATTGCAGCAAGTGATGAGTAAATTTAAGATCAGAATATCGTCTCCACAGGGAATTTAGGTTTCAAGTACCACTTCACAGAATTATAACCATTTGAGCCATACGAATTTTTGAAGGAGATTTGTAACATATAACAGCAATAAACCAAAGCAATTAAAGCAAAGAACTTGCAGAGAAACAGAGTATAAGATTTGTGATGAAATGAAATAGCAATGAAGGATAGTTAGGAATTTACTTCACAAGAATATCAATATCAATCCAATTAAATCCTCTGAACATTCAAGAAATTGAATAATTGACAATCAGTTTCACATATATCTAGCCAAAGGTTAATTCCTTAACTCATTGACCCTAACAATCCACTAGACCTCCCTAATCCCTTAGGTGAGATTCAATTTCAGGTTGCATTAAGAATTAGAACTATAAGATTGCAGAATTAGGTCTCCTTATCCCTAAGAAATCCCTAAACTCTGGTTGCCAATTCAGATCGGAGCAAACAATCCAATTCCCATTGGTAAAGATTCCTCTTGATTAATCAAATGAATTTCCATTCAGAGATTGCATGAAAAGCAGAATTAATAACTCAATTAATCCAAGAACTTAAAGTTCAGAAGATAAAGTCGAATCAATACATCAATTCGAGTTCCATAAACCCCTAACTATGGGAAATTAAGCACACATTGCAACAAAAACAGAGAAAGAAGATGAAGAAGAATGCAGAGCAGCCATGGCCACGAGCTCCAATCCGATCCCTCTTCTTGGAGCTTCAAGCTTCGACCCCAATCTTCTCTCCACTCTCTCTCAACGAGACTCTAACTAACAAAACAGAAAATGAGCAAAAAGATCCCAGTTTCGCGCTTCAATCAGGTATTTATAGAAACCCAGTTCTGCGCGTTGTCACTTTTCTTCACAAGAGTAACCACGCAGAAGCTTTATGTAGTGTGCGTGTTCACTTTCAAGAGCAAGAGTAACCACGCGCAACTTGCAGAGTTGAAGGCTTCTCTGGAACATTCACTTTTGTTCATAATAGTGGCAACGCAGGAGGTCAAGGGCTGCGCGTGATCACTTTCGTGAGTAATAGTAACCACGCGCAAGCTGTCCTGATACAAGTGCCTCTGGAACGCTCACTTTCGTTGGCGAAAGTGACAACGCACAGCTCATCAGGAATGAAGTCTCTCTGGAACGTTCACTTTCGTTGGCGAAAGTGATAACGCACACTGGCAACGCTCACTTTCACTAACAATAGTGATCACGCCCAGGCTGCAACCCATAATTCTTGTATTTTGGAGTCCAGCATTGCCATTCTTCCTCTTCCTTCCCATTGATTCTCCATTTCCATGACTTTTGCTCAGCTTA
This sequence comes from Abrus precatorius, assembly GCF_003935025.1. NCBI lineage: Eukaryota > Viridiplantae > Streptophyta > Magnoliopsida > Fabales > Fabaceae > Abrus > Abrus precatorius. The sequence goes on from NW_020874395.1 coordinate 22,648,843, forward strand.
TTCCTTCAAAACAAGATAAATTCCTTAAGAACTAAGTATAAATTCTACAAATGCGAAAATAACTACAAATTGAATTAAAACTTTCAATCATTCTCTTTTTCTGAGTTTTTCTGCTTTCTTCATATATTTTTCTTATTAAATGAGCTAGAATTATGCTAAAATATCAGTAAAAATATGGATTCATCACCACCCCAAACTTGAATTTTTGTTTGTCCTCAAGCAAATCAAACTAAACCAAGGGTAAGTTCCTCCATTTTCAAATTCAGTTCATAAACTGCTTATTTCAGATTTTTCTAATTTCTAATTCTGTGTTTTCTGCAAAATTTTCAATCAAGTTGTTCATCCAAATACTCATCATGATATTTCTACTGCATAATCATCATTGAGTAAAAATTGCTACCTAAGTTCATATATTTCATCAAAATTCATGTGAGTACAATTAATCAACATGATCACAGCTTACTTGGAAGTGTTTCTCTCATCACTCAACAGTGTTTAGGTGCTGTTTTCACTCTAAATCATCAATTTCACTGCACTCTACCATATGCTTGCCCAATTTCTCCATCTCCTCTGCTTAGTACAATTAATCACACATCTAGAGGACTTTTTCAGGTTATAACAAGGCTAAGGTTAAGGTAGGTATCAAAGAAAATGGAAAACAATACATGCAGTTTCAAAAGATCAGAGGCATTTTGAGTGATTTGTTTTAAAACTAGCCTGGATCTACATTATTCCTCCTTAATTCTCTCACTTATGTAGCAAACAGAATTTTTCTTGCAGCAGAATTTTCATCTCTTTTCTTCTTTTCTTACTTTCAGTCACTATCTTCTTTTCTGCAGCACTTTGCTGCACTTCTTTTCTTTTGAACTCACATTTTTGTTCTTTTCACAGCTTTGCTTCATATATTTTTCATTTTACTGCAGCACTTTTCTTCTTTCTTTCTGGTTTGTTGAACTCCAACTTAGATAGCATGCTATTTCCCTATTTCACACCCCAAACTTAGAACATTGCTTGTCCTCAAGCAATTAAAATCTGAATGCCACCCCAAACTTAGTTTTAAAACTCATTCTTGATTAAACTCATTATGCCTTTGATCTTTTGAATGGTAAAAATTGGTTTTTCAGGCAAGGCTTTATAATGAGGTAATTTCAAGAAAAGGGATATTAAGCTCAAAAGGGTGAACTAAGACATTCAATCATAAAGGGAGGCTTTTAGGCTGACTAGGTATAATCAAACATGGCCTCTATCATGTGGGTGAAAACTGTAGCATGCATATTCAATTAAGAACAAGGGCAAGTTCTAGAGAATACAGCCAAATATGATTAATCACACAAGAAAAGAATTAGACAGCTCAAATCTCACTAGGTATTTATAAGTGATCATGTGGATTAATGAAAACACAATACACTTTTCAGAAATTTATGCACCTAGTGGCAACTGCCTCATTTTTGAAAATACAAGTGTGATCTCATTTTGAGAATGGGGAAAAACAACTAAAAAAATTCACACAGAATTCACAAAATTGTCACTCATCTTGCAGTTAATTTGCAGAAAACAGCTCATAACCTAGACTATTATCAGTAAATCTTTAGTGTATTGTGTAGCTAACACATGAATCAAGAGGTAAGGAATAACCCCCCTTTCATGGCAGCTTGTGCAGGTGTCATCAGCCAATGTGTGTGAGTGTTGTGTGAGTGTGACATTTTCTGCACAAAACACCAAAAATTTCGTTAATTAGCAAGTGAAAAAGGGATTGAATTCTGCAGAATTAATGTGTGTTCAAAACATAATTGTTCAGAATTAGCATGAAACCAAAATATACCAAGTGTGCAAATTACAAACCCAAATTCTAAAATGAAACCAAAAAGTTTGAAACTTAATTACAAAACCATCAAGAGAAAATTCGAATTAACAGAAAAGAAAATAAAAATCCTAAGCTAGTCATCTTGAGCATCCTCCTCAGCAGAAATTTCATCTTCATCTTCTTCCTCATCCTCCTCATCTTCTTCTTCCTCCACCACTTCTTCAGTTGGCTGTGGAAAATGAGTCTTGTATATTGGCAAGTCTTTAAAAACTGATGAGCGTAGACATTGAGCATTCTCAGCCAAGTCTGGTGTGTGATAAAGTTCATCTTTGGTCATTCCCATCTTCTGACCAAGATTCATCAACACACATTCCACTAGCATGGTTCCTGCCTTCAAACTGTTGTGGAGCTCAGTTTGTCGTTCAGCCAATTGATTTTGCCTTTCAACCAAAAGATGTAGGATGTCCTTCATCTTCATTGGTTTCTCCTTTCTGAACTGAGTAGGGATAGGTGCAGCTGAAGTGCAGGAGGTGGTGGCATAGATTTCCTTTACCATTGAGACAGAGATAGGGGGAACAGATCTGATTTTCTCTTGGTAGTCTCCAACTTCAACCCCTGCATCCTCACAAAGTAAAGTGATTAATGAGGGAAAGGCTAGTGAATCTCTTTTTGTTTTCAGAATATTTAAGATACATTCACTAATTACTTCCCCTGCATCAATGTACATATCATTAACAATAGCAAACAATAATTCAGCCCTCTTTACTGCCAGGGTTGAACTATGCTTGACTGGCATGAAAGAATTCAATAGAAAGGTACTCCAGACTTTAGCAAATGGTAGTAGGTTCTTAGTGGTAATGCACTTGGGTTTCTGGGCGAGGTTCAGCTGCCAAGTTGTGCCTGGCCTTCCAATTCTGTGCAGGATTTCAATATAATCCTTGTCTTGACTATTCTTAAAGTCAGTGAAGTCCATCTGCCCAGGTTGTCTTTCAGTGTAAATTTCCAACACTCGATTGATGTTGGCAGCAGTGAAATCCACCCTCATACCCTTGACCATTGTGTGAAATTTGGGAATTTGGTCTCCCTTGAACCGCATTGCATTTGCATAAAACACCTGTGTAATTTCTCTCCAACCTTTGTCAGCCAAAGAGAAAAAGTTGTCCCATCCCCTTTTCTGAATTTCTTCTGAGTACTCAGGGTAGTTACCTTCAGCAATTTCAAAGGCTCTATCTGGGACAATCTTCCTCCTCAGAATATTTGCCTTGAAATAATTTTCGTGAGCTATACTCCTGAACCTTGGATCATGATCAGTATAGGTAGAGGTAGAAGGAGCATTTCTTCTGGTCGGCTGAGGTGGTGAAGAGGTTGCAGGTGTGGTTACACTTGGCTGAGGAGGGTCAGCAATTTCAATGGGTGAGGAAGGTGAGACACCATCAGTTCTTGCTCTTTTAGGGGTTGAATAATTCCTGGCTGTTCCAGCTTGCAGATTCCTGATAGATCTCCTTCTTGGAGTGTTGCTGGCAGATCCAGCTTTGGTCTTCTTAGAAGGTCCAACTGGTGTATTCAAAGAAGTTCTAACCATTTTGAAGTGACTGCAAAAACAAGCAAGTAATTTGACAGTTTAAAATTCAAGACACAGAATTGTGACAATATACATCTCTTTACTAGATAATTTCAATCAATTCCATGTGCAGAATTCCAACTTGCAGTATGTATCTATTTACAATTAGTTGCTGTCATGAGAATGTAATCATATCAATACACAAGCACTATTGCAAATTACTAAGCAATCACAGTCAAAATTGGTTAAACCTTTAAATTTGTAGTTTAGAGTGCACACTCTCAAAGCACATCAGGTTAACACAGAGATGCTATTGTAGGTCATCAGCATATATATATATTTTTTTTTACATGCTCTCTTAACTTTTCAGATACACCAGAACTTAGGTACAAAATTAATCAAACCATATTCAGAGGATTTTAAACTGGCCTTCATAATTTGTTCCCTCAAAGTTCACAATTTCACCAAGAATGCAGAAAAAGAATCACAATTTTCAACCAAATTTCAACTACTAATGATTCCTAAAAGAAATTTTCTTCTGACAGTGAAATTCATCCAGAATATTGCCTATTATTTCTTTGAATCACATACAATTAGGACAGTGCACTCATTCATTATCATCAAAGACTAAAGATCAGCTTAATGCAGGACTTATCAATATGGTATCTGTACAATCATGCAGTGCAATATACAGCAGTAACTCATTCCATACAACTCAGTTCAGACATCAACATTCAAATATTGCATGCAAGGAGTATTTTCGTTGATGGCAACTGGAATATTTCTATTTCTTTCAAAGTCATTTTCAGATTTTTTCCGCATAATGCAGATGTGAATATATTAACAGAGGAGATTGAATGACTTTGAAAACCTATTCACAGTATTTAAAGTTCCTTATATCAATTACGCTCAAGATATTTCCCTTTTTCCATTTTTTGACATTTTTCCAGAGTTGCAGCAAAGAAAAACCCTAAATACAATTTCAGAGAATGCAGAGAGCGTACCTGGAGCTTCAAAAATGTGAATGACAATGAAAAAGAGGGAGAAATTGCTTGCTGGTTGCTTCACGAAAGATTGAAAGTCAGAGAAATTCAGAGGGAAATGGGATTTAGGTTTAAATGGATGTGAGCGTGGTTCCTTTATATGGAATTTGGGGTCACGCGTGTGCATGTGCCCACTTTTTAAGTGAGAAGTGAACGTTCCCTTTTAAAAAAATTTCTGCGTTGTCACTCTTGTCGAACAGAGTGAATGTTCCAGAGAACTTGAAAATTTTGAATGCAATGCGCGTTATCACTATTGCTGGGCAAAGTGATAACGCGCAAGCTTATTGCTTGAGCGTAGGTACTTTTATCAGTAAAAGGAGTAACGCGCTATGAAATATTCTATACTTACCTGCGCGTGATCACTCTTGACAAGGAAAGGAAGTGATCCAGAGAGTGTGTTTTTCTCATCTGCCTCTGCGTTATCACTCTCATCAGCGAGAGTGATTGTTCCAGAGAGCTGTGTTTCCCAGTCAGTTTCTGCGTTATCACTCTCGTCAGCGAGAGTGATTGTTCCAGAGGGGACATCTCAGAATTCCATCTCTGCTTGATTGCTTTCCTGCAAAAGAGTGATTCCTTTCATCAATCCAAGTTCTCCAAACTTTAATTGGCTCACTTAACAAATCATAATCATTCCAATACACACTCACCATATAAAATACCTATTTCTCTCATCATGTTCACCTTTAATTACATATGCAACATTCATCCAAGGCTGAATTCTGCAGAATTTCTACTTAACATATTCACAATGCAATTCTGACTTTTCCATAACACATTATAGCATGAAGTCCAATTACATTTATCAGATTCACTACAAATGACAGATTTAACATGCTTCAAAATTTACCTTTTGCATCAAATTTACAGAATATGATGAGTATGATGCAGAACTTTGTATTTTGCAGAAAATTTGCAGAATTTGATAACTATTATTCAGACTGTACAAGAACTTTAAGCATTCTAATTAATTCCAATCTGCATTCTTGTTTCAGCCACCAGATTTATTCCAAACATCAAATTCAGCAAGGTAACTAAGATGAAAAGTTCAGATTTTGACTTTTATGAATACTGTTAATTCAAAATTAATGCAGAAAAGTTAAATTGGGTTAGAAATGTGAGTTGCCTCTCACAAAGCGCTTCTTTAATGTCACTAGCTTGACATTAGTTGTTCCTCACTCAAGAGGAACCAATTTCAAGCATACTTGGACTTTCTCAATCTGACCTCCATGATAGATTTTTAATCTTTGTCCATTCACCTTGAACTCTCTCCCATCCTTTGGATCTGCTATTAGTACAGCACCATATGGAAATACTTCTTTCACCACAAAAGGTCCAGACCACTTAGATTTTAATTTCCTTGAAAACAATCTCAATCTTGAATTAAAAAGCAAAACATACTGCCCAGGTTTTATATCTCTTTTTAGAATAAACTTGTCATGCAGCTTTTTGGTCCTTTCCTTATATATTTTGGCATTTTCATATGCATTGAGTCTAAACTCATCTAATTCATGCAGCTGTAACAATCTTTTATTTCCTGCACTCACTTGATCAAAATTCAACCATTTCACAGCCCAAAAAGCTTTATGTTCTAGTTCCACTGGTAAATGGCAGGCTTTTCCATATACTAATTGATAAGGAGACATGCCAATTGGTGTCTTGAAAGCTGTCCTGTATGCCCACAAAGCATCATCCACTTTCTTAGACCAGTCCTTCCTTGAACTACAAACTATTTTCTCCAAAATCTGTTTTATTTCTCTGTTGGAAACCTCCACTTGACCACTTGTTTGAGGGTGATAGGGTGCAGCTATTCTATGCTTTACTCCATACTTCTCTAGGACTGATTCTAGATATCTGTTGCAGAAATGGCTTCCTCCATCACTTATCAGAATTCTGGGCACTCCAAATCTTGAAAAAATGTTCTTTTTGATAAATGCAATAACAGTCTTAGCATCATTGGTTCTGGTAGGAATTGCTTCCACCCATTTGGACACATAGTCCACTGCTACAAGCATGTACTCATTCGAGAATGAGGTAGGGAAAGGACCCATGAAGTCTATTCCCCACATGTCAAACAATTCTACTTCAAGTATATTTTGTAATGGCATCTCATGTTTTCTAGATATATTCCCCATTCTTTGGCATCTATCACACCTTTCCACATAGTTCTTAGCATCTTTGAACAAAGTTGGCCAGAAAAAGACCAGATTGCAAAACTTTTGCTGCTGTTCTTGAACTTCCATGATGTCCTCCATATTCTGAACTGTGGCAATGCCACAAAACATCTTGCTGCTCTTCCTCTGGTATACACCTTCTCAGCAATCCATCTATTCCAGTTTTGAACAGTAGTGGATCTTCCCAAACATAATATTTGCTATCATGGAAGAATTTTTTTCTCTGCTGCCAATTCATCCAATTTGGAACATGGTGTGTAGCTTTGAAGTTGGCTATATCAGCAAACCAGGGCTGTGATTCAATCTTGAATAGGCTTTCATCTGGAAATTCTTCTTTAATTTGTTCCACTCCAAATGGTATGACTTCAAGTGGTAATCTTGACAAGTGGTCAGCAACACTGTTTTCTTTCCCTTTTTTGTCTTTGATCTCTAGCTCAAATTCTTGGAGGAGTAGAATCCATCTTAATAATCTGGGCTTTGCATCCTGTTTTGTCAAAAGATATTTAAGAGCAGCATGATCAGTGTATACAATCACTTTTGAACCCATTAAATATGATCTGAACTTATCAAAAGCATGTACAACAGCTAAAAGTTCTTTTTCTGTTATTGTGTAATTCACTTGTGCAGGATTTAACACTTTGCTTGAATAATAGATAGCATGTAATTTCCTATCTTTCCTCTGTCCTAAAACAGCACCCACTGCACTATCACTTGCATCACACATGAGTTCAAAAGGTAATTTCCAATCTGGTTTTGCAAGAATAGGTGTAGAAATCAGTTTCTCTTTTAAAACAGAAAATGCATGCAAACAGTTATCATCAAATATGAAATCTGCATCTTTTACAAGTAAATTACTCAAGGGTTTAGCAATCTTGGAAAAATCTTTTATGAATCTTCTATAAAAACCAGCATGTCCTAAAAAACTTCTAACTCCCTTAACATTGACAGGTGGAGGCAATTTACTAATGACTTCTATTTTAGCTTGGTCCACCTCCATTCCTTTCTCTAAAATTTTATGACCAAGGACAATGCCTTCTTGTACCATGAAATGGCACTTCTCCCAATTTAACACAAGGTTAGTATCTTGACATCTCTGCAAAACAGTGGATAGATTAGCTAAACAATCATCAAAAGAATCACCAAAAACAGAGAAATCGTCCATGAACACTTCTATGATGTTTTCTACCATATCAGAAAAAATAGAAAACATGCATCTTTGGAAAGTGGCAGGGGCATTACACAAACCAAATGGCATTCTCCTATATGCAAAGACTCCAAATGGACATGTAAATGCAGTTTTCTCTTGATCTAAAGGATCTACAGCTATTTGATTATATCCTGAATACCCATCAAGAAAACAATAAAATGAATGTCCAGCAAGTCTTTCTAACATTTGATCTGCAAATGGTAGTGGGAAATGGTCTTTTCTGGTTGCATCATTTAATTTTCTATAGTCTATGCACATTCTCCATCCAGTCACAGTCCTAGTAGGGATAAGTTCATTCTTTTCATTAGGTACCACTGTCATACCACCTTTCTTTGGAACAACTTGGACTGGACTTACCCAATTGCTGTCAGAAATTGGGTATATTATTCCTGCATCTAACAGCTTTATGACCTCTTTTTTAACTACCTCTTTCATGGCTGGGTTTAACCTCCTTTGTGGCTGCACAACAGGTTTGAAATTCTCTTCAAATAAAATTCTGTGCTTACAAAATGAAGGATTTATACCTTTCAGGTCTGCAATACTCCAGCCAATTGCAGATTTGTGTTCTCTCAAAATTCTGAGCAATTTTTCCTCTTGTTCTTCCTTAAGTTCATTATTGATGATGACTGGATTTTCATGATTCTCATCCAGAAATGCATACCGCAAATGTGAAGGTAGTTGTTTCAGTTCTAGCCTTTGCTTTTCTTCTTCTTTAGCATCCTTTTCCAGCTCTTCTTTCACTATATTTTCTGCAGGTTTTTGAATTGGCAGAGCTTCTAGTTGCTGCTGCACTTCCATGATATCTTCTTCATTCAGAGTTTCAGATTTGTCATTCCCTGTAGATATTATCTCTTCTAACACAGCAATTTCATCAAATTCTTTCATATAATGTTGTGTAATGAAAGTATCCAGTATATCTATCTTCATACATGTATTATCTTCAACTGGATATTTTAAAGCTTCAAACACATTAAATATTACCTTCTCATCTTGAACTCGAAGCATAAGTTCACCTTTTTGCACGTCTATTAAAGCTCTTCCAGTTGCAAGAAATGGCCTCCCTAGGATCAAAGGAATGTTGGAATCCACCTCCATGTCCAGAATTACAAAATCTGCAGGAAAAATAAACTTATCAACTTTAACTAATAAATCTTCAACAACTCCATATGGATAAGTGTATGATCTATCAGCTAGCTGCAGTGTAATGTTGGTAGGCTTCACTTCCTCTATTCCAAGTTTCTGCAGAACAGCTAATGGCATCAGATTTATGCTTGCTCCTAAGTCACACAATGCTCTTCCCACAGTGCAGTTTCCTATTTCACAAGGAATGCTAAATGATCCAGGATCTTTCAACTTTTGAGGAAGCTTTCTCTTGAGAATGGCACTGCACTCCTCTGTCAAAGGTACTGTTTTGTCATGCTCTAGCTTCCTTTTTCTGGAAAGTAGTTCTTTCATGAACTTTGCATATGAAGGCATTTGCTCCAAAGCTTCTGCAAAAGGAATGTTAATTTGTAATTTCTTAAAGACATTCATAAACCTTTCAAATTGTTCCTCTTGTTTAGGATTTTGGACTCTTTGAGGATAAGGCAGCCTCTTGTATTTTTCTGGGTCTATTGGCTTACAAGCTTCTTCAAAGAGTTGCTTTTTGGTTTTCCTTTCAGAATTCATGGGAACTTTTTCTTTTTCTTCTAAATGGTCTTTCTTCAATAGCTTAAAGTTTCCTTGTTGCAGATCTTGTTCAATATTTCTTTCTACTGCATCATTCACTTTCTTTTCTGCTGGTTTAGGGCTTGCAACTACAGCTCCACTCCTTGTAGTTATGGCTTGACATTGCTCTTTAGGATTGATTACTATATTGCTTGGAAATCTTCCTTCATCCCTGCTGGATAATTGTTCAGCTAATTGTCCAATCTGTGTCTCTAGTTTCTTCATGGAAGCTTCTTGGTTTTTGAAGCTTGTTTGAGTTACCTTCATGAATTGCAGCATAGTTTCTTCTATCTCAATCAACCTCTCATTCATAGGTCTGGAAAATTTCTGATTTCCTTGAGGTTGAGTGGATGAATTCCTCTGAAAATAAGGCTGTTGTGTTGTTGGACCTGCATTAGAAAAAGGCAAATTTGAATTAGAATTCTTTGCAGCAGAATATTGATTATTCCAATTAGAATACTGTTGAGTTCTATTATTCGAAAATTGAAATCCAGGGGGATATGATGGTTGTTGTCTCTGAAAATTATTCATATAATTCACTTGCTCTTGTGGTTCACTTGTGGATGCCTCACATGCACCATTTGCATGGTTTCCTCCACAAAAATCACAACTTAGCTGACTGGTAGGCATACTCCCTGTTTGCAGATTGTTGATTTGTTGTGTTAAGGCAGCTAATTGTTCTGAAAACATTTGATTTTGTAGCTGATTTTGTGCAAGAAAAGTTTCCAGAACTTTAGCTTCATGACCAGAGTTTCTTCCTTGATTCCTTGAGTTTGAATTCTGATACATTGAAGATGCCATCATGTCAATAATCCTTTGAGCTTCTTCTAAGGACTTTGTATTTAATGAACCTCCAGCAGTAGCATCAACCATTGTTCTTGTTACTGCATTCATCCCATTATAAAAAGTTTCCAATTGCATCCAATCTGGAATACAATGATGTGGACACCTTCTAAGCAGTTCTTTGTATCTTTCCCAAGCTTCATGTAATGATTCTCCTTCTTGCTGCACAAAGGATGTAATTTCTCCTCTCAACTTAGCAGCTTTGGATGGAGGGAAGTACTTGGTTAAAAAATTATTCACAAGTTCTGTCCAGGTTGTGATGCTTCCTTGTGGTTGAGCTTGTAACCAGCATTTTGCTCTATCTCTCAAGGAAAAAGGAAATAGTCTCAGTCTGATGGCTTCTTCACTAACCCCATTTATTCTTATGGTGTCACATAGCTGTAGAAAATTTGAAATATGTAAGTTAGGATCATCAGAATTTCCACCAGAAAACTGATCTTATTGGACTAAGTGTAATAAAGCAGGTTTAATCTCAAAATGGTTGGCTTGAATAGTTGGCCTGATTATAGAAGAGTTAAAACCTTGCATGTTAGGAATAGCATAGTCCCCTAATGTTCTAAATCTGTTCTGTTCTGCCATCTCTATTTCTGAATTTAGTTGTCTCAAAGATGTAGGTGTTCTTTATACTCTAGGATTACTCTGAGATTCTGGAGAATGGACAGCTTCTAACTCACTATCACTCCCTATGGCTTTTTCTGCTCTAGACTCTTTTCTCAATCTTCTTAAGGTTATGTCTATGTCAGGATCAAAGACTAGAGTTGATTTGTTTTTGTTTTTGCCACGCATATACAATTCAAAATAAAGCAAAAGTAAACTACAAGTTAGTATTCAGAACTGCACCACGAAAATTATGCAGTAATTATCAGTAAAAGTAATTGAAACACAAGTTAAAAAGTTGCAGAATTATGCAGAATGGACAAAATGTCTAACTACGGATTACTACTACAGAAATTCAGAGAACAAAATACTCAATCTAGCTATTCTTATGTTACTAATGATATTGAAACTCTAATTTCCTCGGCAACGGAGCCAAAAACTTGTTGTTTGCAATCTAACACTAACAAGTGCACTAGAATTGCAGCAAGTGATGAGTAAATTTAAGATCAGAATATCGTCTCCACAGGGAATTTAGGTTTCAAGTACCACTTCACAGAATTATAACCATTTGAGCCATACGAATTTTTGAAGGAGATTTGTAACATATAACAGCAATAAACCAAAGCAATTAAAGCAAAGAACTTGCAGAGAAACAGAGTATAAGATTTGTGATGAAATGAAATAGCAATGAAGGATAGTTAGGAATTTACTTCACAAGAATATCAATATCAATCCAATTAAATCCTCTGAACATTCAAGAAATTGAATAATTGACAATCAGTTTCACATATATCTAGCCAAAGGTTAATTCCTTAACTCATTGACCCTAACAATCCACTAGACCTCCCTAATCCCTTAGGTGAGATTCAATTTCAGGTTGCATTAAGAATTAGAACTATAAGATTGCAGAATTAGGTCTCCTTATCCCTAAGAAATCCCTAAACTCTGGTTGCCAATTCAGATCGGAGCAAACAATCCAATTCCCATTGGTAAAGATTCCTCTTGATTAATCAAATGAATTTCCATTCAGAGATTGCATGAAAAGCAGAATTAACAACTCAATTAATCCAAGAACTTAAAGTTCAGAAGATAAAGTCGAATCAATACATCAATTCGAGTTCCATAAACCCCTAACTATGGGAAATTAAGCACACATTGCAACAAAAGCAGAGAAAGAAGAAGAAGAAGATGAAGAAGAATGCAGAGCAGCCATGGCCACGAGCTCCAATCCGATCCCTCTTCTTGGAACTTCAAGCTTCGACCCCAATCTTCTCTCCACTCTCTCTCAACGAGACTCTAACTAACAAAACAGAAAATGAGCAAAAAGATCCCAGTTTCGCGCTTCAATCAGGTATTTATAGAAACCCAGTTCTGCGCGTTGTCACTTTTCTTCACAAGAGTAACCACGCAGAAGCTTTATGTAGTGTGCGTGTTCACTTTCAAGAGCAAGAGTAACCACGCGCAACTTGCAGAGTTGAAGGCTTCTCTGGAACATTCACTTTTGTTCATAATAGTGGCAACGCAGGAGGTCAAGGGCTGCGCGTGATCACTTTCGTGAGTAATAGTAACCACGCGCAAGCTGTCCTGATACAAGTGCCTCTGGAACGCTCACTTTCGTTGGCGAAAGTGACAACGCGCAGCTCATCAGGAATGAAGTCTCTCTGGAACGTTCACTTTCGTTGGCGAAAGTGATAACGCACACTGGCAACGCTCACTTTCACTAACAATAGTGATCACGCCCAGGCTGCAACCCATAATTCTTGTATTTTGGAGTCCAGCATTGCCATTCTTCCTCTTCCTTCCCATTGATTCTCCATTTCCATGACTTTTGCTCAGCTTATTCCTTCAAAACAAGATAAATTCCTTAAGAACTAAGTATAAATTCTACAAATGCGAAAATAACTACAAATTGAATTAAAACTTTCAATAATTCTCTTTTTTTGAGTTTTTCTGCTTTCTTCATATATTTTTCTTATTAAATGAGCTAGAATTATGCTAAAATATCAGTAAAAATATGGATTCATCACTGAGACAGAGAGTAGAGAATGTGTGATGTGATAGAAATTATTGTGTTTGGAGTGAAATGTAAATTGATTGTGGGATTGACATACCCTTGATTGAGAATGTGTGTGAGCATGTTGAGGATTGATAATTGAATAATGTAAATGGTTGGAAATGGATATGGATGGCATGTTAATGGAATAATGGCATATGTGCTAAGTATAGTGAATGAATGTGGGTCTCTGTGCCGTGTAATATGAATAAATGTGGGCAAAGTATGTCGTATATGATATGCTATGGATGGTTCAGCGATACACTGGAAGATGGGGACAATAGAAATACCTTGGAAAAAAGAGTGGTGGTGACACTAATAGTGAGCGTGGGTGCACCTGTGACTGCCCACGCGGTATTGGTGAGGCAAGGGTAATGTGATCTTAATGCCACAGTGAGCATGGTTAGGTGCGGTAAGCTCATGTTTCTGAAATGTTGGTGTAGTGAGTGCACCAGTTGTGTTTTGAATTGGAATAGATGATGAATGATGATTGTGACTGAGATTGAGATGCTTGTCTTGTGGATGCATGATTTAAAATATGTTAGTAAATGTGTAGTATTGAGGTGAGTCTCTATATTTATGTGTGTTGGATAGTGTTAAGTACTCACCCTTATATTTATTTTCAGGTGACCAAGACGATCAGCACCGAACTTAGTGAAGGAAAGATGAACTCCTATAGGACTTAGATTATATTTTGATATTATGATGTAACTGAATTAGTCCTGTAGCAATCTTTGATATAAACTTGTAATCTTTTATTATTTTGAACTATTTTATGAAACTCTGTGATGGGATTTTTAATTTAAATGAAAATTTTATTACTCCAATTTTGCGAAATTATTACTCAAAAATTAATTTAAGATGTTACATTTGCCACACTAGAGAATCATATCATATAATATTATCTTGAACTTGAATTAGAAATCTTATTTTTATATATTAGTGTAAATTCTACTAAAATTTGAACTCTAACCAATTTTATTAATTATAATTTCAATTGTTTTATAATTCCTTTATTATATTCTTGCAATTTCACTATTGTTCTAATTACTTTTAAACTCTTGTTAGAAATTTGTATAGTTAAATTCTTACAATTTTCTATAAAACACTTTTATTAGTTAGTGATAGAAAATCACAAAAAAATGTTAGTTGATGTGTTTTTCTTATATTTATCCTATATTAATTATTGTTTTCTAGTATCAATATTCACCAGAATGAGAAATTTCTATACTCTTTTAAAATGATTGGTGCACTTGCAAAGTTTGTTTACTCAAACTTAGCATAACAAACATTAAACTTTATATGAAAAGCATCAACTGAATGGTTCATTATATAAGGCTAAGGGAGATCAATAAGAAGTTTTGACCTAAGTAAATTCTAAGCACAAGTGCAAAACATGGAGCAATGCATAAAAGAAATAATTTTGGCATGTAGGGCCAAAAATAATGAGAAATGAGATATGATTGGAATAATGAAGGAATATGAAGTTATTGTAAAAGAAAAGGATCATTAGACAAAAGAAGAGGACAAACTAAATAAGTATTAGATCAAATATTTTATACAATTAACATCTTCTGCTAATAGAGCAACCAACAATATTTCGTGTACGTTAAGGGAGGATGAGGTGGCTGCATACTTTTACTTTTGATGACAACCACATATTAATTTATATTAAAGAATGACCTAAGGAAGCTTGATAACTGAAATGATTCTTTAAACTTTCATTTTTCTCTTTTAAGCATATATATATATATATATATATATATATATATATATATTCACATTTTGGTTAAATTCTTTTATTTGCATTACAAAAAAAAACTAATGTAATAGAAAAACCTTTTCTAAAGCATCTTTATAGAATATTCAAGAATCATGGATGAATTAGAAAAGCTTAATAAAGAGACGAAGAACAATGTTAACCAACTCTCTGAAAGAGTATATAACAACTAACTCATACTTATCCCCATAGTTTTAATCCTGCATAGGTACCATCGCAAGGTTTTTACTCTTAAGAAGTAATGATGGCCTTCACCCTAAATGTGGAAAAACATTTGTAAAAAATTTTAATTAGCAAGAGGTTTAGTTTTTCTCAAATGAACTTTCCCCAAATTATACATCAAAAATGGCTAAAACCCCACCAAATACTAGCCAACCAACAACTCAACCCAATTCTACAAAATCTTTAGACTCACCCTTACAAATCAAACCAATGCCAACATCTATCACATCATATTTCCATCCTCAAAATATTAATTATTAAGAAGTTCACATATCTTATGTTATGTGTAACACCCTAAATTTTCAGCACTTCTAAATTAGTTATTGGTTATAATTAATCTAAATATATTATAAATAAATAATGCATGAAAACTTAGGAATTAAAATACACTTAACAAAATATACTTGAAACAGAACCAATTAAAGAAGATGATTTTATACTGTCTAAATTATAATTACAAGAATTATATTGGATTGGACAGAAACAAAAATAAGAAATAAATGAAAGTTGCAAAATTTAACCAAAATAACCCTAGAATAATGGCCCATTTTGGACAAGCAAATGAATGAATTAAAATTCAAAATATTTTCAATAGTTAGCCTATAAGAATACCATATAAGACAAAAATTACACAAAACTCTTGCCAAGGAAACCAAAATTCACATAAAATATGGATCAAGACTAGAAACGTTGGCAAGAAAGCATGTAATTAATTGGAGGTCATGTGCACCTAATTATGCTTAAGAGATAAGCTAAGTATAAGCTAATTAAAGCCTTGTCCCAGTGTAATGCAATCAGAATACAACAATATTCTTTGTGTAAAATCACGAACTAGCAAGTGTACTAGGTAATTGTAGCAAGTAATAAAATTTTGGAAATCAATATGAGTCCCTAGTATCATCCACAAGGATCTTATTTTCAATTACCAATTCACAAATTGACAATTAGTTGAGTCACACAATTCATTTGGAAGATTTGTAACATGTAAAAAGATAAAAAATAAGAACAATAAAAGGTAATAAAATGTTGTAAAACAGAATGCAAATTTTATATTGAAAATGCTATGTGGAAAATAGTTAGGAATCACTTCACCAGATTTTCAATTGCAATGTAATCATATTCTAGATTCTTACGAATTTTAATTGAATGATAATAAATTTCACTTCTGTAACCAAAGGACAATTTCGTGCCTCATTAATCCTAATACCTAATTAAACTTCCTTAATTCCTTAAGTGAAATTCAATCAAATACTAAATTAAGTTCTAGAAATTATAGGATTACTAGATTATGATACTTATTCCTAAGATCTCGATAACCTAGGCATATGATTCATATATAAAAAATAAACTCAATTTCCATTGATAACCTAGTTCACAACTGTATTCAGAATAGAATTACATACTCAAGTCAATTAAAATCTCATGATCCAAATCCAAAATTACATCACAATATCAAATTTGGATCCATAGATCCTTAACCAAAAAGGTTTAAAACAACATTACAATAGAAGAAGGAGAAGTAAGAGAAGAAGAAGACAAGAAGTAGAAGAACATCTTCCAAGACCCAATCTTTAGCTTGATTCCTCTAGCAATGAAGCTTGAAATTCGCTCTCAATCCCTCTCTCTGACTTCCTTTGGAAGTTAAAACCGTTACAAAGTGAAAAAATGACAAAATGATCAAAAAGTCTCAAATCTAAACTCTTAACTTCTATTTATAATGTTTTTCCTGCCTTTTTCACTTCCACACTTTAATCTTTGAGAATTATAACATAAAAAGTCTTCTAGAAGCTTCTATATTTAAGGTAAGAACTCAAATAGTCCAAAATTGACACTTAAAAGTGATTTTCAAAATTCTGTTATTTTGTGTGGACACTCTCAGGCGTAAGAGTGTCCAAGCGCATGTGTTCTATGTAAGTAAGGATTGCACGTGGCTACTTTCAGTGACCAGAGTGTCCATGCGCAAAGTGAGTGAATAAGCCTTGGGCGTGGCTACTCTCAGTGACCAGAGTGTACATGCGCAAGACTCTTCAGGATTTTTGTTGTTGGAGTGTTCACTTTCAGCACTTAGAGTTGCTACTCACTTGATCTTCATGGATTTTCTTCTTCAAAGTGTTAACTCTATGCACTCAAAGTGGTTACGCCTAGCACTTGTCATCTGATTCTTGCTCCTTAAGCTCAATCCTTTTAGTTTTTTCCACTTCAATATCAACTTGAAAATCTCAGCTTAAGCTTCTACACAAAAATTAAGTCTTTTCAAGTCAAATTATCCAAAATTGGAATAAAATCTAAGATTCTAAACTATTTACACAATTATGAATATTAATGTAATTTTTATGATATTTCCAAGTTTATTTGGTTCTTTACTACTTATTTATTAACAAAAACTATACTAAAATATAGTAAAATACGGGTTTATCACCCAACTAGAATGGATTATTCAATAAGACACCAAACAAGTCAAGCAAAGTCAAGTTGTAATGATTAGAAACCTTGACCAAGACTTAGAATTAGTTTCAATACAATTGGAGGCATATAAACTATGAACTTTCTTGTTCAAAAAGGAGTAGATCACTTCATAAAGTAACCAAAAGGACTGGGAAGCAACTAGGAAAATTGAAATGCAATTGAGTAAGGAATCACAGTATAAAAGTCATTATGAGAAGCATTTATGAGCATAATGTAACGCCCCAAATTTTGGTAATATTTAATTATTGTTATTTATATATATATATATATATATATATATATATATATATACTGTGTTGATTCGCTTGATAATGATGTTTATGTGTATTAAGTATATGGATGTGTGTATTGTGTGTATGCATGACTGGATAGGGCTGAAATGGGCTAAGTGCCTAAGTGTAAGGCGTGATACTGGCTGTTCTCGCTGCAGCAAGAGAGCACTGGGAGGAAGGACTGAAACTGTCACACTCTTGCTGTAGCGAGAGATGTCTCGCTGTAGCGAGAAAGCGACAGTTTGAGGTACATTTCTGGGTGCAGTCTCGCTGCAACGAGATTCTGCAAAAACCAGAGTGCAGTTTTCTCTAGTTTTTTCGCTGTAGAGAGAGGGTGTGTCGCTGTAGCGAGAGTGTCGCGACCAGAAAAGAATTTAAAGGGGGTTAGGGTTTGGGGAGAGTTATTTTCTCCCTCTCCCTTCGATCCTCTTATACCCAAAGCCCTATTCCACCAATTAATTGCCTCCAAAGCCATTGGGGAGCTTGATTGAAAGTTGAATCCATGTGGGGAATGCTTGGAGGTGAGTTTTAATGGTTAGGGTTCCGTTTCTCATCCCCTTTTCTCTGTTTCTGGGTTTCCTTGGGTTCTCATGGAGTTCTTCCATGTGTTTTAGGACAAAATCCGTGAGGGGGAACACTTATTGGTGGATTTAACATTTGGGACGTCAATCTAAGGTAAGGGGGGACTCTATCCTACTCTTTTGTGCATGAATTGTTGTTATTTTGCTGAATATTGTGTTATGGCTGAGTTAGCGGGTAGGAAATTGCTGAGAAATGTAATGTGGGTCATGTGCCGTGATATGTGGACATTGTGTGTGTTGACTCGAAGTTGATGGATGTGAATTGTATGTAAATGTTGTGTGATAGAATGAGGGCATGTATGCCGAGTATTGTGAATAGGTATGGGCACTTGTGTCGTATATTTGAATGAATATTTTGAAAATGTAGGCCCAAGAGCCGTGTAATATGAATGATAATTGTAGGCTGTGTGCCGTGTTTAAGCATGATTACTGCATGCGTCAATAGAATATGGGTGAATGGGCGTGGTAGCGCCGTTGTAATGTGCTGTGAATGGGTCAGCGATACACTAGGGGTTTGGGAGATGAGGACGGTAGAAATACCTTAGGGAAGAGGGAGTGGTGGTGACACTGACTGTGGAACGGGTGTACCACAGGCCACACACTCTCTTCCTAACTAGACCTCTGACCATTACCTTCGTTGAGAGACCCGTGACTGCCCACGTGGTATCCGTGAGGCGGGGTAACCGGCGACCATTCATGGTGTAAATCTGTGATCACAGTGCCACAGTGGGTGTGACTAGCGTGCATATGCATGGGTTTATAAATTGTATTTATGGATGTGAAATGTTACTTATGATTGTGTTTGTTTAATGTATTGGAAATGTTCTGGAGGTGAGACTCTACGTTGATTGTGTGTTTTTGGGTAGTGTAGAGTACTCATCCTTACATTCATTTTTCATGTAATCAAGACGATCAGCACCAGACTCAGTGAAGGGATAGATGGATTCCTATAGGACTTAGCTTTTATTTTGAAAATTGTTGAAACTAAAATAGGTCTTGTAGCAGTCATTTGATATTAATTTGTAACCCTTCCCTTATTTTAAAGTATTTTGTGAAAATTGGTTATTTTAATTTGTGAAATTATTACTAAATGGAAATTAAATATAAGGTGTTACACATAAGACTTGGAAGCCAAAACAATCTTATAAGACAAGCTCAAAGTGGATTACTTTGTGAAGTAAAAACACTTGTCACACCTTGTGGGGCTGGTCATAAACTACAAAACAAGAAAATGAAAAGAGAAATATGACCTCCTTAATTTCTCTTTCTATAAATATAATTCCTCATGCATAAGACTAATGCTAGTAATGAATTCTTTTTATGTTTAAACATATTTCATGTAATTCTTTAGTTTTTTCATAAAATTAAAATAAATTTAAAAAGTAATAAACTTATGAGGCTGGTATTTTAAATTTTTTTAAACTATTTATAAAATGTGTCTTGAACAGTACATTAAAAAAATAATTAGCTACAACAAGAGAGTTGTTGGGTGGTGACGTTTTTGGTAACACTTGACAAGCAGACTAAGCTTCGTTGTAGTAAGTTAATATTGTCCTCAGGGATTTGGTGATAATAGTGATTTCCTTTCTTGTTTATATATAGAAATTGAAGGTATGGTTGAAATAATGGTTTGCATAAAAATAAGTAAAAACAAATAGAGTAAAATTTGGTAGAAAACCTTATGCAAGAAAGAAATTGGATTCAAATGCACTTGCTAACACTTTTATCTTCAATGAGAAAATATGATTTCAACTATCTTACTTCCACATTCATTGAGTAACTTAACCAGATATCTCAAAATTAAGTCCTAAGATAGTTAATCTTAAAACATGATTCCTCTATTATTAAGAATAACACCTTGCATTAAGAATAATAACTTGAACATAAGTGGCTAACAAACCTAAGTTTATTCCTATTACAAGAGTCTGTTAAGTGTGATGATTCAATTAAGATTAAGAAAATATTTTCCAATAAAATTCAAAATTCTAGTTCATAAATCAGGTGATCAAGCTGAAATAAGCATTAAGATTAGAATCACACGCAAGTAATGTAACTGAATATCATTTAAACTCACGAAGAAATAGAGTTAGTAGTTTCATCGAATCCAATCTAAGAGAAACTAGCCACTCATAGCGAGGGCCATAGCAAGATACAAGTAGAAATTACAAAAAGAATTAGAGATGAAGAAGGCTCCTTGTTCCCAAGCAATCTGTTCCCCACGTCTTTCTTATGCTCTATTTTCTCTTAGATATCTCTCTATCTCTCAATCTTTACATGTATATTCATCTTTCTCCCCCAAATCCCCTCTTATACACATCTTCAAAATAAAAGAAATTTGGAAATTTTAATTTCTCCGTACAACTGTGGAGATCTGAATTGCCCTAATTCCTTTGTCTTCTCATGGCTGCAGCTGCAGATTTAGAGGCATGGCTGTAACTCTCTGAAATCCTCATTTTGTTACACAATTTTGTGGCTGCAGCTGTGGATTTAGGGCTGTAGCTCTGGATTTCAGACTTCATCAAATTTTGAACAAAAAGAGAGATATTTTAAACCAAAACACTACCACTATATGACTTCTTAAATTAGATTAATTTACCTACTTAGGGGAATAACATGCCCAGAATTATTTGCATTTTAACCTATAAAAAGTGTCAAATTAATGATAAAACGTGAATTTTTAGTAGTTAACATTGGGTCATCCTTATCCACTTTTAACTACAACGAGACCCTCTCACTACATTGAGAATGCTCTAGAGAACCTGGTCTAATATGTTCTTTCTTGCTACAACAAAAAATCCTACACCAAAATTTCTATTTTTCTAAAAAAAGGCAAATAAATAGAGGGTGTTACATTTAGTATACCTTTCCTCTACTAATATTGGATATACTCGATATCTAGCTTTTAAAGCTAAGTATTTTTCTAGCAGTTTGACTACAAGAAAATTTCACCATGATTTCAACCATTCCTCTAATTCTTCTCAAGTTATTATAACATATGGGTAAGGATTAAAGTATTTTCCTATTCGTAAAGAGTCCTCCTTATTCTTCTTATGCCATTTATATTATGACTTTACATCTTTTTTTAACTCATCATGATTGTTTATAAGATTGATTAGTTTCTTTTGATTTCTTGTGCTCATGATGTTTTTAACCACTCTATCATCTTCACGAATCTTTACTTTCTTAGCACTGCATTGAATGACATCCTTTTCTTAAAAAGAAAACCTAGTACAAATACTTGCATGATGAATATTATAATAAATTTTTATTAATTATATAATATTTACCTTTTTCAAAATTTTAAGATTTATCAACCTTTATATATATTGTCAAACCTATATTTATATGTTTGTGTGTGTGTGTATATATATAAATATATTATTTTTCCTTTTAATTTGGATTGTAATTGCTTGAATTATGTGAATTTTTATATATGTTAGTTTATAAATGGGTGAGCTGTGTAGTTACCGGATAAAAGTTATGAGTCTACAGTGCAATTTGGTCACTTTATTTGATGTAATTAGTAATGGGGGTTGTGATTGATCATTAAGTGTTTTATGTGTGTTAACGTACAGAATATAACAGAGCCTCTTATTGCAAAACCCTCAATTGCATTGCCTTCATTTTAGGAAAAATAGGAGCTTTGGTGCATGATTTCTCGCTCAAGCAAGGTATATCTCGCTCAAGCGAGGCTAAGTTGTGTTGAACAGGAGATTCTGGAGCAATCTTGCTCAAGCAATAAAGGATAATATAGCCGCAACTGTACTCTCGTCCAAGTGAGAAGTGACCTGGCCCAGGAGAAATGAACTTGCTCAGGCGAGGAGTCACAGAAAAGATGGGAAACTCTTTGGACCCATTCTCACCCAAGCGAGAATTCCTCTCACGCAAGCAAGAATGTCTCTCGCTCAAGCTAGAATAGCAAAAAATTGGGTAGGTGTCATTGTCTGGTTTTCTCGCCTAAGCGAAGGTGGTTTCACCCAGGCGAGAATATGGCTCGCTCAAGTGAGAGTTTGCTAGCTCAAGGTAGAGCACGCAGGTTTGGAGGAGTATTTAAGGAACCCTAGCTCTAAAACTTTCATTTTCTCACCAAATAGCTTTCGCCTCTCATTTTTTTCTCTATTCTCCCACCTTTTCTTCTCAGAGAAAACCTCTCGAAGCTCGAACCTCGAACCTCTTATCAATCCAAGTGTGAATGCCCATTCTGTTCAAATCTAAGTAAGTTTCTAGAACTTAGTTCTCTAACTTCACTCGTTATTCCTTGTTTTCTTTTCTCAAAGTTTTCTATTTTGTCAAACAAAGGAGATCTGAGTCTTTCAAATAGTACTTTTGTATCAAAATATTATATCTCTCTCTCAAGACTCACGAGGAGTGTGATATGAGAAACTTATTTCCAGTTAAGGGGAGCTTGTCCTTTGTTACTATTATTACTTATTCAGATGATATAAGCACTTGTATATAAATCTTGATTTAGCTGAGTTACATGTTTAGATGGTTAGACATGTAATGATAGGAAAAGTGCTAAGTTGTGTTGTGTTGTGTCTGGATCCAAATGCTGGAATGGGTCGCTCCTAAACTGAAAAATTTTAAGTTCCTTATGGATTACTTTGGCTGTGAAACTAGTGTGATTAGATTAGATGAGCTAGGCATTGGTGAAATCGTTGTATTGTTTTGTTGAGAGCTGTGAATGAACTAATTTGTATAAATATTATATTTATATTCTGCATTTTATGACTATGGCTGTTTGTTGTGTAAGCTCACCATTGCATATTATCTATATTGGCGTGTGTGCTGCGATTATCGTATGGTAGTATGTGAGCAGGTTTGATAGGTGGTACATCCACTTCCCACGTTGGAGGTTTGGCTGAGAAGTAACTTGAGTGGACATTATTTTGTGATATGTAGCTTTACTTTCATGTGTTAGTCTAGGTCTTAGTGTGAATCTAGACTATTTAGCTACAGATTTGGTTATAAGATGTAATTATTTAAATTTTTATTTTTTATTTTGAGTTCCATGTAGAGCAACCGTTATATACATGTATAATCAAAATTTTATAAAAATGTCATTTTAAGGTTTTACTCCACCATTGAGGCGTTAAAATTTTTATTTTTCTATTGATCATTTTGAGTTAAGTTTTGACTTTCTTTTCTTTAAATGAATAAAAAGAAAAAAATTTCATAAAAATTATAAATTAGATAGTATGTCATAGATCCTTTTCAAAAAAGAGTTATGACATATATTGAATAATAATTTTATTTTTTTTAAGATAGATAAATTGTAAAGTGTTTGATTGCATTCTATAATTTTATTATCTTAGATGAAAGATGATGTAATTTTTTTCATTTATGTCTTAAAATATGCAATAAGTGCTTTACATGTTTCATTTTAAAAATTTAAATTGACTTTATAATAGCTTACAATAAATTTTAACACATACTAGAATTGTGTTTAGAATTGTGTTAAAAAGAGTGTGTTAACTTTTAGCACTCGTTTATTTAAATATGTTATTTTAAAATCTTGGCATAGAATGATTTTTTTTCTAGAAGTGTTTTTGTTTTAAAAAAAGCATAGAAATATTTTTGTTTCAAATTCTTGTAATTCCTCATAAAAATTAATTTATAATTATTAATGAAAAAATAAAAATTATTATAATAAAATATTAGTGCATTAGACAAGATATTAACTAATTCCTATTTGGTCCTCTATTTTATATTTTATTTTTTCGTAAGAAAAATTCTTTGATTTTTTATTTCATCTCATTAAGTATTAGGACTATTTTATTTAATCTCACTTTTAAGTGGATTAAATAAAATTTCATGTTATTTATGAGAATCTAATAAAAAATTTATTATTTAGTAGATTAGGTGAAAATTTTCTTATAAGAATTTCATTTAATAAAAAAATTATATCACAAATGACTCATTTTAAAATTTTTAAAAATAAATTTTTAGAACAAAGACCAAATTAAAATATTTAAGAATGTTTAAAATGTATATATATACCATAGGCAATATATCATCTGAAGTATTCAAAATTAACATCATATATAATATTGTAAATTATTGTTTTAATTTAATTATAAATTTTATAAACACATAATAAAAATATAGTCGAAATGTAAAAAATATAATTTTAATAATATTCAAATATTTATTATATACAAAATTAATTAAACAATAAAATTAATATAATTTTAACACTCAATTTTGGATCTTTATATTTCACACTCTATACTAGTTATAAACACTCCAATCAAATGTTAAAATAACATTATTTAAACAATAATGATGCAACGTATCTTAAAAAGATATATAACATAATAATTTGAATGGTAAAAATAACAAGATTTATTACTTCTCATAATTTTTATAAGAAATAAATATTTATTTATTAAAATTAATAAAAATAGTTATATATAATAAATTTTAATATATACAAATAACAAATGAATTTTTGGATAACCATAATCTCACCGTGTATAAAAATATAAAAAAAAAATAACAAATAATGTATACAAAAATAATATTTTATTTCTTATTATTGGGACATAAACAAAAATATGTTAATAGCTATTTTAAAAAGATTTTTTTCAATGTGTTGTTAAGAGTACATAATAAAATGTTAGTAAATAATTTTTTTTTATTAAAATCATATATTTTATTATTATTAATGTATTCAATTTAGTGACATAATGTAATTTAAATAAAAACTTATTATAAAAAAACTTATATATATTTTTGGGTATATATTTAAAAAATTGTTTTTAAAATAAACATTTAAATTTATTTTTAAAAGAATTTACTCAACCTTTGACCTAGAAAAAGAAAATAATAACTAGTTCTTTAAAATTACACACGTTTATATATTCTTTTAGGATTATTTAGTTTCTTTATTTTTTTTATATAGTTTTAGTAAATATTTTTCGAAAGATCGATTCCGATGTTTATTTTTCCCGCTTTTGTTACTAAATTCTGATAACAAAATTTATTTGCATAAACTTAGATTAACTCTAACGCAAGAAATAAAATTGAGATCCTTTCTTAGACTTATTTAAATTATCTTTAAAAATTTATTTTTGTATCATCTTTATTTTATTTAAAATAATAAAAAAATAATTTTGTAGTTACAAAAGAAAGATTTAAATTAAATCTATTTACCAGCCAAATATAAAGTAGAATTATAAAATATTTTTGTTTATTTTTTTAAAATTTATAAAATATAAATAACAAGGTAACAGGAATCAAACTAATTAAAAGAAATATGAAATAATATTAATATACATTGTTCTCATAAATTCACAAGGGGTTGACATTTGCAAAATATAACATCAAAATATTTTAGGACTCATTTACAACATTTACAAAATACAAAATATAATAAGTTCTAATAATAAGCAGTTTATCCACCAAAAAGACTAAAAAATATACTAGTAGTCTCCATGTCATCTCTCTATCATCGCAAAGTCTTTGGAATCGAGATCATCATCTGATCCGTGATAATAATCGCCTAAATTCATAGTGGCCTACCTGCCAATAATTCACTCAAAAGTCCATCGAGTTGGTTTTTCGAGATGACCGTGATCATGATCTGAGAATAGGTAGGTCATAGCCGTTGGGGTTCTAACTATGCCTTGGTAGAAGTATATACACAGAATAGAGGTTCTAACTATTAAGGTTCTACCTGCCAATAATTCACTCTAAAATTCATTGAGTTGGTCTTTTGAGATGATCGTGATCATGATATGTGAACAGGTAGGTCACAGTTGTTGGGGTTCTAACTATGTCTTGGTAGAGGTACATACACAGAATATAGTGGATTCTATTGTTTACAGGGAAACCAAAAGGTACATTATAGGATAGTTCAATTTCTAGCATAATAATGTTACAAGGTACATTATCAACATGTAAAGCCAACTTAAAATAGCAAAATCTATAGTACTCGTTAAATACATAATTTAACCTACACTGTATAAAGCTATTTATAAGTCTAATGCTTTCTCTGGGTGCTGTCATCCTGGTTCCCTGAAAGGTTATGTAAGGATGAGCTTTTATTCTTATTAGCAAGCATACATTCACAATCACGTCAATAATACAAACAAAAATAAATACAACAAACCATCATGCCATCAATTATTCAACTTATTACATTTCTTCTCTATTAACACTCAGAGTTCTCACTTTACACTTTCATTGCCCCTAGAATTCCTTAACGTCTTCCTAAACATAGGTAGTTGCTGGATAGCCACAGCTAAACAGATACAACATATGCCGACCCAACCTTTTTTAGCATAAGTGTGGTCAGGAGTTTAAGTCAGGAAACAAATGTGAGGCCTGTAGTACTCTTACTCTCATTTATAATGAGCAATTCAAGAAGAGCATCCACCACCCTTATTTTCCCAAGATTTCTCAGTTGCCTCCATCTTCCACATGCTTATTGTGCCTCTGATGTTAGGCCCATGTTGGGTGCGTACCTATTTTCTTTTAAAGTTAATAACGTATTCACTTAACTACGACATCCCTATGTGTTGGGTGTGATGTTGTATGATGGTTGTGGTGTGAAATGACTTGAAATTATGTATGTATAAGTTGTGTGGTTGATGTGTAAAGGTTTGATGCATGTTGTGTGTGCATTAGAGGATTTTAGTTGATGTTGAGCTGCAGGATATCTCGTGGTAGCGAGAATGGGTCATCTAGAACAAGGCATTTTGGAGCTCTCTCACTACAGCAAGAAAGCCTCGCTATAGCGAGGAGGTTCTTGCTGAAGCAAAATTGATAGACAGAAAAGGGTTCCACTATCTGGTATATCTCGCTGTAGCGAAAGTATCGTGAACCAAGAGGTATTTAAGGGAGTTTTGAGTTGAAAATCTTCATTTACTCAAAGAAATCCCTCTCAAGGCCAACCTTTTCTCAGATCTAAGTGAGAACCTCTCTACCTAGTGGGATCTAGGTGAGTTTTAGGGTTTGGTTTCCCTGTTTCATCCCTTTTTTCTTTATTTCTTTTCTGAAAGGTCTTTATTTCATGGTAATAGGAAGATATGAGGACCTTCTTTATTCTCTCTTGGGAACTCACCAAAGTTTTGATCTAAGGAAATCTTATTCCAAGTAAAGGGAGCTTACCTAACCAGGCCTTTTCGTTCACTAAATGTTTAGACCTTTATGTGTATAAGTTCATTTTAGTTAAGATTAAGTTGATGTAGGGACAAACCCTAAGGTAGAATACCAAGTAACTATATGATTGATTGTGAAAGTAGGACAGTTATGTTGAGGCAAAAATATTTAATAGAGAGAGTAGAGTATTTAAAATATAATGTGAATCCTGTGTGCCAAAATGAATGAATGAGTGTTGATATGAATGTTGATTTGTCACTATATATGTATGGCATTACTAGACATAGCTAAGCTGTTAAATGCATGATTGTGGCTGAAGTATATTATTATGCTGACATTTATCATTCTAGCGCCTAGCTACATATTTAGATAGGGTAGGCATGTATCGATCAGATAACATGTTAAGCTGTACTATGTTGTATATCAGAATCCAGATATCGAGATGGATCGCTCCCTAACCGGAGATTTGTTGGTTCCTTCTGGATTAGTAAGGCTGTGAAATCAGTTGAAATTGAGTTGTTGCATCTTGCATTAGATGAGTTGCATTACTATATTGAGTGCTGAAAATGTGGAGATAATGAGTTGTATGAATGTTTATATTCACAATTTGTTTCCATAACCATGATGGTTATTTTATAAGCTCACCCTTGCCATTTTGTCTATATTGGTGTGTGCGTCTTGCAATGATCATACGATAGTACATGAGCAGATATGACAAGTAACACGTCTACTTCTCATCTTGGAAGGTCTGCCTGAGGAAGGCATGGAGTCAAGAGTTTTTGTAGAGATTGTAGCTTTATTTATTTTGCTAGTCTAGGTCTTAGTACTGAGTCTAGACTATTTAGTTACAGTCTTTAATGATGTAATTATTATTCAAAAATTTGTTTTTGAGCTCCTCATAGAGTATCTGTTGTAAATATATACACACTTATGTAAATTTTTAGATTATATGAAAATGCCCCCAGGGCTTGTTATTCTGTTAATTATGATGTTGAAGTCCAAATTTTGAAAAGTTATATTCCTTATTCTATGCATGCATTATCCCATAAGTGAATAATTGAATTAAGAACAGTAATGCAAGATGTCATTGATCCTTTAGAAAAAGGGATCGTGACATCTGAACTATCCATACTTGTCCTTATCATATTTATTCCTCATTTGACTTCTCTTTCCATATTTTTCATTTCA
Organism: Abrus precatorius; assembly: GCF_003935025.1. Classification (NCBI taxonomy): domain Eukaryota; kingdom Viridiplantae; phylum Streptophyta; class Magnoliopsida; order Fabales; family Fabaceae; genus Abrus; species Abrus precatorius. Next base: position 22,677,443 of record NW_020874395.1, read on the forward strand.
TTTCTACATTTCTCATTATAGATTTACTCTTCTTATTAGTCAATATTAAAATGTCCCTACTTCCAATAGCTCCATTTTCTGATGCTTCTTAGGAAAATACCCAAGTTTTTTTTTTCATAACATATATAAGAGTCAATTATGTCTAAAGCATCAACTAACTCTTTTACACAAAAGCACTAATATCATACATTGGCCTAATATCATAGTGCTCAATAGGTTACAAACCTTCTAAATTTCTTCTTGTCATTCAATTAATTACATCATAAAAGAACCGAAGGTCTACGTAGTGACCCTTAAAAACAAATCACTAAACATGTAATTAGTTGCAACAATCTTAAGCTACTCCCTAGTTAGCTCATCACCTACTCCTTTGGTCCATCTAGAGGAGAGTCATTCTGTATCCATAACATTGTCAAAAGACACAAAACAAAGAAGAGGGGTGAGTACAAACCTTCATAAACAATAATACAAGGCAATACATATGCTTAAATGAACAAAACATCATTCAGGCATCAACGATATCAGGTATCCCCATACTTGTGCTTAAATGAACAAAATAACATTCAAGCATCAAGCAACAATCATTCAATGTCTTTTGTCCGTGCATTCTCCATGGAGTAATTAATTAATTATCCAACATTTTGTTTTTAGGTTGAGATTGGGAGTTTCGTGTCTGCAATTCGGCTAGTGTCATAGGTACATCTTCTCCTTTTACCTGAGATAAAACATAAGTGCACAATTCTCATTTTATGATCACTATCAGCAGCCCACACTCAAACCAATCTTGGTATGCTCTAGTGTCTGTCAGGATAGGCTAGCAAAGTTCCCACTGGCTACGACACAAGTTAGCTAGACTTGGTCCCCTGTAAGTCTTCGGCACTCTCCTATCCCCTATGGTAAGACCAACACTATTTGCTCCTCGCCTATACCGTGGTGTATTCAACCTCTTTCACAATCATAAACACAAATAATATCATAGCCATTAATTGTCCAACAGGCACATTATAACATCTCTATTTCAAGAGAACAATCAATTACATGGACATGGCTAACAATCAAAATTTTCCAGATTTCATGAACTAACTTGTAAAATTCATAACTAATTCGATACAAGCCCAAACATCATGAAATCACCAAGGTTTTCTTCCTTTAAATGTCTATTGTAATATAAAATTACAGTAAAAATACAAAAGCTTCCAAAGAATTAATCAAGTTTCAGTTTACCTCTGTTGTTCTCAGATCATTTCACTAAACAGGCAGCATATTGTAAAATTCATAATAAATTCAATTCTCATCCAAAACACATGAGACAAGTGATATTATTCTTATTAAAATGTATATTTTCATTTAAAAATAATTCCAAAATAAAAATATTCCCAGACATCAATTCGTACTTTAGTTTCTCAGTTCATGTCACAGAATAACACAATTTAACAACAACATATTGGAAAAATCATAAGTTATTCAATTCATCATGAAAACTCATGAAATCAGTGGCATTATTTCACTTTGGTTATGTATTTTCCTATAAAAATATAATTAAAAATTTATGGCTTCCAGATTCCAGAACAAGTCCTAAACATTCTCTATCACTCTTAGTAACATACTTCTCAGAATCAGTCAAATAGAAAAGTCATAACTATTTTATTTTAAGTCCAAAACTCATCAAACTAGTGGGGATATTTCTCTTATAGTCTCTATTTTCGTAAAAAAATAATAATAAAATAACTACACTTATAAATTTTAAAATGAAAATAGGTTTCTCAGTAACATGCACAAAACGTTACTCTAATACAACAACATATTGAGAAAATCATAAGTATTTAAATTTAACTTCAATTTATGCAAACTCAGAGCGAATATTTTAATTATGAAGTCTAATTTTGTAGAATAATATAAATAAAATAATATTATGGATGGAACTTAAGACAAAGAGAACTTATAGTGAGCTGTTCTCAGGAAATCATTCACACACATCATAATATTCAAAAATTCATATCTATTTTGTTTCAAATCCAAATCAAATGAAACAAGTGATAAAAGTTCCATTAGTAAGTCTATTTCTATAAAAAAAAATAGAGATAAAATAACACCACAGAGAGAAATTAAAACGAAATTGAATCAAGGCACACTGCTCACAAAATACTATTTTCATGCAGCAGAAACTTAGAAAAATCATAAATAAATCAATTTAAATACAAAAAAAGTAAACCCAGTGGGAAAAGTTTCAAAATATAATTATACACATGAATAAAATACTAAGAAAAATTTTTGCAAAGATTTTCTCATATGTTACATTATTTGCAATTTAGTCATTTTACTTTATGTTAATTGCAAAAAGGTCATTTTCTCAATCTTTTTGGTAATTCTTAGGTAGTCTAGAACGTTTCTAATCAGCTTATGGGTCTTGAATCATGTCTCCACAAGTTCTAAAATATTCTCTTGGTTCTACCACACATGTGGTCAAGTGTCTTGCACTTTTAAGTTATATTTTAGTCTAAAATTATAGTCCATCATCATGTTAAGGTTCAATCTTTCAAATTTAATCTTAGATCATTGTTTTCATCATATTTCTCATATATTCCAAAGGTTCCAAATATGTTCAAGGTTCCAAAGGTCCTCCTCATAGTCATTTTCTAATTTTAGTCCATTTCTTATTAAAGTTTCATATGAAAATCTTCAATAATGTCCCAAAAATACTTTTTAACTCCAATATAATCCAAACCAAAGAGAAAATCATATATCTTTCTTAATTATCCTCAAATAAAATCACACAACATAGATCAAAGAGAAAATTTTCAGAATACACCCTTAGAAATAAATTTTACAGAAAACCCATATTTATCCATGACAGAAAATATGCAATTTCGTAGAAAATTTCCAAAGTCTATCTAATCAATTCCAAAGCCTAAATCCACATGAATATATCATGGATTCATGAAAATAACACATAGCAAACAAATTCATTAATAAAATTCCATTAAAATATTGTTTTACAGTTAATTTCAGTTTTTCTGCAAAACTTTTTGTTTTTGCTATTTTAGTGGTTTTCTTGTGTATTCTTTTTCCAATCAATTTTTCTTTCATATGTATACCAAGACCACAAAATTTTCATCATACAAAAAGGGTTAAAGGCTCCCCTTTGACTCAAAAATTTATTTAGCAAAGTATTCCCTTAAATTATGAAATAGTACTCCCCCTTACTTGATTTTTGGTTGATTCTTCGCTTGATCTTTGGGAAGTCCTCTTTCTCTCCTTCTCTTACTCTTTTAATCCTTTTGAAATTGATATTCCACCTCCTTTGGTCTCCTCTTCCATGTGATCAAGGCTTCCATCAAGAAAGTTGATTGCTTTGTGCATTTTGTGGGGTTTTACTCTTTTAATCCTTTTGAAATTGATATTCCACCTCCTTTGATCTCCTCTTCCATGTGATCAAGCCTTCCATCAAGAAAGTTGATTGCTTTGTGGATTTTGTGGGGTTTATTGTCTACTTTAGGACTTTTATGGTAAGTTGATGGATGATTCAACTTGGTGGAGTTCAAGAGATAGGTGTGGTACTGATTGTAGAAGTGTTTGAAGGTTGCTAAAGACTGTTAAGTTTGGAAACTATCTCTCCCTTGCATGGTTGCTCTATTCTTATGTGAAATGGCACTTTACTTTGAATGGGTTTCTAAAATTTTGTCTTGGCTAAATTGTTGTGGGTGGCTTGTGACTAAATAGAAGAGTCTTAGGCAAGTATTTTTGCTTCACAAGGTGGCCTCCTTATCGCTTCCCATCTACGTTCAAATTGCTCCCAAAGTTTCAAAGCATGGTTAGCAATTTTCCAAGTCATGATGTCATGTTTTATGACTTTGTACTTGTCCAATTTGATTCTAGTTCTTTGGTTTGCTAGGTCTAGTTTCTTTCCTCTTAATTCCTCCAATTATTAGTTTCTTTGGAAGGATTTGGTCATGATTTAATGAGGAAATTTGGCAAGGGATAATGTATTGACTTGAGTCAATATTCCTTCACCATTTCTTGAAAGTTTAGATGACTCAAGCTCTTCTCTTATTTGCTCTTTCTCTCTCTCCTTTGGCCCCTCATGGTTACTCCCTCTTATAACAAGTGTGGAGATTTAATTAGGGGTCCAATTGAAGCTTCTCTCATAAGCCTACACATTGACATCTTTCCTAATGCCAAAATTGCCCTCTATCATGATTCTTGTCCTTATATTCCTTATCCAATTGTACTCAAATCCTCTTGGTTGCTTTCTAATTCTTTTAGTTACTTTAGAATGTATCTTCTAGTCCCATTTGGCTGGGTACTCGTGGTTCCTAAGTTCAAAATTGGATGGAAATTGAGCCTTGCACTTATTCAAAATCTTAATCATGAAACCTTGACTTGCCTTTCTATCTTATTGGCTACTTCCTTCCAGCTGCTTTCATGCTTCATTTACTGGTCAATTGGCTTCTCTTTCAAGCTAAGAAAACGTGCAAATTGATTTGGGTTGGGTAGGTTACAAATTTTGCAAGTTTTTGGCACAAAATGGGCTGTTTTTGAGGAATTTGGTTTGAATTTTGTGCTTGAATATTTGGCTTGATTCTTGAATTTACATAACCATATTTGGTCCAATAACTTACCATAAAAATTCTAGAATTTATCTCATTCATTTGCTTGCCCAAAAGGGGCCTCCATTCTAGGTGTTTTTAGGAATAGTTTGGTCATTTTGGTCAAATTTTGCAATTTTGTTTATTTTCCATTTTTGGATCTTTTTAACCCTCTTATAAATCATATAAAACTGTTCTAGATATTCTAAAATATTTTACATATTTATTTTCTTTTTATATTACTCGATTCTTTACCGATTAGACTCATTTTGGTAAATTTTGTTAAAGAAAATTTTAGTTCTAGAGTCTCTATGTTTTACTTGTATTTTATTCAATGAGGTTGATATAATTCAAAAATCATTTATAGAGTGAAGGAAATTTAGGGTGTTACAAATATGGCCTAAATTCATTATTTATTGTAACCTGAACTCATTGCCTATATACTATCATATTATTACTGTTTTTATCTTTCTGTTTTGCCTTAGTTCATTACACATCATAAATCAATCAATCATTACCGAAGGTTAGTCACTCTTGGACTCAGTCCACTAATGAATGCAGATTTTACTAGGTTTTTATGTAGTTTTCTAGGTTATTTTTTATAGAAAATATAAATTGGAAAGTGAAAATTACACAAAAATATATAAATGTTCAATAAAGTAAATTGTTGTCTTTAGTAATTCAAATTGTGTGAATTTAATAGAATTCTGATGTAATTTTGTTAGTTTTGCAGGAGATTCTAAGCTAAGAGTCTTGAGAATAAGGATTGAAGAAGAGAAAATAGAAGAAAGTGGAAGATTTGAGCTTAAAAGATCAAGAATCAAGTGATATGTGCTGGTGTAGCAACTTTGGGTGCAGAGTTAACACTTTGAAGAAGAAAATCCATGAAGATTAATTGCGTAACAACTCTAAGTATTGCAAGTTGTCACTCTAGCAGCAGAATTCAAGAAGGGACTTGCGCGTAAACACTTTACCTAGTGAGAGTATCAATGCCCAAGGCTAATGCACACAAAAAGCCTGCGCGTAACAACTCTTGGTGCTGAAAGTAGCTACACGCAAGGTTAAAACACATAATAGACTTGCGCATAACAACTCTGGGCAGTGAAAGTACCAAAGCGCAGTTGCGCATAAACACTCTAGCTACTGAAAGTACCTACGCGCAAGGCAAATTCACACAGAACACATGTGCATAGCAACTCTTGTTACTGAAAGTGTCTACGCGCAACATCAGAATTTGGGAAACTGCCTTTAAGTGTCAACTTTGGGCGTTTAAAGTTCTTACTTCAGTCGTAGAAGCTTAAAGTGCCAATATGGAAGAAGACGGAAAAATTATAAAAAGCAGTTGGAAGTTCAGACTAGGAATCTTTTCTCATTTTTTCATTTCTACACGTTAGGAAAGTTAAAGAAGGAGATTGGGGGCAACTTTCAAGCTCTGGACCTTGAAGAATCAGGCTGAGGATTAAATTTATGAAGAAATTATGCAGCTCCTCTTTTCTTACTCTTTCTTTCTCTTTTTCTTTTAAGAACATGTTTTGATATCTTTTTCTTAAGGATTGATGGATCTGATTTTGATATTGTAAATTAATTGTGAATCTGGATTTTAAGATCTTGATTGTATTGAATCCTAAATTCTTTCTTTAATGCAATTCTTGAATTAGCTATTTAATTGAATTGAACCTAGAGGATTTTCATCAATGGAAGTTGAGTTAATTTCTCAAATCTGAATTGAATGTCAAGGTTATGGATATCCTAGAGATAAGAATTCATGATCTTGTGATCTCTTAATTTCTAATGCCTAGTGCAATATTTGACTGAATTACACCTAAGGAATTAGGGTAGTTTAGTTAGATATTAGGATCAATGAGGCAATGAATTGTTCTTTGATTAATCTAGTAAAATTGATCATCAATCAAAGAAGAAACTTAGAGTTCATATCTACTTCAGTTTTGCAATTGATAAATAGATGAAATTAATCCTAACTTCATTTACATATCATTTCATTTCTAAATTTGTTGCTTTATTTTACTGTAATTTTTTTATTTCTACACTTCATTGCTTTTGTTCTCCAATGATTCAAAACATCTCAACTATTTATTTGGCTCAACTAGTTATTGATTTATGAAGTGATAATTGATAGAACTAATTCCTAAGAATGATACTTGGGACTCAAACTGAATTTCAAATTTTATTACTTGTTAGAACTACTTAGTACACTTGCTAGTTAGCGTTCTCTAATTTTGTGACAACCACAACATACATGCATATACACTCAAAACAAGAATCATATACGTCATCAATACCACAAAACATGCTTCAAACATAACAAAAACATGTTCTCATCCATCATATACTCAATACCATGCATTTCATCATAACATTTTCATGAACACAAATATACTACTTTCTTAGTAATAAGATAGAACTATCTTTACCTTGAAATGGAAGTTTAGTGAAGGGTTTGTGAGAAATCTTGCTTAAAAGGTTGGGTTCTTCCTAAATATCATAAGAGATCCTATTTAGAGGAGGAAAACAAGAAAATAACCAAAGGAATGGAGAATCAAGCTTCAAGATCTTATCAAATAGTAAGGAGAGTGAACTTCCAAGCTTGGATTGAAGAAAGATTAGAGTTTTTCAAGGATTTTCTAAGAAAATGAGGAGAGAAGTCAAAGAGAATGGAGCGGATCATAACTTGAATTATAATCTAAGTTTCTCAACTTGGAAACCCTTAGATACCCCCTCAACTTGCGACATTCTCGCTGTAGAGAGCTCGCTGCAGCGTAAAAATTATATAAAATTTCACTTTACTGTCTGTCATTCTAGTTACAACGAAAGCATCCTCGCTATGGCAAGAACATTCTCGCTATAGCAACAGAGTGTCAAAAAGCCTGATTTTGGACGCTCATTTCTCGTTTCAGCGAGAAAGTATCAAAGAGCCTAATTATTAACGCCTATTTCTCGTTACAGCAAGATACATCTCACTATACAGCAAAAAAATCCTACAACTTACATACGTAAAACTCTCCTAATTTCAAACATCATATATTAACAATTTACACAAAATATAAAATTAATAAATAATTAAAATAAAATGTTACAACTTTTTCACTATATGATAAATAATATACATTTAAATAAAAATTGATTTTAATATATTTATATTCATATTTTAGTTATATTTAATGATTTGAAAATAATTTGATGAAAAGTAATTATTTTCAACTTCAAATTAAACAAATAGAAGTCCAAAATCTTCAATGTAACTCGGCAAACGTTACGAGGTAAGCTTATTTAATTCTTTTGCGAGGATGTGGTGTTATATTCTAATTCTACACTTTATTTTTCCTTATTTTAAATTCACTGTGCGGCGATGGGAGTATGGCACCGAACCCTTCATTAATTATTCAACCAAAAAGCAAATCTATGTATGGTACTTACGTAATCCAAAAGGCGCCGTCAAAGTTTTAAGTTGGCACCAAAAAGAAAAAAGAAAAGATAATCTGCAGAAAAGACATAAAAAGAAAAAGGTTGGTTTGGTCGGATGTCAGAATTCTAATTCCTGAATATAGTTTGTGGATGTCAGACAATTATTACCTTTGGGGATTGTTTGCAATTTTGGAGGCAGGGGTCATGGAAAAAGCTTAGGTGGTTCATTGGGGTATATTTGTTTAGATTAGACGAATTTCAAGTTTTATTAAGATTTTGTTCCATGAAATCAACCACAAATTTATTATTTATAATTAAAAGGTTAGTTAAAAATTTATTGTTTGTAGTTAAAAAATTTATATATTAAATAATTAAATTTGATAAAATTAACTATACAATTAATTAAAATATAATAAATGACTTAAAAATATAATATTGTATTAGTATAATATTCAGTTTAAATATCGTCTATTTTATTTATTATTAATAAAAAATTATTTTTTATCAACTATTTATTAAGTCAACATAATGTTACTTAAGTTGAGATTATTAAGTGAAAGGATTCGTATATTTAGGACATTGATGTCAATGAATATATTAATTATGTGGGTTCTTAGCGTCTCGCAATTATTAGTCATGCTAAATGATAAGTTTCTTTTAAAGTTTTGTTTACGGTTTCTTTATTCTAAATGAAAAAATTATTTATGATAATTATTTATTTATCATGATCATGTTAATCCTTTTGCGAATAAATAATATTTATTTATCAAGTTAGCCTTAGTACCAACTAAAGTCGTAGAGCTACCAGCACGTAATGATCTCCCTTTATTGTATGTCTTGTTTTTTATGGATAAATTTTGAAACTTATCCATACATCAATACTCCTACAAGGCATGAATGAAATGGGGTGTTATTCAATCTGTAGATAACGAGTCCTGATGAGCTTCAATGTACATTTGTCTTAATCGCTTTATAATGTGACTTTTTTATATGTCAAAAATCATCTTCTCATTCCTCCCTATACGTCGAAAATTATCTTCTCATTCTAGGGAGGAATAGAGAAGTTCTACATGAATAGAAATAATTAATATGAGTAAAAGAAATAGAGATCTAATCAGACTTAAAATTAATTAATTAACTTCTATTACCTTCCAATCTTTGAATCACTCAACCTTTGTATCCTTATGCCCCTTAGCAAAATTGGTATATGGCACATTATACATCTTTTTAATAATATATGATACTTGGTGGATACCCTTCTGTAATAGATACTAACTGAACACATAATAAAATAATACAATTATGATAACATTTACATCAAATAAAGTTCTGCACCATATTTTATAAATAACTTACTAAGTCGATCCATCCCGTTTCAAACTTAGAAGTGATCTCAATTGTATTTGGGTATGTGACTATTGCCCATAGGAAGATGTAATAGTAATGGATCTCTAGCATGTGCGCTGTGTAGAGAGGGACAATGTGTCATATGTAGTCGACGATGTAAAATGTGAAACTCACTGTACTAGAGGGAAAGGAGGCACATACCTAGGGTTGGACACCATGATGAACTATTCCTGTCTGCCAACCTAGAAGGTCTGCACTACAGTTGGTGTGAAGGTGGAAGTTCGAGTGGTTGATGGAGAAGTCTTGTCATGAGTAGGGCACCATGATGAATTATTTTTTCATGTCGATTAGAGTGTTAACGCTTCAAAAGATACAAAAGAACCTTGGCTTCCCCATTTCATAAACCATGCAACTCATTTTCTTACTTAAACTAATGCAAAGCAAGATTGAAAGTATAAAGCTTTTGTGGGAATAGTAAAACTCAGTCGGTTTGTCCATCTAATGAATGAATTATAATAATTATTAGAATAAGGTCAAATTATAGTCTCATGCCAATCATCAAATCCATCCTTTTCCCTATATTTTTCTTTGCACCAATCACACCAAGGAAATGTGTTTTATAAAAAAAATAGTAATATCTTTATTTAATTAAACGTTAGCAGCCTACAACAAGCTAGTGACGTAGATAGCTTAAACAATAAAAATGATCAAGTTACAGTCCTAAAATATATTGATAAATAAATCAAACATACATATTACAATCCTAAAATTATTTTAGAACACATTCCCTTATAACTTCACAACATGCATATTCTACAATTTCTACAAATACAAACAATTCAAGGAAAGACTTCTACACTCATCTTCCAATCAGGCAATCTCTAGTCTTATAACTCTATCTTAGACATCATAAGTCTATTCTACATAAAAAAATAAAAAATAAATAAACCAATTAAAAGTTAGAGTATCATACAAAAAACATAGGGATTAAGGTGTTCCTAGTATTGTTAACAAAGGCAATTTTATCAAGATTGTGGACATCAAGAACAAAATTAAGTGAAAAAGAAGCCAAAATGTTCCATTAATTCTCAAAGAACAGAGCATGGAGCCCATCTAACCCAAATGATTTGGTATTGTCTATACTAAATAAGGATGCCCAGATTTCTTCTATGGAAATAGTAGTACAAAGCCTAATTCTATCATCATCCCTAAGGGAAGGAAAGGTATGATCAGTTTAGAGATGAAATTGATCAGGCTCAGGGTCATGATATAAAGTTTTAAAAAAGTTAAGAGCCATGAGCCTCAATTTCTAAGGGTTGTATTCCCATATACCATAATCATCTTTTAAAGTCTCAATATTATTCTTTTGCCAACGACAAACAATAGCTCTATTGAAAAACTTAGTATTTCTATATCTTAGATTAAACTATTTAGATCTATAGTGATGGTACTAATAGAATTTCTCATGATCTAACACTTGTTGGTATTCCTGGTGAATTTCATTAAATTACTAAGGAAGGGATTATCATGATAAGCTAATTTATAAGATATTCCCTGAATTCTACTGAGTAAGGCTTTTTTCTTGCTAAAAATATTACCAAAAACACTCTATTCCAATCTGATATATTATTAGTGAACCTTTCCACATTATCTGTGCAAGAGGAAGAGGGGATCCAAAAAAGTTTATTTTGATTAGGAAAATCAAGGTGGGTAAGACAGGGAGTAAGAAACTTAAAAGTTTTGGCATAAGTATAAGTAGTGTTTCTATCCCTAATTCTAAGCCATAGGCCAACATGATCAGATTTAAGTACATGAATTTGGGTGACTGAGCTATTATGAAAGGAGAGGTGCCAGATCTCATTAACCACTACCCTGTCTAGCCTTTCTTTTAGTTCTCCTTCCATCCAGGTAAAAGGAAAGCTCTTAAAGCTTAAGTCATGTAAACCACATTTATCTAAACAATTTGCAAACTTATTGATTTGAGTGTAATTAGGGAGTTTGCCCCCTATTTTTTATTTACCATAAAGGATAGTATTAAAATCACCAAATAAGTTTCAAGGTATATTGACAAAAGAGTTAAACTTAATCAGCTCTTTTCAACACTCAAATCTAAATCATTTTTTAGGATTAGTATAAATAGAGGATAGAATTCATTCATCATGACTAAAATTATTAATTTTTAGGTGAATAACATATTGTGATTTAGACATGACTGAGACTTACATTATTAGTTTCCTTTAAATAAAAGGTATACATAATTTTTTATTAAATTTTATTCACCTGTATAAATATTTTATATATGAATGAATAATATGACTATTTGTAGTCATTTCTTGCTCTTATTTTTTTTTACTTTTTTTAAATTTTTTACTAGTATTATTTTATAACACGTTATTAGCATAATTAAATTTGTAACAAATTTTTCATATTTTTTTATTAAAATTATTTTTTATTTAAATAATTTTTTCACTTAAAAATAATTTAATAATCATTTTTGCATAATATATAATATAACATATGAATTTATTATTTAAAATTTTTAAGTGTTTATCTAATTTTAGAATTCTTATTACTTTTAAATTTCTTTACATTATTAAATATCATAAAGCCTTTGGTCTTATATTTAAAAAAAAAATTATTTATGATGGATACTTATATTAAAATTTATCTTAGAACTATATCTGGATCGTGGAAATATTATCAAAGTAGGAAATTAAGCATTTTTATATGATCGCTTAAAAGTGATCATTTTTCTTCGAAATCATTTATTCGAAGAAATGAAAATTTAATTATCTGTTAAGAATTTATTAAATCTTTATAATAATTTGAAGGAGAATTGGAAATTAATTATCTATTATGAATTTATTAAATTCTTAGAATAATTTGAAGGAGAAATATGAATATAAAAAAATAGCAATCCTTAAGAAAATTAAATATGATTGATTGAACTTATGACTAGAAGAATTTAAAACAATAAGTCAATATAATTCAAGATTATTTAACGTTAGCTCTCAAATAAATTTACTTGATAAAAAAATTATTAAAAAATTCTTAAAAAAGGTATACTAAACCTTTTAGTTAAAAATTATTTTAACTAAATATTCTTAGTTAATTATTTTGTTTTGCATGTTACTAAGAATTATATTTCCTTGAGTTTTATTAGTTGATAATTATATTTATACTGATTATGCATTAAATTTTGATGATATCTAATTTTTTTAAAATTTTAATAAAAAATCATTTAATATTTCATTTATATATGTCAAACTTAATATAATATATTTTTTATTCATTGGTTAATTTAATAAAAATCACATTTCACGCACAACGGTGAGCGTGCTTTTTAAGTCAGTTTACATTCTCTTATAAGCTTCATTTGTGTCTAATTGAAGAAACATAAATCACCCTACCATAGGCAGGTAAGCTATGTTATCAATTAGGACATCATTTTCAAATGACAGTAAAGAGGTACCGAAACAATATGTATAATTTATTGTACTAAAGTAAGTGAAGCTTCGTTTGGGAATCACCAAGGTTCATCAACTTATCCTATATATCAACTCTAATTGTGCCACATGAATTCCAAACGGGTAAAAGCGCCCTAAATTCTTCAAGTTAGTGCCAATAATATGATGGAACAGCAACATAATCTGAGTGTCCTACTACTCATTTTGGGGTTTCTGGTTGTCTGCAAGGTCCAAGGCAACGTTCATTATTATGATTTCGTTGTATGTCTTCAAATGCTGATCACATTAAGTACCTTTTTTTATTGAGCTTAATTACCATCATTTCCACAATCCCAGCATAGAATGGGGAGAATATACTTATATAAGTATATATAATTTTTTAACTTGATTAAGAATATTTTTCTTGTTTGAGTTTTCTTATACAGGACATAACATTACAATCTGTGATGTACTAATGGCAATAAGGACTAACGATGTTGTTACTGTTCAAATTCCAATGTACTCGTCGAATCAGCAAAGTGGAAGAAATGATAAATTTGATATCTTTCATTGTGAATGGTTTGTTGCAGCTGAAGGAGAAAAACTTCACAAAGTTGTGCAGCACAAAAAGCATATTGACGGTGAACGATAGCTTTCCAGGGCCAACCATTCATGTTCAAAAGCGTGATACCGCTTTTGTTACTGTTCATAACCAAGGAAGATATGGGGTCACTATTCACTGGTCTCTTCCCTCTCCTTTTTCCTTTCAAACTCTCTTTTTCTTATTTAACTTTCTCCTTAGTTCATGTTTTTGCAAAAGTCAACATCAGGCAATAATTGTAGGACAAATTACTTTGTCCTGTTCTTAGATCGATTAACATTCAATATCCTTCTTTTCTTTTCTTATTCCATGTAGGTACTCTTAATCTAATACAAGGTTAAAAAATATATCATAACATTTATTTATAAATTAGATTAATATTATACCTAAAAAGCTTATTTCCTTATCTAAAATATTTTATTCCATTTTAGATTTTACTATTATAATATCATTAGTCAAATTTACTTTTTAGTATTTTTTTTAACAGTGTTATAATAGATAAAATTTAAAACATTACAAAATATTCATATAAAAATTTAAACATATATTTTAAAAATAAAATATACTAATTGTCAAATTGATAAGTCTGTGTTTTAACTCTATTTTATAGCTCATATATTTATGTTTAACTTTTATTTTATTTATATTTTATACTAATTCATAAATATTAATTATATGAACTAAAAATATATTTTAACTGTTATATAATAACTTATCATGTAAACCTTTCTTAGGCAATGTTTAGATTATAGAAAAATAATTGAATAGAGGGAATGATATCTTATTCTCTTACTTATACTCAATTTTTTCTCTCTAATTTAGAAGGAATTGAATGAAATAAAAAATATAAACTTTAAGAAAATTATTATTTTACTTTTATCATTTTTCATTGTATTTATATTATATTTAAATTTCACATTGTTGCTCCACTCTTATCTTCTTTCTTGTTTTTTCTATTACTGCACTCTTTTACTTAATCATTATTGTTTTTTTCTAATTGTGATGTCTCTTTATTTATTTAATATAAATATAAAATATTAAAAAAATTAAAAGATGTCCACACACCAAAATATATATATATAATATAATTTCACACAATTTAGATATTTATACATATACTATTCAAAATTCAATACTTATTATTTGTATTTTAAAAACATAATACTCATTAAAATAAAATAATATGATAAAATATTTATTAATTTTATTTTTGTATGAAATTTATTTACTTGATAAAAACTTTTAAACCATCAGTGGATTAGGTAATATAAGTATTCAAATTTTATTGTTAATATATATATATATATATATATATATATATATATATTAATTTTATTCATTTGATTATAAAAAAATATTTTTCTTATACTTCAAGTTTTGAAGGACTTTTACTTTTCTTTTAAAAAAATGGGTTTGTTAAGCTGAATTTTTGGGAATTTATTTTTAATAGATATGTATTTTATTTCAAAAAGTATATTTGCTTTTTAAAATTTTTATGATTGAGGATTTTCAATAAAAAATGTAAGATGACTATATATATATATATATATATATATATATATATATATATATATAATTGTTTTTAATTTTGTAATAATCCTTTACTAAAATTATAATATAATAATCAACAAAAATTATAATTCATTCTGATATGTTTATTATTTAAACAATAAAATAAGACTTCTTTTTTCATTCCATCATAATACAATCAGACAATGAAATCAAAATTATAGGCCTTTATTAGATTTTTTTTTTTTCCTTTCCAAATCCTCCTATATTTCACATTTCTTTCTTTAGAATAATAACACCTACCTTTTTATGATCATATTTTTCCTGATTAATTTAAAAAAAAAATAAAAGGTTACCGAATGAAAAACAAACTATTAAGGGATTAACAAGTACCAAAAATTTACTCCCTAGAGAAGAAGCTGAAATTTGAAACACCTCTACAGGCATGGGGTAAGAGAACCAAGGGATCCTTGGTCAGATGGACCTGAGAACATAACACAATGCCCTATTCCACCAGGAACAAGTTTCACACAAAAGGTGGCCTTTACAGTGGAAGAAGGAACTCTTTGGTGGCATGCCCATAGTAGTTGGACTCGTGCCACTGTCCATGGTGCCATTGTCATTTTACCTGCCAATGGAACTTCATATCCTTTCCCTGAACCTTATCAACAAGAAACGCTTATCATTGGTTGGTAACATTGTCTATTGAAAATTCCATTCAAATCCTCATGTATATACAATCATAGACAACCTCTTAAAAATTGACTTTGATGTTCTTTTAGGAGAATGGTATAAGGGAGATGTGATGCAAATTATAAATTCAGCCCTCGTAAATGGTGGCGAGCCCAATGCATCAGATGCTTACACCATCAATGGCCAACCTGGTGACTTGTATAATTGCTCAAGAGGTACATTAATGTGTGAAAATCTATTTCAAAAACTTAGTTAAAGAAATAATGTTTTTCTTCTTTAATATTATATCTCTAAAATACCTCCTATTGGAACGGTCCATTGGGCAAAGAGAATGCACAAGCCCATCTTAGTGGAGACATAAATGATTTGTACTATTAATTTCTAAAATTGATCAGCGTAAAGTTTTGTTATTGTTGTATTTCTAATCATTAATGATGGTTAAATGTTTATTAACTGTTAGATTGTTAGGTCTTTTCTTATATGTGCTTTTTTAATTAATTAATACATTGTAAAGTTGTAAGTAATTGTTGTAATTGGTTTTATATGTTTCATGACTTTAATCCTTAATATTGTTTTGTTTTGCAGAAACAACATATCGCGTTCTAGTTGATTATGGAAAGACGTATCTTTTTCGTATAATAAATGCTGCAATGAACGAAGAACATTTCTTTGGGGTTGCTAATCACAACCTCTCAGTTGTAGGCATTGATGCTTCTTACACAAAGCCCTTAAACACCAATTTCATCATAATCACCCCTGGACAGACAATGGATGTATTGATCACAGCAAACCAACCAAAAGGTCTCTATTACATTGCTGCTAGGCCTTTTTATGATGGCATTGCCATGTATGACAATTCTACCACAACAGCTATTCTACAGTACAGTGGGAATTACACACCATCCTTATCCATTCCCATGCCTATGCTTCCTGCAGTGAATGACTCAGCAACAGTATTTAATTTTACTAAGAGCTTGAGGGGTTTGGCAAGCCAAAATCACCCTAACAATGTGCCAACAAATGTGACTAGAAAAATTTATATGACAGTATCCATGAATGAATTACCTTGCCAGAATCCAAATGGAAGTTGTTTAGGACCTAATGGAACGAGACTGGCTTCAAGTTTAAACAACATAAGTTTTCAGATTCCACAGATTGATATACTTAGAGCATACTACTGGTATATACTTTCACTTACAATCTCCCATTTCATTTTTTAAGGTCATGTTTGGGTAAACAACTCGGATAAACACTTATGAATAAAAACTGATCACGCGAAAGCTTGTTTGTAAGCTGGATAGTGAAGATTATTAAAATTATACCAAAAGAGTTTATAAGAAAGTAATAATTTATTTTCATAACCTAAACAAATTCCATCAAAATCCTTCCAAACGTCTCCAAAGAATATTACAGGACAAAACCAAAATGAAGTATGTATGCTTAGAAAGCATAATATATTTAGCTAAATAGTGGTAAGTACAATATTATATGTTAACCGATTTTTATCCCTTTTTTATTATTTTCTTCCCTACTTTTCCTTGGATACAATGGCTTATAATCATGTCATGCCAGGCTATAGATAGGCATCTATAAAGGATGTAACATTATTGGTACAGAATTTACAAATGAGCCACATATTGAGGAAAGTTTCACTAGTCTCTGGTGGATTAAAGATTTAAGAGTCAAAACATAATTGAATTTTTCGATATAGTGAAATGATTTTTGTGTGACAAGAACTTTGAAAGAACTACACCACAGAAGCTAGCCATTGTAGTAGACTAATTGGAGGTCGAATGCCTTATAAACTCCACACTAAAATATCACATTTCTAATGTGGGACTGAATATCTTGCAATTGGATCCTTGTATAAGTCAAACAGAGGCTTGGAGGGAAAACAAAAGAAGAAGAAAAAGAAAGAGAAAGATAAGCATAATGGGGCTTATGCATTGACAAGATATATATATATATAAGTGAATGTTAGGTCATTTACTTCTTACTTTTGAAGAATATTCCTACTGTCAACATAATATTTCTGTAATAACTTTTCCTAAGATTATGTGTATTTGCAGGAACATTTCAGGAGTTTTCACTGAAGACTTTCCGGATGAACCACCTTTCTTTTACAACTTCACAGGAGATGTGGGAGGAAATGCTTTATTCCCAAGCACAGGAACCAGGGTGCTAATGTTTGACTACAACGATGTTGTTGAACTTGTGTGGCAAGGAACTAGTCTTCTTACTGCAGAGAATCATGCAATGCACCTTCATGGTTTTAGCTTCTTTGCGGTGGGTGTTGGCACAGGAAATTTTAACAATGTGACAGACCCAAAATCCTACAATTTAATTGATCCACCAGAAGTTAATACCATTGGTCTTCCTAAGAATGGATGGATTGCCATGAGATTTGTTGCAAACAATCCAGGTAAATGTGTATATGTGTGTGTGGGAAGTGAAAATAGGATTTACTTTAAAAAATTAATAGATCAAATAACACCATCAATTTGCTTTTGCAGGGGTCTGGTATATGCATTGTCATCTTGAAAGGCACACCAGTTGGGGTATGGATACTGTGCTCATTGTGAGAGATGGAGGTACCCCACAAACTAGCATTGTTCCACCTCCTAAATACTTGCCACCTTGTTCTCAATGAAGAAGAAGTAAATCTCATATCCTCGTATAAATTAGTGGAATGAGGGTGGAACACAAACAAGTGAAACAGACCATGATGTTTGACTAAAGGCTCATTAAAAGTGAACTCATGTTTTTGTGGAAGTATTTATTTGTCAATGTTGTCCCAACTTTTCTTTCCTTTTTAATTACGCAACTGAGCCTGGTGAAACAGTTAAGTCAACTGGTATTTACTAAATTGTGATTTTGTGATTCTGTATCAAATGATATTGTAATTTCCCTAACACATGCCTAGTCCTGTGCACTTTGGTGATCCATCAAATTATAGGTATTGATTTATCGGAATCTATTTGCGGATGAGAGATGTCTTATATAGACATGTGCAAAGCATTGGACTATGGGTCCATTTCTATTTCAGTAAGAGAGAATACAAAAGAGAATCATAAGTTCCTATTATGATGAAGCAAACTCAGCTTACACAACAAACAAGGGAAATAAATGTTAAATAAAACAATTGAAACACACTAATTCAGATTCTCACAACAATTGAAATGGACAACCTTGTTTTATTGTTACATCTTGAAGAAGCTGACAATGCGTACGCCTAGCCGAATTATCATAGCATAATTTGGCCGCTTCACGCTACTTTTATTAGAACTTTCTCCACCATTAATTTAATGCAGCACAGCTATGAGCCAATGCAGCCACAAATTCTGCAATATTTTTATCAGAACTTCCTCCCTCATCAACATAAATCTTGGCCAGATTCTTCCATTTGATGGCATTGTTCTTTATTTCTTTTCCGTTTTCAGTCTCCATAATTTCCTTTATGCAATGTTTAATTGTTTCTCTTCTAACTATCTCTTTCTCATCAGCAACAGCTTTGACTCCTATCTTCCACACATTGGTAATAAGCTTTGCATTTGTGATTTGGTCTGTCCACAGTGGCATTGCAATCAATGGAACTCCTAAGCTCACAGCTTCCAATGTGGAGTTCCAACCACAGTGTGTAAGAAAACACCCCAAAGCTTCATGTGTTAAGACTAGTAGTTGAGGACACCATGTGACCATTAAACCTTTCTCTGATGAGTCTACAAATTCCTTTGGAAGCTTCCGTTTCTCAGAATCTCTAACCACCCATATGAAATAACTCCCACTTTCTCTCAAACCCCAAGCTAGTTCCTCCGTTTGCTCCTCACTAAGCCCAGCCATGCTGCCAAAAGAGACATACACAACTGACCCTTTTGGTTTATCATCAAGCCATTTGATGCAAGCTTCTGAGTTTGTATTAAACATGCTGGCACCATAGTCCTTGTCATCTTGAAGTCTTTTGTCCAAGAACATAGAAGGCATGGATGGTCCTATTGGCTTTAATGGCCAAATATTCTCCAGCCAATCCACAACCTACATCGAATTTCATTTCAAATTTAAATCATTAATACTAATGTCTAATTCCTTCCAATGAACAAGAACAAATCTAACCACAGCAAAAACAACAACGTCAACATCTAAGTCTTATCCCACTGCATGGATCACACAACGGTCAAAGACTAGCACAATATCGTTGAGTAATCCATGTAGAGGTTTCAACTTAACACAACCCTCCTCCTTTACCTGAATTGCGACCATAAGCAGAGTTAAATAAGAACAAATCAAACTAATGAACATAATATTCAGCCACATAAGTCACTTACCCCTGGCTCAAGCTCATAAAATGTGTTAGCAAGAACCCAATCTGCTTTATCAATGTTGCAAAATTGATTCACAACTACATCAAAGTATTCTGGATAGGATCCATATTTATTCAAGAAAGATGGTAACTCCCCAGGTGCTAGTGTTGGCAATCCTGGAAGAGAATATTCTGGCTTTGAGAGAGGTAACTCCAACAACTTCTGATAAACATGGAAGTATATGTTGTTTGTTGAACATGATTGAGTGAAGAAACAAGCACCCAGAAGCCCAAACTTCTTCGCAACATCAAGGGCCCAAGGCAAGAAAGCATCATAGATGACACAATCTGCAGGGTTGCTTGAGCTTGCAAGCTTCTGAACAAGCTCAGCAAGAGTTTGTGGTCCAACTCTCCAAAAGGTTTCCATGTATACCTCTAAGCTCCCTGCTACTGCGAGCCCTCCATCATCATATCCATCTGAGATGCTTTCAACTTCAATGGAAGTGAAGTTTTTGTCACAGATGGTTTTCCAATTGGACACAACAGTTACCAGTGTAACCTTCACTCCTCTCTGCGCCAAACGCTTGGAGAATTGAAGCATAGGATTGATATGTCCTTGTGCAGGATATGGTAAGACCAGACAATGAGCTACATAGCTTTTCCTTTCCTTCTCCATTCCTTTGACTTCTGCACTTGACAACTTGTGTTCTCCTTGCTGACACTAATGTGTTCTTTGCTTATAGTACGGTGTATATAAATATGTAAATGTTACTTTTAAAAATTCAAAATAAAAAATTTCAAATGAAAATTCTGAAAAATATTTTGAAAACATAAGTGCTAAAACAATTACGTAACACCATGAAATATCCAATCATTTGAACTAACGCTTTTTATTTATAAAATGTTTCATATTATCCATATAAATTTTTGGAAATTATAATGATATTTTCTTAATTAAACTTTTAATGAAATATCCAATCATTTGAACTAACGTTTTCATTATAAAATTGTTATCTCACTTTTAAATGTTTTTTATTTTAATTATATACGTAGTAAATTTTTTCATTATGATCCTTATATATAACACATTTTTTATTTTACTTAGGATAAAAAACTGTATTTCATAAAAGATTAAATTGAAAAAAAACTTTTATAGAAATCAAAATAAAATTCACCATAAACTAAAAATTAAAATCATTTATGATAAAGTACAAAATTTAATAACTTTAAATAATGTTATTATAGCTTAACATAAATATATAAATTATGATAAGAAGATAATATTTGAGATTTAAGTAATTTATTTATTTAAAATGTTACGATAGAAGAATATTAACTGATTATAATATAATAAGCCAATATTAAAAATTAATATTAATTTTATAGATAAAATTTTAATTTTAATTAAAAAATCAAAGTATTTAAAGTGTTGTATATAAGTTTTATTTTCAAAATTTTAAGTAATTTTTTAAAAGTAGCATAGACATGACCCTAAAATATTTTTTGCAATATAATAAAAAATATTTGACTTGTTGGCTAAAAAATACAAAAATAGAAACTATTTCTTAAATAGATATTAAATATAAATTTTCTTTTTGAAAATTTTGTCCATATCATACTACACATTTTTAAATGACACTGTGGAGTGGGCCGAATAACTCTTCGTCGCTTGTGATAAAAAATAAATAAATTGATTTCGGTAGCTTCTATTTGCATGCAAATCAGGAAGAATTCAAATATTATCGTTGTTTTAAATAGATTTGAATGCATTGGGTAGAGTTTTAAGAATTTCCACGCAGGTGGATAAACTACTCCAGAAGAGCATTCTCAATTTTGACATTAAGTCAAGTTTTTTTTTTTTTTTAATATATGTTTTGAATAACATCGTTTTTTGTGGTAGCTTTCAAGGGTGCAATGTTTAGTGGTGTTGTATTTGTGGTCATGAGCCATGGATAATTAGGTATTTTATCTAAGAGACTATTCTCATGATTGGTGTATAGATGTGCAATGGTGCGATTGAAGTAATATTTTAGTTGTTATGCAATTATGACTTGTCATGCAATATTTAGGAGAGAGAGAAAAGATAAGAAAGGATTTGGTCTAAAATCGTGTTACAAAGTTGATTGGTGAGTGCTAATATTCAATTACTCTTATTTTTATAATATAAAATAATAATATAGGGTTTCAGATTTTGATGGCACAATAGAACAAGAGCTTTGGAGAATTAAAGAGATTTTCAAATAAGCAGGCAATTTTTTTTTGGTTGGTTAAGATATTAAAAATTCTTAAATCTATAAGCGTACTCAATTATAAATACCTATTATAAACTAAACTTTTTCAAATATTTATCCAACTCTCTCTCTGAATATTGCGATTTTAATTAAGTATATTATATTTTGCATTTTTTATTTTTTTTTTCTAAAAGAAAGTGGACCTTTAAAGTAATCTTAAAAAAATAATAACAAATTAAATATTATCTTTATAAATGCGAAACTTTAAAAAAATTTTTAAAAAAAGGGACGAGAGGATATTTGTTTAAAATATTTATATTACTCTTATAAATACGATACTGAATATGATGGAACAAAGAATCTAAAAAAATAATAATTGAGATATAATATTAATTTTAAAATTAGTTATTTTATTTTATTTTGACCGAATATTCCATGCACTGCCAAGTCCAAAAAGCAAAAGTGGTCACGACAGATTCGATGTGATGACGATGACTTACTTTTTAACGACTCGGTATCCAGACAGACAGCTGTAGGAACTGCACCCCTGACAGCGATGACTATGTCTTACCGAATTGCAAAGCTTCCTTACTTCAACTCCAAGCATGGGGGCGGTGAGCAGTGTACCCAATGCACGATCCCCTTCTCTCTGTTTCTTTCCACAAAGCCAAAAATGAATACGACAAACTCATCAATTCCTTACGAAAACTCGTGTCCTGCAAACTGTCATAAAATGACAATAATTAGGTCTTCAAATTAACCCCATTTTGATAAAATAATAATAAAAAAAAGCCCGTCATCTTCACTGGCTTAATGATTTAAATAATATTTTTTTAAAAATTAATTATTAAAATAAAGTAAAAAAATTATTTTTTGTTGAGATAAATTTTTATTATGTAAATAGTTGTTTTGTATTTAAATTAGATGAAATTAATTTTTTTATTTAACTATTTCATCTAAAAAAGACGAAACATTCTATAACTTGAGATGCATTATTAGTTTTGCACAAAATAGAGAAAAAATATATTAATTTATTTCGTTTACTCTACAGATAAAAAAATAAACAACAAGTGTTTATGTTCCTTAAATTTGTCTCAATTGAGGAAAAAATTGTATCTAAATTTTTTCGTCATTGTGAGGGATGAAATTAGTGTTACCCTCAATATGGGTTCTATCAAGAACCGAGGAGGAAGTTTCTAGCGTCTCGTTGTGTGATTCATTTTTTGGTGTGATTTTTTGACTAGCATTCAAGGCTGTTATTGAGGAAACTAATGCCTTGATCAATTTTCGCAATGCTTCCAAGATCTTTTGTGTTAAATCTTGTGAATCCACCATTATCTTCTCTATTGTGTCCATGCGTGTCTCGAGTTCTTTTGTTGTCACCATCATCTCTGGCTTAGCTGATACCAAATTGTTAAAGACAATATCAATTATCCTTAACAGCACTCACTCACTCCTAACAATGCAAGTTGAAGAGGAACACGATATCACAATTCTATTCATAATGTTCAATGTCATACACAAAGGTCTTATATAGTTTCCCATTCTTATATGCTTACACATCATAACAATTATAACAATTTTCTAATTTTGACTCCTAAAATACTTTTATTTATTTATGTAATCAGCCCCTTATTTTTATCTATTACAGTTACATTCATCATTATTCGTTTGAAGTGTGTGAGTCAATTTTAGGAAATTAGAGTTAATTAAGTAGTGCAAAAAATTAATACATTTTGATTAATTCTAGAGATTTCTAAATTTTAATTAATTTTGTGTTAATTAAATGCATAAAGTTTTTCATGTGATCACTTAATTTTGATTGAAATTTCATTCAAATTTTAAGTTTTAACCCCTCAAATGATAATAATATCAACTTTTAGATTTAATGATTGAGTATTGTTTCTTTTCTCTTGATTATTATATTAGATATTTAATTAATTGATTATCTCCTTTCGTCACTAATAATTTTTGAAAAGTTTCTATATTTTTATAATTTTTTTTAAAACACTACATTCTGATAATATTTTATTCTTTCCCATTAAAAAAACCCTAACTTATATTATAATTTAATATAATATTCAAAACATACTTGTTTCTTAACTAAAAAAAAAATTCTTTATTTTATAAAAAAATTTTAATCTCAATTTTTAGAATTGAGTTTAAGTATTTAAACATAAATTTTTTTTTATTGAAACAGACTTCATTCATTATATTAAAATTATAAAAATATAATAAAGGTTGAAGTTAACATTTATTATAATTAGTTTTTTAAATTTAGCACGAAGGGTTGAAGTTAACATTTATTTTTTATTTTTTTATTATATTTTTAAATGAAGAATAAAATATAAATATCAACATTTTCACTATACATCAATTATTATAAAATATTTTAAATAAATTCTTTTAAAAGGTAAGAAGTTTACTATCTTTGAAACATGAAAAACTTCATTATATATAAGTTTATTTGAAGATATAAATTTTTAATTTTTATAACTTTATATTTAGTATTTCATTTTTTCTCTAAACAAGTTTATTTTTTTTCCAGATAGAATACAATTTGACATTAATAGAAGTATAATAAATATTTTTTCTATCAATAAAATTTTAATGTATTTAGTTATTTAAACTTAATCCTTAAAAATTAACATTTTCTTATTTTATGTTTTTTCTTTTAAAAATATAAATTTTTACTTTTTAAACATTTTTTGATATTTTCCTTCATTACTATATATATATATATATATATATATATATATATATATATTATGTAATTGAAACGGTTAATAGTTGGTTTTATAATTAAATTATTTAACAAAAAATATTAAACACCATAAGAATGATAATAACGTACACCAATGTAATTTGATAACTCTTTTATATATGTTTATGTATATAAAAATTAATATAATGTATATTATTTATTCATATACAATTTTATATGTTTAATTTTGATAAAATTTAACAGAAATAATTTAACTAATATATAAATATATTTCAACGGTTAAGTATAATAAAAAAAATAACATGAGGCAAGTATTTATCACTTTATATATAATTTAAAAAAAGAATTATTTTAATTTAAAAACTTTAAAAATTATGAATTTGGGTTTAATGTTTGATGGTGACGGTGGATGAAGGGAGTGACGTGGAGATGTAGATGGCGAGAAGAATAAGAGAGGAAAAAGTGAAGATGTTTGATAATTTAAAAAAAATTATGTTTAAATTTAAAATACATTTTTTATAAAAATTAAAAGTGAAAATAATTTTACAGAAACAAAATGAATTTTTGTATAGAATGACTTTGAGTTCTATTCATCTAATTAAAAGTTTGAGATTTAGTAATAATAGACAAATTATGAAAATTTTATATTAATTAAGAAAAAAAAATATTATAAAGTCTAAAAATGAATTTTTTATATTTTATAAGAATTAAAAATATATTTAACTTAATTAAAATTTTATTATTTTAATTTTTAAAATTGACTTTAAATATATTAAAAATAATAAATTTATTTTAAAATAACACAAAAGTCTAACAACTTTATTTTTATAAAAGATGACTATTTTCTTAATATTATTTAAAAAATAATAATAATAATATATTAAAAATTTATTATTACTTTTGATAAGAGTTATTCTACTGAATAAATTCTTATATATATATATATATATTAAATTTTATTATTTAAATCCTTAAATAGTATAATATATTTATGTTAATCTCATATATCAAATTTTAAATAAATTAGACATTTATAAATATGTACATTTACAATTAATGTTTATTTATATTTTAAAAAAATATATTAGATGTTAAAATAAAATTATTTAATAAGATCTTAAATAAAAATTTTAAGATAAACAATTTTTAATCGATGTTACGCTTGTAGTAGGAAAAGGAGTTCGTAAGAAATCATGCATCAAAATTGAAAAAGGAAACAACAGGAAAAAGGAAAACGTATTATGATAGATTGAATATGTATATTTATAATCGATTTTTTCAATATATATTTAGGGATATATTATAAAAATATTATTTATTAATTTTTTACTGTGTATTGCTAAATCTATAAAAAATAAAAAATAAAAATTTTCATTTCGCGTCTTAATCAATTAAATTGATTGAAACCGACTTTTATTATTTACATCTGATAGTAATATTTGTATTATATGCAAATTAACTTAATGTAGGCTTAGCATCTTTACCATGAAAAAGAGAAGTGTAGCCGTTTATTTTTATTTTTATTTATTAAAAATATCTTTTTAAAAAAACCAAGAAAAAAGCCTTTTAAAAACTAATTAGAAAAACTTTAAGATAAGAAAGTTCAATGAACCAATTATAATTTTAGAAAAAAAATAAAATAATTATTAAAAATTCCATTAAAGTTATGTTAAGAATCACATTAAGTACATTAATAATATTTTTAAAATTTTTAAATTAAAAAATCATACTTATTACATTTTTTTATTTGTCACTTAATTTATTATTTTTAATTATATGTAAGTAAGAGAAATTTTAAATTAAAATGACATAAAGGTGCAGTATATTTTTTGTTCTGTTGCCGTGTTGCGTGAGTACATCACCGTATTATTATTTTTATTTCAACGTGCATACCACGAGCAACCGGTCCGAAGATAACGAATTCCTGGGGGTTGCTTCCTTTATTTATTTTTAATGTTTTGATCTTTTTGTATTAAAATTTTAAGAATATCTCACACATAATGTACTATAATATTTTCCTCGTTTACTTTAACAATCTCTCCTTTTATTATAACAAAAAAAAATTTACTCTTTAATAAATTTAATTAATAAACAATGTATCTAATTCTAACCGAAAAAGTATTTAGATTAGGGAAATCATTTTCAAAACAGATACTTTCGCTAACAACATGGTCTTTATCAATGTTATATATTATTAAAATATTTTATATATATAAATAGTAAGTGTGATGAGTTATTAAACAAACAATATAAATTAGCATTATAAGTATAAGTCTTGGTGCAATTATAAGTATGAGTATCAAAGTAATAAATATATAACTTGAATTTAAAACATTTTATTGATGTACCTTATGAATATTCATTAATTTCTAAAAATAATTACATCAAAGAAAAATATATATAAATATATGCTACTTCTTTTTATTATAAAAGAGAATAAAAAGCTTTTTTTAAAGATATGTCATCATTGTTTATCTAAGATAAGAGACTTAAACTTCAGACAAGTTTTTAATGACATTTTGTTGCTTGTGAGAGATTTTTTTTAGGTAGTTAACTCCAACTTTCAAAGATTGCCTCGAAGAGATGGTTGAAGGTTGAAGACTTATGAGAATTGATAGTAGGGATAAATAGAATGAGTACACGTGTATCTTCTACATATAGCTCATAGGAGCAAAAGAAGTGTAACACCTTAATTTAATAATATCATATTTTTTCAAATAAATTAATTTTTGCAATAAATAGGAATAATAATAATTTTATTCAAATGGTTCTCAATACATAATTTCATTAAAGTATTTCAAAACGAGGGAACATTACAGGTTTGCATCAAAATAAACGCTACATGACTAATTTAATTACATCACAATTTTCAAATATAATTTCCTAAGTCATATAGCAGTTCCATCCCTTCCGTTCATTGAGTCTGGTGCTGATCGTCTTGGTCATCTAAAAAATAAATGCAAGGGTGAGTAATCTACACTATCACACACACACAAGTATAGAAACTCACCTTACAAATTCCGCATATTTCTAACATATTTCAAATCAGGCATGAACATCACCTTGCACATGCCGCATATTTCTAACATAATTCAAATCAGGCATCAACAACATATCTTCATGCTTTTTAAACATTCTAAACATTCCACACACACACGTGTGTTCACTGTGGTACTATGATTACAGTTTCCTGATGTCCTCAATCTCAAGGACTTACTTAGTTTCACACCATGGATAGTCGTCGGTTAACCTTCGTCTTATGGATACAACGTGTGCGGTCACGGGCCCCTTATCAAAAGTGTTAATTAGAGTCAGGAGGAGAGTGTGTAGCCTGTGGTGCACCCACGCTCACTGTTGGTATCATCACCACCCTCTCTTTCCCAATGTATTTCTACCAGCCCCATCTTCTACACTCCCAATGTATTGCTATAACCATTCATAGTTTCCAACATTTCAAACACAACCACGATCACACTCAACATGCCATTCACACATATTCTCACTCATTTCCTATTATTTATCATCAATCAATGGCATGTCAACACATATATTCACTCATATTTTTTATCACATCATAGTTTTCATCTTCACACATTATATGTACACACATAATCGGTCACATTACACTTAAACACACTACAATTCCATCACAATCCTATGTCAATCAAATTCATTCCATTACACAGATCATCCAATAATTACCATATGATACTTCATACGAATTTTCATAAAAATCACACATTTTCCTACATTCTACCTCAACTACATTTCATTATCTATCATTATAATGAATTTCAAACTCAGAGATAGGGTAGAGTTTCCCCTTATCTTGAATTAGAGATCCAACACGAAATAATGGTAGAAAATGTCCCCCATGTAGTATTTTGCTCTAAACACATGAAAAACTCCATGAGAAATGAAGAAAACAAAGAAGAGGGACGAAAAACCAAAATCCTAACTTATAAAACTTATCTCCAAGTGTCCCAAATATGATTTCAACCTTCAATCTTGCACCCAACGACTTTGGAGTGACAACCTTCAACCTTCAATTCAATCGGCAAAAATAGGTTAAGAGTCGAGAGAATCAAAGAATGGATGAAGAAAAAGAGTGGAAATGAGTTTTTCAAATACTAAACCCCTTAAATATCCTGGAGTCGCAATATTCTTGCTACAGCCAGATAGCTCTCGCTATAGCGAGGCATCTCTCGCTACAGTGAGGCTCCTTCTCGCTACAGCAAAAATATCAGACCAAACTGCACTCTGATTTCTACATAATCTCGCTACAGCGAGACTGTATTCAAAATATGCTCCTCCTCTGTTATCCTCTCACTGCAGCGAGAATGCAACAGATGCACGCCCTTTGCCTAGGACCTTTTTGCTACAGCGAGAATGCCCCTACAATACACCTCTAGCCTATTTCTCAAACAATCTAGCCCAACCACAAGTCAATATTCACATTTACACTTACATACTTATCCACATATATTCTTACACACATATCTACATCACCACATAAATGAAAAAATGCACAATCAAATGAAAATCCATAATTTATATTAATAATCATAATACTATTATAAAATTTGGGACGTTATAAGAAGAACATAAAAAAAAAGAAGGATTAAAGAAACTTAACTTTCACTATGAAAGATAATAAGATAAAAATATTTGTAGGGTTTGATGAGTATTAAAGCGTAAAATAAATAGATTGTACAACAAAAAGATGTTTCACTTGTCATTTGAGCTATATGGTCTACTATAAGAAGATTTGACATTGAATATTATGTCAAATTTCGACTAGAGTTTCTGTCTTTACTTGTCTATTAGTAGGGAATGTGTGATTTCAAATGGTTGTGGGTGTGGTAGGAGTTTGATGAATTTACCTTTATCAAGTATGTATGAAGGATATAAAACCAGATGGTTTGGAGCCAAAAGGATGCGTGTAGACAATTTAATAATGCATTTGCATAATATTTGTTTAAGAACTTGATAAAATTTTGTTATTCTTGTTGTCAAGTATTGCTCCTTGAATAACTGGTCAATCAATCATTCATCCTTTTAGTTATGAACTTAAGTTTATCTAGCATCTTTTCTATCTTAATGATTGGATGAGAAAATGTGGTAGCTTCAAAAACCTAATCTTGTCATTTGCAAATAAAGACTAACCTTGATATGCTATAGATGTAGTTTGGACAGATAACTTGGTCTTTTACTGGTCAACCAGAGGGTCTAAAATTTTGGTTTTCTTATTTAGTAGAAGTGTTTGTGAGCATGGTGAAGGATTTTAAGAAGTGGTGAGAGGAAGAGTAGATGATGAGGCAATAGACTAAGGGGATAAAAATGAAGAATGACATGAAGGTTCAAATACTTTTAGAGATCCTTTTGATATTTGTTTTTACTTAAGATAATTCTTCTTAGCAAATAGAATATGATTTTGTTGATGGATGACCTCATGAAGAATATGCATCCATAAAGACATAGAGAGGTCAATCACTAGTTTAGAATGAGTTTAAACCTATTTGGCCTTTACTCATTCACTTATAATGGTCACTTGGTGTGTTTGTCAAAAGCCTGCCAACAAGTTAACTCCTTTCTTCCTCTTTTTTGTTTACTTATTCTTTTTCTATTATAATATTTTTCGTTCGTTGTTTCAAAGTAGAACTTCCTACAGAGGAATACATATTTGCTTTAAGTTGGTGACTTTAAATTCAGTTTCAACCACCACTTATTCTTGATTAGTATAACTGATGTGATGAAGGTGAAAAAGTTTTATGAAGAGCATCTCATAATATTTAATTTCTTATTAAAACAGGTAAGTTTAGGAGGATAGAAAGAGTCTAATTTTGATTATGATCATCAAGTGATATATGAAGAACTTTTCTAGTTTGGTGTCATGTTCTTGACACCTTTTCTTGGTGCTATGATATACAACAAATGAAGTAAGTGAGATGTCCATATTAATTACAACAATAATAATTTTCATCTTTTTTTTCAAAGTCATCTTAATTATTTGGAAGCTTAAAATTTCTTGATGTATATCAAATTAATTATGTTTAAAGCATCAAATTAACTCTTTTATGAAAAAGTACTCATACTATATAATGGCATAATATTATAGTGCTAAATAGGTTACAAACCTTCGTAATTTCTCCAAGTTATTCAAATAAATACATCATAAGAGAAACAAAAAGTCTATATGGTAACCCTAAACACATAATTCACATAACAGATAAACTAGCAATATTAGTCATAAGTTATTCCCTAAGCAGCTCATCTTCTACTCCTCTAGTCCACTTAAAAGAGTCATTTTGCATCTATAACATTGTTAAAGGACACAAAATAAAGAAGAGGAAAGTATAACCATTCACAAACTATTTAACAATGTAAATACTAAATGTTTAATAAATAAAAAAAATCAACCATCAAGTATTTCAATGTCTTTTAATTGTATCTTCTCCATGGAGTAATTAATTATCCATCACTTTAATATTGGTTGAAGATTGAGAGTTTCATGCTACAATTTAGTTAGTGGCATAGGTACATCATCCTTCATTTACTCTACTTGGTACAAATTTAACATTAACACACTTCCCTAATTCAAGAGAGCAATTCATTATTATAGACATGGTTGTTTTTCATATTTTTCAGATTTCATGCATCAACTTGCAAAATTCATAAGCTTTTGATGTCACATATTTTGTATTGACATTCATAGTTTTATTTTGATTCCTAAACACTTTTCATATGCTTTATTTTTAGAATTTTTACCATTTTCTAATAATTAAAATAAATTGGGCTTGTTATACATAAGTGTTTAATTTTGTATTTTCAACTATTTTGATCTTTGACTACTCTTTTGACCATAACATTTTTTGCAAATATTTTTTTTAACTGATTCTAATTGCATTGGATTCTACACATTCATGGATTCAAAATCCATATATGGATTGCAGGATTTGGAGTTGTTTTTTATTTTATATAATTTTTTAAAGTTGAGGCAAATGTGCTGAATTTTGTATACAAGATTTCATTTGAACACTTGTTATTAAATATTTGCATTTGGACTTTTAAATACAATTGAGACCCGAATTTTGACCATTTAGCTTATCATAATAGGAACATATAAATAGACTAATGAGACATTAAATTAGATGTGCAATTTTATATTTTAAATTTTCAAATTTGCCTCTTTATCAGAATCCTTATTTTCCCTCTTTTCGATTTCTCTCATCTTTTTCTCATTCATGCTTGGGTTAGTACTTCAATGGAAGACTAAAAATTCCCTTCAATCCACGGAATCCATATGATGTAAATCTTATTTGAGTTTTGGACTAATTGCTCCAAGTTTGTTCTCCTTTTTTCTAATCTCATATTTGCTATTCATGATTATGATTAACTTTCCTGTGGGTTAGAATTCAAATTAGGATCCGATTGATATTTGTTCAGAGGGCAAGTGTACCCATCGAGAAGTAATAAAGGGTTCTTAAATTAAGTTCCCACAATATCGTCCCACAAGAATTATTTTCCAATTACTAAGAATTTCCTAATTCAATTGTTTAAGCTTCAAAGTTATGAGATTAATTAAAAACAAGAATTTATAAAATCAATTATAAAAATAAGAGCAAGGAATACAATGCACGTCTTGGTTAAACTTATCGGAGAGGAACCTAGGGCATATGGGTTTTCTCATTCAATCATTTATGTTATTTTTCTGTTTAACTCTAAATCTGATTTCCTTGTGATTACCAATCATTCATACAAATACTATTAATACCCAATGGTCATGCAATATTAATATTCTTTTCTCTAAATTAACATCCCTAATGGTCATGCAAGACATTAATTTAAGAAAGCTTTAGGAGCCTACGAATTTGTTAATTTAATAACGATTAGAAGAGAAAGATTGGTTTGGTCCACCAAATCCTATGTCTCATTTTACCCTATAGATCTATTAATTAATCGAGGTACGGTCGCCTGACGATATAATTAATTAGGATTAAGAAAGAAGCGCAATAGGATAAAATCTAACCACAAAACAGAAATCAAATTTAGATTCAAACATCAAAATTCCATAAATTCATGAACAATAGTTCCCATAGCCCTAGCTATGGACTTAGTTACTCATGTTAAAGAAAAGAACTAAAATAATCATAAACAAATCCATAATCAAAAGAAATAGCAAACTAGAGTGTGAGATGTGTTCCCGGTCTTCAAGTACGATCGCTCGAAGCTTCAAGTCTTGTCAAGCATGTGCCAAGGATCCCGTGCAAGAGAGACGAAATCAGATGTATTCTAGAGCTAAAGCCAAGATAAAAAGGGGTCCTTTTTTACGATGCCTGAGATCTCCTTTTAATAGGGTTTGAAAACCTTAAAGACTCTTGATAATTGGGCTTCTCGCAGATGAGCACGGCCGTACAAGGCCTTAAGCATGATTGTGAATGGGCTCGAAGC
Organism: Abrus precatorius; assembly: GCF_003935025.1. Lineage (NCBI taxonomy): Eukaryota > Viridiplantae > Streptophyta > Magnoliopsida > Fabales > Fabaceae > Abrus > Abrus precatorius. The sequence continues at coordinate 22,710,752 of NW_020874395.1, forward strand.
ACCCCCCGTGCTTGTTGAAAGGGTCTAGGCGTGCTGACTACTGCAAAGCTCTAATTTTCTATCAATTTGGGCCCAAAACACACCCAAAGTATACTTGCGGCATCTTTATACCAAATTGCATAATTAATAAATAAATTAGTGTAAAACCCAAATAAAATAAAGGTCAAATATGAATATATGGGCTGTAAAAAAGGACCTAATTACAGACTTATCAATATTCTGATTTGATCATTAAATTTGGGTTGAATTAAATGATAATTTGATTTAATTCATAATATGATTCAATTAGGTTATTTGATTAAATTAATAATTAGATTGGGTAATTATCGTAATTCAAATTAAAACCTTGAGATATTGTGATAATCGAAATTACATGTATTTGTGAACTATGGATTGATAATTCATAATATTTTTTCATCAAGTTAGTTACGTATTTATTTTAATTTAATTAATTCAAAATTCGCAAACCCTCAAACTATTACTCACATTATTAAAGAACCTAAAATTAAATTTAATTGAATATGTGTCTCTATGAATCGACTTAGGTTAAGCTCTATATTGCAAAATTCTTAGAGAAAATTAGTTGTTTTGGTAGCGGCTTAGCAATCATCTATCAATTATTCAATACAAGTCCAAGAATCATGGAATTAGTGGGGTTATCTTTCTTTAAGTGTCTATTCTGTAAAAAAAAAAAATATACAAGCATAAATCAGACCCTTATAAAGAGTAATACAAAACATAGTTTCTCTTTGCTGCCCATATAATATCATTGTCTATCCTTAGTTAAGTGGAAATTTCTATTTGATCTAAGAAAGTAATCATCATATATATTTTAGCTCATTCATTAACAGAAGCAAAAATATATCATTGCCTATGCCCTTTTTTTTAATGATAATTTGAAACTTTTATCCCTAAGGAAGCCAATTTTTTTAGATAGAAGAACATGTTGAGTGATTATTATTGAGTTAAGGATTCATTAAGATACTAGTAATTAGCTAAGTTCTGTACTCTTATACTCTACATTAAATTTTAACCCCTAAATATGAGTTTTGAGCCTTTTGAGGATTTTGTTATTTATGGTTCACTTTTCCTCATTGTTTCGTGTGATTATTGTAACACCCTTATTTTGTTATTTATTATTATTACAATTTTTATTAATTGTTTGTACATGTTGTTTGAAATAAAGAGAGTTTAATTAGTGTAAATTGTAGGATGTCTTGTTGTAGGGAGATATTTCTTGTTGTAGTGAGACATGTCGTTCAGAATCAGGCTCTCTAAAGCCCTCTCGCTGTAGCGAGGGATTCTCTCGCTGTAACTAGAATGACAGACAATGATGAATCCATATTTTGACTGATATTTTAGCATAATTCTAACACATTTGATAAGAAAAATATATAAAGAAAGCAAAAAAAACTCAGAAAAAGGGAAGGAATTGAAGTTTTGTTTAAATTTGTAGTTATTTTAGCAATTGTGAAAATTTTACTTAGGAATTAAGTTTTTAATCTTGTTTTTGAAGGAATAAATTGAGCAAGGATCATATCCATGGAGGTTTGATGACAAGGAAGAGGAAAGAAGCAAGTCTGGACTCCAAAAACACAAGAATAAGAAATTGCAGACTGGGCGTGATCACTATTGTCAGTGAAAGTGATCACTTCAGAGCTCAAAGAAGAAGTGAAGCCTGGGCGTTACCACTTTTATCATTAAAAGTGATAGTTCCAAAGAGGAAAAATATCAGGAAAGCTCTGCGTAACCACTATTGTCATCAAAAGTGATCTTTCCAGAGAGTCTTCAACTTGGCGAGTTGCGCGTAGTCACTTTTATCAGCAACAGTGATAACATGCAACTACCTTGGCTCTGCATTGTCACTTTTATCATCAAGAGTGATAGTTCCAGAGAGCTCTCAATATCAAGAAAATGCGCGTGGCCACTATTTCTGGGAAAAGTGTTAACGCGCAACCAAAAACTCTCTGCGTAACTACTATTTCTAATAAAAGTGATGACGTGAAAATTTGGGAAATTTTATAAATACCAGAAACGATCCAGAAAAAAGGGATTCTGTTCATTTTTAGTTTTTTTAGTTAGCTTCTTGTTAGAGGAAGTGAGAGAGAGGAGTGGGGATTCAAATTTCGGAGCTTCACGAAGAGGAATTGGAGTGGAGCAGGCTTCCTTGGCGATTCTGATTTTCTTCTTCTCTTCTTCTCTTTCTTTTCTTTTCTCTGCTGCCATGGCTGTGTAATTTGTTCATAGTTAGGGATTGTAGATCTGAAATGAATGTGTTGAATTGATTTTGGATATGGATTTCAAGCTTTGGAATAGATTGAGTGATTGATTCTGCACTTTACATAGGAATTGAATGGAAATTTGATTAACTAATTTCAGAGGAACTTTTGTCGATGAAAATTGAATTTGTTCTTCAGATCTGAACCAATCACCAAGATTATAGTTTTCTTAGGGATAAGGAACTTTGATCTTGCAATCTTTTGGTTTCTTATACTTAAAGCAATGTTGAATTAAATCAGATCTAAGGAATTAGAATGTTTTAATTGAATGTTAGGTTCACTGAGTTAAGGAATTAACCTCTGAACAATAGAACGTGAAACTGATTGTCTTTCTTTCCAAATGCTTGTTAATTCAGAACTTTATTGATTAAACATTGGAGTTTCGGTGAAGCAATTCCCTAGCTATGGTTTCTTCCTCTGTTATCACCTAATTGTTTGTTTGTTGTTCTGTTTTCTGCAAGTTCATTTTACTTTTAATTGTTCTAGTTTGCTGTTATTAGATGTTACTACTCTCCTTCCAATTTTGAAAAAGCTTAAATGGTTATAATTCTATGAAGTGGTATTTGAAACCTAAATTCCCTGTGGAGACGATATTTGGATCTTAAATTTACTCATTACTTGCTGCAATCCTAGTGCACTTGCTAGTGTTAGATTGCGAACAACAAGTTTTTGGCACCGTTGCCGGGGAATTTTGCATTTCAATATCATTAGTAGTAGAAAAGTAACTAGATTGAGCATTTATTTTGTTGCTTTGCTTTCGAATTGCTTTCTGCATAATTTTACTGCACCTTGTGTAGTATTCTGTATAATTTTGCTGTCTGCTGCATAGAGTTTTTACATCCTTGTTTATCTGCATAATTTCGGTTTTCATTGTTCTTCATATTTGTAATTGCCATTCTGCATATTTTTACATGATTTTACAATTCTGTAACTGCTAGATTTAAGTTTCTATATGCTTTTACTGATAGATTTTGCATGATTTCTGTTGTGCATTTCTGAATATCAATTATAGTTTAATTTTGTTTTAAATTGATTTGTATATGCGTGGTAAAAACAAGAATAAATCAATTCTGGTCTTTGATCCTGACATAGACATAACTTTGAGAAGATTGAGAAAAGAGTCTAGAGTAGAAAAAGCCATAGGGAGTGATAGTGAATTAGAAGCTGTCCATTCTCCAGAATTTCAGAGTAATCCTAGAGTGAAAAGAACATCTACACCCTTGAGACAACCAAATCCAACAATAGAAATGGCAGAGCATAACAGAATTAGAACATTAGGGGACTATGCTATTCCTAACATGCAAGGTTTTAACTCTTCTATAATTAGGCCAACTATTCAAGCCAACCATTTTGAGATTAAACCTGCCCTACTACATTTAGTCCAACAGGATCAGTTTTCTGGAGGAAATTCTGATGATCCTAACTTACATATTTCAAATTTTCTGCAGCTGTGTGACACCATAAGAATGAATGGAGTTAGTGAAGAAACTATCAGATTAAGAGTATTTCCTTTTTCCTTGAGAGATAGAGCAAAATGTTGGTTACAAGCTCAACCACAAGGAAGCATCACAACTTGGATAGAACTTGTGAATAAGTTTCTAACTAAGTACTTCCCTCTATCCAAAGCTGCTAAGTTGAGAGGAGAAATTACATCCTTTGTGCAGCAAGAAGGAGAATCATTGTATGAAGCTTGGGAAAGATACAAAGAATTACTTAGAAAGTGTCCACATCATTGTATCCCAAATTGGATGCAATTGGAAACTTTTTATAATGGATGAATGCAGTAACAAGAACAGTGGTTGATGCTACTGCTGGAGGTTCATTAAATACAAAGTCCTTGGAAGAAGCTCAGAGAATTATTGAGATGATGGCATCTTCAATGTATCAGAATTCAAACTCAAGAAATCAAGGAAGAAATTCTGGTCATGAAGCTAAGGTTCTGGAAACTTTTCTTGCACAGAATCAGCTACAAAATCAAATGTTTTCAAAATAATTAGCTGCCTTAACACAACAAATCAGCAATCTACAAACAGGGAGTATGCCTACCAGTCAGCTAAGTTGTGATTTTTGTGGAGGAAACCATGTAAATGGTGCATGTGAGGCATCCACAAGTGAACCATAAGAACAAGTGAATTATATGAATAATTTTCAGAGACAACAGCCATCATATCCCCCTGGATTTCAATTTTCGAATAATAGAACTCAGCAATATTCTAATTGGAATAATCAATATTCTGCTGCAAAGAATTCTAACTCAAATTTGCCATTTTCTAATGCAGGTCCAGCAACACAACAGCCTTATTTTCAGAGGAATTCATCCACTTAACCTCAAGGAAATCAGAAATTTTCCAAGCCTATGAATGAGAGGTTGACTGAGATGGAAGAAACTATGCTGCAATTCATGAAGGTGACTCAAACAAGTTTTAAGAACCAAGAAGCTTCCATGAAGAAACTAGAAACACAAATCGGACAATTAGCTGAACAACTATCCAGCAGGGATGAAGGAAGATTTCCAAGCAATACAGTAATCAATCCTAAAGAGCAATGTCAAGCCATAACTACAAGGAGTGGAGCTATAGTTGCAAGTCCTAAACCAGCATAAAAGAAAGTAAATGATGCAGCAGAGAGAAAAATTGAACAAGATCTGCAACAAGGAAATTTTAAGCTATTAAAGAAAGACCATTCAGAAGGAAAAGTAGATGTTTCTATGAATTCTGAGAGGAAAACAAAAAAGCAACTCTTTGAGGAAGCTTGTAAGCCAATAGATCCAGAAAAATATAAGTGGCTGCCCTATCCTCAAAGAGTCCAAAATCCTAAACAAGAGGAATAATTTGAAAGGTTTATGAATGTCTTTAAGAAATTACAAATTAACATTCCTTTTGCAGAAGCTTTGGAGCAAATGCCTTCATATGCAAAATTTATGAAAGAACAACTTTCCAGAAAAAGAAAGCTAGAGCATAATAAAACAGTACCTTTGACAGAGGAGTGCAGTGCCATTCTCACGATAAAGCTTCCTCAAAAGCTGAAAGATCCTGGATCATTTAGCATTCCTTATGAAATAGGAAACTACACTGTAGGAAGAGCATTGTGTGACTTGGGAGCAAGCATAAATCTGATGCCATTGGCTGTTCTGCAGAAACTTGGGATAGAGGAAGTGAAGCCCACCAACATTACACTGCAACTAGCTGATAGATCATACACTTATCCATATGGAGTTGTTGAAGATTTATTAGTTAAAGTTGATAAGTTCATTTTTCCTGCAGATTTTGTAATTCTGGACATAGAAGTGGATTCCAACATTCCTTTGATACTAGGAAGGCCATTTCTTGCAACCGGAAGAGCTTTAATAGATGTGCAGAAAGGTGAACTTATGCTTCGAGTTCAAGATGAGAAGGTAGTGTTTAATGTGTTTGAAGCTTTAAAATATCCAATTGAAGATAGTACATGTATGAAGGTAGATATACTGGATGCTTTTATTACACAACGCCATATTAATGAAATTGATGAACTTGCTGTGTTAGAAGAAATAATATCTACAGGGAATAACAAATCTGAACTTCTGCACGAAGAATACATCATGGAAGTGCAGCAGCAACTAGAAGCTCTGCCAATTTAAAAATCTGCAGAAAATTCAGTGAAGGAGAAGCTAGCAAAGGATGATAAAGAAGAGGAAAAGCAAAAGCTAGAGCTGAAACAACTTCCTTCCCACCTACAGTATGCATTTCTGGATGAGAAACATGAAAATCCAGTCATCATCAATAATGAACTTAAGGAAGAACAAGAGGAAAAACTGCTGAGAATTTTGAGAGAACACAAATATGCAATTGGATGGAGTATTGCAGATCTGAAAGGTATAAATCCTTCATTTTGTAAGCACAAAATTTTATTTGAAGAGAATTTTAAGCCTGTTGTGCAGCCACAAAGGAGGTTAAACCCAACCATGAAAGAGGTAGTTAAAAAGGAGGTCATGAAGCTGTTAGATGCAGGAATAATATACCCTATTTCTGACAGTAATTGGGTAAGTCCAGTCCAAGTTGTTCCAAAGAAAGGTGATATGACAGTTATACGTAATGAAAAGAATGAACTCGTCCCTACTAGGACTGTGACTGGATGGAGAATATGCATAGACTATAGGAAATTAAATGATGCAACCAGAAAAGACCATTTCCCATTACCATTTGCAGATCAAATGCTAGAAAGACTTGCTGGACATTCATTTTATTGTTTTCTTGATGGGTATTCAGGATATAATCAAATAGCTGTGGATCCTTTGGATCAAGAGAAAACTGCATTTACATGTCCATTTGGAGTCTTTGCATATAGGAGAATGCCATTTGGTTTGTGTAATGCCCCTGCCACTTTTCAAAGATGCATGCTTTCTATTTTTTCTGATTTGGTAGAAAACATCATAGAGGTATTCATGGATGATTTCTCTATTTTTGGTGATTCTTTTGATGATTGTTTAGCTAATCTATCCACTGTTTTGCAGAGATGTCAAGACACTAACCTTGTGTTGAATTGGGAGAAGTGCCATTTTATGGTACAAGAAGGCATTGTCCTTGGTCACAAAATTTCAGAGAAAGGAATGGAGGTGGACCAAGCTAAGATAGAAGTCATTAGTAAATTGCCTCCACCTATCAATGTTAAGGGAGTTAGAAGTTTTTTAGGACATGCTGGTTTTTATAGAAGATTCATAAAAGATTTTTCTAAGATTGCTAAACCCTTGAGTAATTTACTTATAAATGATGCAGATTTCATATTTGATGATAATTTTTTGCATGCGTTTTCTGTTTTAAAAGAGAAACTGATTTCTGCACCTATTCTTGCAAAACCAGATTGAAAATTACCTTTTGAACTCATGTGTGATGCAAGTGATAGTGCAGTGGGTGCTGTGTTAGGACAGAGAAAAGATAGGAAATTACATGCTATCTATTATTCAAGTAAAGTGTTAAATCCTGCACAAGTGAATTACACAACAACAGAAAAAGAACTTTTAGCTGTTGTATATGCTTTTGATAAGTTTAGATCGTATTTAATGGGTTCAAAAGTGATTATATACACTGATCATGCTGCTCTTAAATATCTTTTTACAAAACAGGATGCAAAGCCCAGATTATTAAGATGGATTCTACTCCTCCAAGAATTTGAGCTAGAGATCAAAGACAAGAAAGGGAAAGAAAATAGTGTTGCTGACCACCTATCCAGATTACCTTTGGAGAGTTCAACCACTGAATCATTGGAAATAAATGAAGAATTTCCAGATGAAAAGCTGTTTGCAGTGGATAACATGCCTTGGTTTGCTGACATTGCAAATTTTAAAGCCACTCAATTTATTCCAAAGAGGTTTACTTGGCAGCAAAAGAAGAAGTTCTTACATGACAGCAAATTCTATGTGTGGGAAGACCCATACCTGTTCAAAATTAGAGTAGATGGGTTACTTAGAAGATGCATTCCACAAAGTGAGCAAGCTGAGATACTATGACATTGTCATAATTCAGAATATAGAGGCCACCATGCAAGTTCAAGGACTGTTGCAAAAGTTTTGCAAGCAGGTTTCTTTTAGCCTACACTCTTCAAAGATGCCAAGAGGTATGTGGAAAACTATGACAAATGTCAAAGAACTGGAAATATCTCAAGAAGACATGAGCTGCCATTAACCAACATCTTAGAAGTGGAACTATTTGATGTATGGGGGATTGATTTCATGGGACCATTTCCCCCATCATTCTCACACGAATACATTCTAGTGGCAGTGGATTATGTGTCTAAATGGGTAGAAGCAATTCCCACCAGATCAAATGATGCAAAAGGTAGTGATTTCTTTTATAAGAAAGAACATTTTTTCAAGATTTGGTGTGCCTAGAGTGCTGATAAGTGATGGAGGTACTCACTTCTACAACAAGTATCTTGAAGCTGTATTAATGAAATATGGTGTGAAGCATAAGGTTGCTACTCCATACCATCCACAAACAAGTGGACAAGTGGAGGTCTCAAATAGAGAAATCAAGCAAATTCTAGAGAAAGTAGTAAACAGCTCAAGGAAGGATTGGTCAAAGAGGCTGGATGATTCATTGTGGGCATATAAAACTGCTTTTAAAACTCCAATTAGTATGTCTCCATATCAGTTAGTATTTGGAAAGGCCTGTCACCTACCTCTAGAGCTGGAACATAGAGCATATTGGACTACAAAATGGCTTAACTTTGATCTGTCAAGTGCTGGAAGGAAGAGAGTTCTGCAGCTGCATGAATTGGAGGAATTCAGACAGCAAGCTTATGAGAATGCAAAGTTGTATAAAGAAAGAACCAAAAGAATCCATGACAAGTTCATTCTGCAAAAAGATTTCAAACCTGGCCAGCAAGTGCTGCTATTCAATTCAAGATTAAAATTGTTTCCAGGAAAACTGAAATCTAGATGGTCTGGACCATTTTTAATTAAGGAGACCTCTCCCTTTGGAGCAATTCTTATAGAAGATCAGAAAACAGGGAGGGAATTCAAGGTCAATGGCCAAGGATTGAAAATCTATCATGGAGAAGAGTTTGCAAGAAACATATCATGCTTGAAATTGGTTCCTCTTGAGTGAGGAACCACTAATGTCAAGCTAGTGACATTAAAGAAGCGCTTTGTGAGAGGCAACTCACATTTCTAACCCAGTTTAAGCTTTCTATAGTGTTTTTAGAATTTTGCATATTAATGTTCTGTAAATTTATGATATTCTGCGAAAATTCTGCAAAAATACTGCTGAATCTGATTTTCTAAGGTGCATTTGGAGGCTGAATCTAAGAATTGATGAGGTGAATGTATAGTTAAGAGTTTAAGATTCTGCATAATCTGATTTTACCAATTTCTGGAAATTTCTGCATAATGTATGTGAATATTCTCCTGAATCTGATTTTCTGAGGCACAATTAAGATACTTGAATTGAGATTCAATGTATGAGTGTGTATTTGATGGATTCGAAAGTGAAAATTGAATTTATTGAGGTTTTAGAGGTATTTGATTAATGAGAGGAGTCACTATTTTGCAGAAAATGAGCCACGCTGAGAGTTCAGTTTGGAGGATCCATGCTGGAACAATCACTTTTTCTGATAAAAGTGATCACGTAGAGACAGATGGGAAAACTATCTCTCTGGATCGTTCCTTTTATTGGCAAAAGTGACTACGCACAGGTAAGTAAACTTCCAATATTTCTGCGTTAGTACTTTTATTGAAAAAAGTTATTACTTTGCTGCGCGTTATCACTTTGCTCAGCAATAGTGATAACGCGCGCCTCACTCTGAAAAATCCACTCTCTGGAACATTCACTCTTTCGAATAATAGTGATTACGTTGGGAACAATTAATTTTACAACGTTCATTTTTGTTTAAAAAAAATTGTCACGTGCCCAGCGTAACCATATATAATCCCTAACCTGAGCACGCACACACACTTTTCATGCTTGAAACTTATCTCTGTCTAAGCTTTCTCTGTAAATCTCACTTTCTGTGTGTGTCGACCTAGAATCAACCAGCATTTCTCATTCAATACTACATCTTCCTGCAAGGTACACTTACTCTCATCCCTCTGTAACTGTAGCTAGGTTTTTCTGCGGTTGAAAATTTGGAAAAATGTATAATGGGGTACTGAGGCACTGTAGGAACAATACACTGAAGAAATCTTCCCTGTCATTTATTGAGCATTCAAATCTGCATTGTACATATTTGAAAAAAAAAATTCTGCAGAAATTGGGTTGACCTAAAAAGAATTTAGTGAAAACGTTGGAACTAAGACTGTTGAATGAGATTAACTGCAACCATACACTGCATGTAATGCAATCGAATGTTTGGAAAATACCAGGACAAGTAATTCTGCATTACTTTGATAGAATAAATTTTTGCTGAGAATGATTGGGTTGCAAAATATGTTTGAAAATTGGTTGAAACTTGAAAATATTGCTCTGCGCTACCCTAATTTTTAATAACAGTGAACACATCCTGAATTTTCAGCTTAGGAGTATCTAAATTTCTTTGAATGTGATGGATTAATGTTGAGCATCTATTCTGTGCATCTGTATAATACATGTTTTGACAGCAGACTTAAATTCATCACACTCTGAAGCTAATTGGTTCAAAATAGAATGAATAATACTCTAAATAGCTGTTCTCTGTCATGTATGTTAGTTTGACGGAAGGGTTGAAATCACATTGCATTATATGAACCACATCTCTGCAGAATCTAAACTGATAGCAACAGAATTTTCTGAAACTGTGGAATTAGAAATTAGAATGCATAACTGTGCTAAAATTGAGATTAGACATTAAATTGGGGATATCTGAAGTGTATATTTGATTGCAAAATGAATACAACTTGTGAATTTTTGCTGTCAGCACAAAATTAGTTTGAAAATTTGGTTAAGACATGTAATTATCTTTCTGCGTTACCCTGATATTTGATAAAAGCGTGCACTCTGAAATTCTACTGTTAGATTTTGCATGTTTTGACTAAGTTGTGCAAATTGGGTGTTAGTATTTGAATGTGGATGATACTATTAGCAGATTGCATGATGTGAAGTATTAGAAAATTTAAATTTCTGCAAACTGCTTGATTGAACTTTCTGCAGTATAAGATTATTCTATGATTCTAAAATTTTAAAATGACAATTACTCCTTTCTTGCAGAAAATTTCAAAATGGTTAGGACTTCATTCAATACACCTGTGGGTCCTCCTAAGAAGAAGCAAGCTGCATCTTCTACCACTCCTAAAAAGAAGCGAGCTGCATCTTCCACAACTCCAACAAGAAGATCCAGCAGAAATCTCCAAGCTGCAGCATCAAAGAGGGCTAGAACTGATGGTGTCTCAAGTTCCTCACCTATTCAGATTTCTGAACCCTCACCTTCTCCTTCACCTCAGACAAGGTCATCTGCACCTGCATCTGAACCTTCACTTTCTCCACCACCTCAGACACAATCTCCTGCACCTTCACCTACACCATCACCTCCACCAAGAACAGCTGCACCCTCAGGATCTTCACCACCTGCCACACATGATCCAAGATTCAGAAGTTTGGCTCATGAAAACTTTTTTAGAGCCAACATTCTAAGAAGAAAAATTGTTCCTGACAGAGCATTCCAAATAGCTGGGAACAATTATCCTGAATTCAAGGAGGAAATCCAGAAAAGAGGCTGCGAATTCTTCTGTGCAACAGCTAGCCTGGGTTGGAGGGAAATAACTCAGGAATTCTATGCCAATGCCATGAGATTTAAAGGAAAAGGAATCCCTAAGTTCAGCTCCATGGTCAAGGGCATGAGAATTGACTTCTCACCAGCAAACATCAACAGGGTGCTGGAAATTAATTCTGCACAACATGCTGCACATCTGGACTTCAAAACATTTAAGAAAAGTCCAGATATTGATTTTGTGCAAATTCTGGAAAGGATTGGGAAACCAGGCACCACATGGGAGCTCAACCAATCTAAGAAGCCAAAGCATATTGTCACCAAGAATCTTCTGCCCTTTGCCAAAGTATGGAGCATGTTTATCTTAAATTCTTTCATGCCTGTCAAACATAGCTCCACACTAGCTGTGAAGAGGGCTGCTCTGCTTTTTGCCATAGTCTCCAACATCTACATAGATGTGGGAGAAGTAATAAGTGAATGTATTTTGGGAATACTGAAGACAAAAAGGGATTCATTAGCCTTCCCTTCAGTAATTACATTACTTTGTGAAGACGCAGGAGTAGAGTTTGGTGATTATCAAGAAAAAATTAGAGCTGCACCATCCATTTATGCAGCTCTGGTCAAAGAGATTTATGTAACTGTTTCCTGCACCTCTGCAGCCCCAATTCCTTCACAATTCAAGAAAGAGAAACCAATGATGATGAAGGACACTCTGAAGCAGCTAGCTGAAGGGCAGAATCAATTGGCTGAAAGGCAGACTGAGCTGCACAATAGCCTCAAAGCTGGAATCATGTTAATGGAATGTATTATGCTGAATATTGGTCAGAAATTGGGAATGACCAAAGAAGAAATGCATCATACTCCAAACTTGGCAGAGAATGCCCAGTGCCTTCGTTCTTCTGTTTTCAAGAATATGCCAATATACAGAACCCACTTTCCTCAGCCACCATTTGAAGAGGTAGTGGAAGAAGAAGAAGAAGAAGAAGGTTCTGATGAGGAAAGCTCAGAAGAAGAAGATGCAGCAGAAGATTAGTTTAGGAATTTATTTTCTGTTATTAGGATTTTGTAAATTTCTATAGTTTTAAACTTTTTGGGTTGTAATCACTATTTGGTACAATTTGTTTTAATTTTCACTTACCTGTTTTGCAATTATATTAGCTTCCTAACTAATTACCTTTCTCTTGCTGCGAATTGATGGAATTCTGGTGTTTTTGTGCAGAGAATATCACACACACAATACTCACACACATTGGATGGTGACGCTTGCACAAGCTGCCATGAAAGGGGGGTTTCATTCTCTACCTCTTATTCATGTGTAGCCTCACATTACACTGAATTATTTTTTAAAAATACTAAATATTAGAGTAAATAATAAACTGCTGGCTGTGAATTCTGTGTGAATTTCTTTTTAAGTTGTTTTTCCCATTCTCAAAATACGATCACACTTGTATTTTCAAAAATGAGGCAGTTGCCACTAGGTGCATATATTTCTGAAAAGTGCATTGTGTTTTCATTAATCCACATGATCACTTATAAATGCCTAGTGAGACTTGAGCTGCCTATTTCTTTTTCTTGTGTGATTAATCAGATTTTACTGTATTCTCTAGAACTTGCCCTTGTTCTTAATTGAATATGCATGTTACAGTTCTCACACACATGATAGAGGCCATGTTTGATATACTTCGTTAGCCTAAAATGCCTTCCCTTATGATTAATTGCCCTAGTTTACCCCTTTGAGCTTAATATTCCCTTTTCTTGAGTTAACTTCATTACACGCCTTGCTGAAAAACCAATTTTACCATTCAAATTGATCAAAGGCATTGTGAGTTTAATCAAGAATGAGTTTTAAAACTAAGTTTGGGGTAGCATTCATTTATGTTGCTTGAGGACAAGCAAATTTTTATGTTTGGGGTAGAGGGGAATAGCAAGCTATCTAAGTTTGAATTCAAAAAGTCAGAAAGTGATAGTAAAAGTGCTGTAGAAAAATGAAAAATTATGCAGCAAAATTGTGGAAAGAGTAAAACATGAGTTCAAAAATAGAATCTAAGTTGAAAAGAGCAAAATGGAGATCAAAAAGAAGAAATTCGCAGTAAACTATTGCAGAGAAAAAGAAAAAAAGAAATTCAAGGAAAAGAAAAGAGTAAATGGAATAAGAGAAGAAAAAGGAAAATGAAAATTATGCTGCACAAGAACAATTTGTTTGCTGTATAATTGAGGGATTTAATGTGAATTGATGCTAAACTAGACTAGTTTTAAAGTCATTCACTCAAAATGCCTCTGATCTTTTGAAATTGCAACTTGTTTCTTATTTTGTTTAGTATCTACCTTAACCTAAGCCCTGTTATAAACTGTAAAAAGTCCTCTTGATGTGTGATTGGCTGTACTAAGCAGAGAAGATGGAGAAATTGGGCAAGCATATGGTAGAGTGTAGCTGAATTGATGATTAAAGAGAGAAAACAGTACCTAAACACTACTAAGAAGTGAGGGAAACACTGTCCAGTGAGAAGTGATCATGATTTTTAATGTTTCTCACATGAACTTGGCTGATATATATTCACTTAGATAGCAATTCTTGCTCCAAATTTGATGAATGCATTGTGATTGCAATGATGAGTAATTGGATGAACATCTTAAATGAAAATTTTGCAGAAAACACAGAATTGGAAATTGAAAAATCTGAGAAAAGCAGTTTACTAATTGGTTTTTGAGAAGTGGAACTTACCCTTGGTTTAGTTTGATTTGCTTGAGGACAAACAAAAATTCAAGTTTGGGTTAGTGATGAATCCATATTTTGACTGATATTTTAGCATAATTCTAACACATTTGATAAGAAAAATATATAAAGAAAGCAGAAAAACTCAGAAAAAGAGAAGGAATTGAAGTTTTGTTTAAATTTGTAGTTATTTTAGCAATTGTGAAAATTTTGCTTAGGAATTAAGTTTTTAATCTTGTTTTTGAAGGAATAAATTAAGCAAGGATCATATCCATGGAGGTTTGATGACAAGGAAGAGGAAAGAAGCAAGTCTGGACTCCAAAAACACAAGAATAAGAAATTGCAGACTGGGCGTGATCACTATTGTCAGTGAAAGTGATCACTTCAGAGCTCAAAGAAGAAGTGAAGCCTGGGCGTTACCACTTTTATCATTAAAAGTGATAGTTCCAGAGAGGCAAAATATCAGGAAAGCTCTGCGTAACCACTATTGTCATCAAAAGTGATCGTTCCAGAGAGTCTTCAACTTGGCGAGTTGCGCGTAGTCACTTTTATCAGCAACAGTGATAACGCGCAACTACCTTGGTTCTGTGTTGTCACTTTTATCATCAAGAGTGATAGTTCCAGAGAGCTCTCAATATCAGGAAAATGCGCGTGGCCATTATTTCTGGGAAAAGTGTTAACGCGCAACCAAAAACTCTCTGCGTAACTACTATTTCTAATAAAAGTGATGACGTGAAAATTTGGGAAATTTTATAAATACCAGAAACGATCCAGAAAAAAGGGATTCTGTTCATTTTTAGTTTTTTTAGTTAGCTTCTTGTTAGAGGAAGTGATAGAGAGGAGTGGAGATTCGAATTTAGGAGCTTCACGAAGAGGAATTGGAGTGGAGCAAGCTTCCATGGCGATTCTGATTTTCTTCTTCTCTTCTTCTCTTTCTTTTCTTTTCTCTGCTGCCATGGCTGTGTAATTTGTTCATAGTTAGGGATTGTAGATCTGAAATGAATGTGTTGAATTGATTTTGGATCTGGATTTCAAGCTTTGGAATAGATTGAGTGATTGATTCTGCACTTTACGTAGGAATTGAATGGAAATTTGATTAACTAATTTCAGAGGAACTTTTGTCAATGGAAATTGAATTTGTTCTTCAGATCTGAACCAATCACCAAGATTATAGTTTTCTTAGGGATAAGGAACTTTGATCTTGCAATCTTTTGGTTTCTTATACTTAAAGCAATGTTGAATTAAATCATATCTAAGGAATTAGAATGTTTTAATTGAATGTTAGGTTCACTGAGTTAAGGAATTAACCTCTGAACAATAGAACGTGAAACTGATTGTCTTTCTTTCCAAATGCTTGTTAATTCAGAACTTTATTGATTAAACATTGGAGTTTCAGTGAAGCAATTCCCTAGCTATGGTTTCTTCCTCTTTTATCACCTAATTGTTTGTTTGTTGTTCTGTTTTCTGGAAGTTCATTTTACTTTTAATTGTTCTAATTTGCTGTTATTACATGTTACTACTCTCCTTCCAATTTCAAAAAAGCTTAAATGGTTATAATTCTATGAAGTGGTATTTGAAACCTAAATTCCCTGCGGAGACGATATTTGGATCTTAAATTTACTCATTACTTGCTGCAATCCTAGTGCACTTGCTAGTGTTAGATTGCGAACAACAGACAACAAGAGAAAAATGTCTGGTTTTTCTCTCTATAGCGAGAAAGTTGTGAGTTTTAGGAGCATTTAAAGAACATCCAGCCTAGAAACCTTTATTTTAGAACCAAACAACTTCCCTTCTCTATTCTCTCTCTCTCTCCCTTCTGAGAGAAAACTCTTCCAAACCTCAAACTTGTTCCAAATCTAAGCTCATACGTCTATTCTATCCAGATCTAAGTAAGTTTCTCGGAGCTTAGATATCTAATTTCATTCCTATTTCTCTGTTTTATCTTAATCAAAGGTTTTATGCTTTGTAATACTCAAGGAAACCTTGATCTATAAGACGATATTCTCCATCAGGATCATTGTACCTCTCTCTTGGATCTCCAGCAAAACCCGGTCTAAGAAACCTATTTCTAAGTAAGGAAAGTTGATCCCAAATCCTAACTCCTTTTTATGTATTTTGGTTTGAAACTACTAGGTTTTTCTATTAGAACCCTAGAATCCTAATGTTTTCTTAAATCTCAAGTGTAGGAATAGGGATTTTTAGACATGAAAAACCCATGATTATTTTTAGAACTAGCTAAATACAATTTTGTAGTAAAAGCTCTGAACAAAATCGTTTTGAGAAATATTATGATTTTATTATTAAACATTATTCAGGTGTAGTTAGTATTATTGTAACGACCTTTTTCTAACAACGAAAATGCCAATTTTTTTACCCTTTAAATTGATTCTTATTCTTAGTGAATCATTCTCATACAGTCTGCCATATGTATATTCTAATCAAGCAAACACACTTTCAATTACAAGCAACTTGTCAGACTTTCTTCCTTGGTAGTCCTAGAGACTGACTTAACATTCGGACAAGGCATAAGGCGTCCTATACCACTTTACACCTTGTACTCTAAGGATCTAATATGTCCCATACCACATTAGTTCATAAGGTAAATGCTAAATCCTTAACTAGTATCATACCAATTTGGTAAAATCCAATATCAAAGAATTACTCACCCACTGACTCTAATAACCCTAGTTAACATATGGAATTTCATATGTACATAGGAATTCCCTTGTGCAACCATGATCCGACTGACACAACTGTGTTTCTAGTTGTAACAATCTTGGTAACAGAATCTTCTTATAATCCTCAAGTATACTTGTGCCCCTGGACACAACATCGAAGATTTGCAAAACAAGAATAAAAGAGAGGGCTGAGACTTTTCACATACTCATAAAAGCAGTTAGAACTTGAAAGGAATGAAAGAAATAAACAGGAGAAAGTATACTCTTATGTAAAACATTGACTTTAAAAAATCAACTTAACCAATATAATATAAATAATTTCATTCATTCACAAGCAGACACCTCATACATTTCCAATTCAATGCTAGACCATGATGCATAGGACTTATGCATATGCTGACTTTTGGTTTGGCTTAAAATAATTTGTTATGCTTATGTGACTCTTGAATCCATTCCTATCATTAGAAGTTGTTGGCAGTTTCACTAGCCAGCCTACATTTCGCATGTATGGTGGGGACTCAAACCTCCACCGATTGATCTAGCTCGACCAACATGATAAGTTTCAGGAGAAGGTCAGGGTAAAGGAGCATTGCGTGGAGACTCCCAGCCAGAGTTCTGGGGCCTATGACACTTACAGGGCTATTGGTAAGTCACCCAACTCCATTAAATCCCCTAGACGTTGAGATCCTCCTTATCTTTCACCAATAGCAGTTATAAAATAACCTCATGACTTCCTTCACAGGGAAGAGGTATCCACACCCATTGCCATCTGAATAGTTTATTTCTCTTTAGAGCTCAATCTCCATATCACGCACACAGGTGCCAATTCAAATCAGGATTAATATCTCATATTGTTTCATATCACGCACTCAGGCGTTGGTTTAAATCTAGGATTAACATTCCATGTTCAATGTTCGGAGGGCAAGTGTATCCATCGAGAAGTAATACAGGGTTCTTAAATTAAGTTCCCGAAATATTGTCACATAAGGATTGATTTCCAATTACTAAGAATTTCCTAATTTAATTGTTTAAGCTTCAAAGATATGAGATTAATTAAAAACAAGAATTTATAAAATCAATTATAAAACTAAGAGCAACGAATATAATGCACATCTTGATTAAACTTATCAAAGAGGAACCTAGGTTCATATGAGTTTTCTCATTCAATCCTTTATGTTATTTTTATGTTTAACTCTAAATCTGATTTCCTTGTGATTACCAATCATTCATACGAATACTATTAATACCCAATGGTCATGCAATATTAATATTCTTTTCTCTAAATTAACATCTCCAATGGTCATGCAAGACATTAATTTAAGAAAGCTTAAGGAACCTATGAACTTGTTAATTTAATAATGATTATAAGAGAAAGATTGGTTTGTTCCACCTAATCCTTTGTCTCGTTTTACCCTATAGATCTATTAATTAACCGAGGTACGGTCGCCTGACGATATAATTAATTAGGATTAAGAAAGAAGCGTAATAGGATAAAATCTAACCACAAAATGGAAATCAAATTTAGATTCAAACATCAAAATTCTATAAATTCATGAAAAATAGTTCCCATAGCCTTAGCTATGGACTTAGTTACTCATGCTAAAGAAAAGTGTTGTTTGTAATCTAACACTAGCAAGTGCACTAGGATTGCAGCAAGTGATGAGTAAATTTAAGATCAGAATATCGTCTTCACAGGGAATTTAGGTTTCAAGTACCACTTCACAGAATTATAACCATTTGAGCCATACGAATTTTGGAATGAGATTTGTAACATATAACAGCAGTAAACCAAAGCAATTAAAGCAAAGAACTTGCAGAAAAACAGAGTATGTAATGAAATGAGATAGGAATGAAGAATAGTTAGGAATTTACTTCACAAGAATATCAGTATTAATTCAATTATGCCTCTGAACATTCAAGAACTTGGTTAATTGACAATCAGTTTCACATAGCAATAGCCAAAGGTTAATTCCTTAACTCATTGACCCTAACAAGCAACTAAACCACCCTAATTCCTTAGGTGAAGTTCAATTCCAAGTTGCATTAAGACTTAGAACCTTAAGATTACATAATTAGGTCTCTTTATCCCTAAGAAATCCCTAAATTCTGATTGCTAACTCAGATCGGAGAAGCAAATCCAACTTTCATTGGTAATTGTTCCTCTAAGATGAATCAAATGAATTTCCATTCATAGATTGCAAGAAAAACATAATTCACAATTCAATTAATCCAAGAACTCAAAATTCAGAAGCAAGAGTCAAATTAATACATCAATTCGAGTTCCATAAACCCCTAACTACAAGAAAACTACTTAGACATGGGAGAAGAGAAAGAGAAAGAAGAAGAAGAAGAAGAAGAAGAACTCCAAGAAGTCATGGCCGGAAGCTCCAATCCGATTCCTCTTTGTGGAAGCTTCAAGACTTGACCCCAATCTTCTCTCTCAATCTCTCTCAACGAGATATAACAGAAAAACAGAAAAATAAAACTGAACCCTCAAAAATCTGCACGTTTCTGTTATTTATAGAATTTCCCAAATTTGCGCGTTATCACTTTTATGAGAAATAGTAGCCACGCAGAAAGTTTATGGTTGCGCGTTAACACTTTTGAGAAAAAGTGTCCACGCGCAACTTTCCTAATATTGAAGGCTCTCTGGAACTATCACTCTTGCTGATAAAAGTGACTACGTAGAGCTCAAGTGGTTGTGCGTGATCACTCTTATGAATAAAAGTGATTACGCACAACTCGCTAAGTTGAAGGCTGTCTGGAACGTTCACTTTCGCTGATAATAGTGGTTACGCAGAGCTTTTCCTGATATTTGCCTCTCTGGAACGCTCACTTTTACTGATAAAAGTGACAACGCCCAGGCTTTCTTCTTCTTTGAACTCTGGAGTGATCACTTTTACTGACAATAGTGATCACGCCTAGTATACACTTTCTTGGTCTTGTGTTTTTGGAGTCCAGACTTGCTTCTTTCTTCTTCCTTGTCTTCAAGCCTCCATTTCCATGATCCTTGCTCAATTTATTCCTTCAAAAACAAGATTAAAAACTTAATTTCTAAGCAAAATTTCTACAATTGCTAAAATAACTACATATGTAAACAAACTTCAATTTCTTCTTTTTTTCTGAGTTTTTCTGCTTTCTTCATATATTTTTCTTATTAATTGTGTTAGAATTATGCTAAAATATCAGTAAAAATATGGATTCATCAAAAAGAACTAAAACAATCATAAACAAATCCATAATCAAAAGAAATAGCAAACTAGAGTGTGAGATGTGTTCCCGGTCTTCAAGTATGATCGTTCGAAGCTCCAAGTCCTGCCAAGCATATGCCAAGGATCCCGTTTGAGAGAGACAAGATCAAATGTATTCTAGAGCCAAAGCCAAGATGTCAAAAACGGTCCTTTTACGATGCCTGAGATCTCCTTTTTAATAGGGTTTGAAAATCCTAAAGATTTTTCATAACTGGGCTTCCCGCAAATGAGCACGGTCGTGCAAGGTCAAGAATAAAAATCCTATTATGCCTCAATCATATTAAAAACATGCAATTAAAAAGAGAAGTCTTAAGTCGGTTCCATGTCAAGTTCTAGAGCACAAATCATAAGGAGATAATCACACAAAACAATGAAGAAAGGGGTACAATTAATTAAATTAAGATAGAAATCTCCTTTAAGGCTCAAAACTCACATTTGTGGGTTAAAGTTTAATGTAGAGCATAAAAGTAAGGAACTTAGCTAATTATTAGTTTCCAAATGAAAGTATAATGTCAATGATAATCACTCAACATGTTCTTTTATCTGGAAAAATTAGGTTTCATGAGGGAAAAAGTTTTAAATTATCATAAAAAAAATAGCATAGACACTTTACTCAAGAACATGCAATAAAAATCATATAATTAGGAACTACTCCCCCATACTTAAAGCGAAACATTGTCCTCAATGTTTGAAAGCAATCAAATTAAAAGCATGCAAAGAGGGCAATTGAATAAAAGGAAAGAGGTTCCCTGATAATTCTTGGCACGACGGCTTCAGGTGAGGGAACACGGCTATGTTGAAAACTTAAGCACGTCCATGCTTATGATGTAAAGCTTCTCTCACAACTGCGACTAAATGCACGGCCGTGTATGTGATGAGCACAGGCGTGCTTCCAAATCAGAGCTCAAAAGTATATGCAGGAACAATTAACTCAGTTCTTGCAATCCTTCAATATGCTTATTCTTTATTATAAAAATAAAATAACAATAGTAAAATTAAAATAAACAAAAAGAAATAAAATTAAAATAAAATAAAAGACACAAGTTGCCTCCTGGGAGTGCTTGTTTAACGTCACGAGCCTGACGTTCCTGTTAAATCATGGTGGGAAGAAGGCATGAGTCTCAGAGATGACTCCCTTGATATGCAATTGTCTCCCCAACAACTTTGCCTCCCCAACACCTATTACATCAGAAAAATTATTCATAAGATAGGGATTAGAATAAAGAGAAGAAAATTTAAGCTCTAAATCAGGAGGCTTATTAATGGATGGTTTAAGCTTTTGTCTTTTCTTCTTCTTATATTGCTTCCTCCTTGGCATTCTTCTAGTAGTTCCATGCTTCACATAAATTGGAAGAGGAGAAGCAACATCCATAGTGCTCACAAAGTGACAGCACTCTTGGCTAGAAGGGTACTTGAAAGAATTGAAAACTTGAAATCCAACTTCCTCATCATCTAGCCTCAGTGTAAACTTCCCTTCTTGTACGTCTATGATGGCCCTAGCAGTGGCCAGGAACGGTCTCCCTATTATGATGGGGACATCATCATCTTCCTCTATGTCAAGTACCACAAAGTCAGCAGGAAATATAAACTCTCCAACTTTTACTAGTATGTTCTCCATTATGCCTTTGGGGTATGTGATCGACCTATCTGCCAGCTGAAGTGACATGGAGGTCGGCTTAAGTTTATGCATTCCAAGCTTCCTGAAAACAGAATAAGACATAAGATTAATACTTGCTCCTAAATCACATAAAGCCTTATCAATATGATTTTTTTCAATTATGCAAAGAATAGTAAAACTCCCTGGGTCCTTAAGCTTAGGTGGAAGCTTTTTAAGGACTATAGCTAAGCACTCTTGGGTGAGCTTCACAGTTTCATGTGCTTTCAACTTCCTTTTATTGGTCAAAATCTCCTTTAAAAATTTAGCATATTTGGGCATTTTGGAGATAGCATCAATGAAAGGCATATTAATGTGCACTTTGCCCAATAAGTCTAAGAACTTGTGGAACTCTTCATCATAAGGAGGGTGACCTTGCAGCTACTGTGGGAAAGGTATATTAAGCTCATAGGCCCTTGGTTGAATAAGAGGTTCTTCCTTCTTTTCCTTTTTAGGCTTTTTGCTTGAAGCACGGTCTTGCTCATAGTGATGCACGACCGTGCTTTGAGAATTGTCATGGGCGTGCTTGTAAAAGCACAGTCGTGCTTCTATTATAGCAGGGGCGTACTCATCAGTAAGCACAGGCGTGCAAGTAGAATCAGCATGGGCGTGCTTCTCTATAAGCATGGGCGTGCATGTGCCTTTGTTCTGCAATTCTTGCAGTTTTTTCCCACTTCTAAGGATAATGGCATTGCATTGCTCCTTTGGATTAGGTTCAGGCTGAGATGACAATGTTCCCACCACTCTTTGACTCAGAATGTTCGTAATTTGCTCCAATTGTGCACTCATCTTGTAAGAGTTAGCTTGTATTTCAAATTTAACCTCTGCGAACCTCTTATCAGTTCTCTCAATATGTTGGTCTAACTTGGATTCAAGCTCTGTCATCCTCTTATTAGAGTAATGCACATATTGCATCATCTGTTCTTGAAAGTTGGACTGAGATCTAGGAGCTTCTTTTCCTTTAGGTCTTCCTCCCTGACTTTGCACATGAGGAGGGTGATAAACACTTGAATTTTGACTTCCAAAGCCATTCCCCCAAGAGTTAGGAGGATTACTCCTCCACCCCGAACTGTGATTGCCCATGAAGTTTGCCTCTTCTTGCTTAAATTCTGGGCTTGCAGGAGCTCTTATAGGTTGGTCTTGAGCCTTCATTAAAGATTCTAGTTGCTTTGCAAGGGCTGCCATGTGGTTCATTAGTGGGCTGCTGCTCTCTGCTTGGTAGACTGGAGCAGTCTCTTTCCTCTTGATGTTGTAAGAGCCAGTAGTGTGCCACTGAAAGCTAGAAGATGCAATCTCATCTATTAGTTTGTATGCATCATCTGGATCTTTTCTTATGAGGGACCCTCCTACTGCGACATCAATTGTAGCCCTGGTAGTGATTGATAGGCCACTGTAAAAAATTTGTACCTGTCTCCTAATCAATTGGATTTTTATAACCTTATTTCCTCTCATTCCTAGCTCATTAGTCCTTTTTTGTGCCTAATTGGTTTGAATTGGATCATTTTATGATGTTTGAATTTTATTTGGGCTTTATCTAATTTTTCTAGTATTTGGCAAATTCTGATACTGTTTTGGTTTCTAGACCATATCTTGAGTTGTAGAACTCATTTCATTGTGATTCTTGATTTGTAGGAATGTTAAGAGAAAGACGCACAATTCTTATGAGAGGTCAGAATCCAATTCTAATGATAAGAAGCTGAAATTGGGCCTGGAAAAAGTCAAAATGCTGCACTCGCGGTTTCTGACCTTGGTACAGTATTTGGACCATATCTCAGTCCACAGATGTCCATTTAAGCCCATTCTAGTTGCGTTTTGAAGCTAACATCAAGGTCTACAATTTTTCTTCATATCAAGAATCAAATCGGATAGATTTTCATGGCAAAAAATGCCACACAATATCTTCTCAAATTTAGCATGGATGTTGGGCAGCAATTACAAGCATAACTTTCCCTCCAAAATTCAAACGTGAACAAATAAGGATTCCAGAGACAGCTATTGAGTAGAGGATTAATGTAATTGAATAATTATTAATTAGTTTTTACTTTTTAACCCTTAAGAGCCTGTATTTAAATTAGGGCAGCAGGCTGTAAAAGGGTAGGTGGAGACGTTAGGTTAGATTAGGTTTATGTTTTAGGTGTTTTCTTCTTATTTTTCTCTTCCGTTTTTACCTTTCATTTTCCTCCATTAATGGAGAATTAGACTTTCATCTAGTCCAAGGATTGAAAAAGGGCTGAGACACTCTTGAGGATCGGTTTCACAATTTATTCAACAACAAATTCGGTTTCATCTCTTCCTTCTTTCTCCTTTTGCTAATTATAATTTCAAATTGAAGTTCTTCGTTTGGATTGATAATTGTGCAGTTATTTTGTTACATATTATTTGGTTGAATTAACATAAATCGATTAGGTTCTAGAGGTTTCTGAACTTTGAGCGAATTGTGTGTTAATCGAATGCATGAGGGTTCTCGTGTGAATGCTTAATTTGAATTGAGGTTTCATTCGAATTTAATGTTAATCACTAATTTGTTGGTTGATGCATCTTCTTGAAATCTGGTGATAGAGTGGTCGTAGTTCTTCTAAATTCTTGTATTAGAGCCTTTAATTCTTGTTAATATTCTATAAATCAAACCCCCTCTAAATTTATAATAATATAATGTTATCATCATTGGGAGACGACTCGGATTGCACCTCTTACTACATAATTTTTATGCAATTTGATTTTTAATAATTTGTCCAAGCGCGACACTCGCGATCATCTCCACGTCGAAAAATCATGATGAGAACATCTCCTTAAAAGCTTTCCAAATCACTCCCATGCTTCGAATAAGGATTCTACTTTATATTGTTGGAAGCAACATATCTCCATCATAAGCTTAGAGGACCTTGATGGGGGAAAGTACTTTCCCAAGAATTGTTAAGTGAGATCCTCCCAAGTTCTGATGGAGTTGGCTGGGACCATGCATTCACCTTTTTAGATACTGAGAAGGGGAAAAGGCGGAGTTGAATAGCATCGTTGGAGACTCCATTGTATTTGATGGTGTTTGTCAATCAGAGGAACTTTGTCAAATGGAGATTGGGGTCTTCATTAGGCATGCCTCCAAACTGTATCGAGTTCTGGACCATGGTTATGAGTACTGGTTTCAATTCAAAATTGTTGGCCTCCACATTAGGTGCCGCAATGCTTCTAGGAGTACCTCTAGCAATGGGTGTTATGTAATCTTGAATTGATCTCTTTCCCTCTGTCATTCTTTGCTCTCTCACTTCTTTTCTTTGTCTACGTGTTGTTCTTTCAATCTCCGGATCAAATAAACAAGTTGTAGAGCACTTAGAACAAGTGAGCATACATTAAAAGAAATTATGAAATAAAAAAATTAAAATAAAATAAATACAAAAATTATAAAAAAAAATTTTTAACAATAAACAAAACAGAATTAAAATAAAGTAAAACACAAATTGCTTAGATCAATTAAATTTGAGATTTTCTTAATATTGAAAAAGCAATCTCCGGCAACGGCTCCAAAAACTTGTTCGGAGGGCAAGTGTACCCATCGAGAAGTAATAAAGGGTTCTTAAATTAAGTTCTCGAAATATCTTTCCACAAGGATTAATTTCCAATTACTAAGAATTTCCTAATTCAATTGTTTAAGCTTCAAAGATACGAGATTAATTAAAAACAAGAATTTATAAAATCAATTATAAAAATAAGACCAAGGAATACAATGCACGTCTTGGTTAAACTTATCGGAGAGGAACCTAGGGCATATGGGTTTTCTCATTCAATCCTTTATGTTATTTTTCTGTTTAACTCTAAATCCGATTTCCTTGTGATTACCAATCATTCATACAAATACTATTAATACCCAATGGTCATGCAATATTAATATTCTTTTCTCTAAATTAACATCCCCAATGGTCATGCAAGACATTAATTTAAGAAAGCTTTAGGAGCCTACGAACTTGTTAATTTAATAACGATTAGAAAATAAAGATTGGTTTGGTCCACCAAATCCTATGTCTCATTTTACCCTATAGATCTATTAATTAACCGAGGTACGGTCGCCTGACGATATAATTAATTAGGATTAAGAAAGAAGCGCAATAGGATAAAATCTAACCACAAAACGGAAATCAAATTTAGATTCAAACATCAAAATTCCATAAATTCATGAACAATAGTTCCAATAACCCTAGCTATGGACTTAGTTACTCATGCTAAAGAAAAGAACTAAAATAATCATAAACAAATCCATAATCAAAAGAAATAGTAAATTAGAGTGTGAGATGTGTTCCCGGTCTTCAAGTACGATCGCTCGAAGCTCCAAGTCCTGTCAAGCATATGCCAAAGATCCCGTGTAAGAGAGACGAGATCAAATGTATTTTAGAGCCAAAGCCAAGATGTCAAAAACGGTCATTTTACGATGCCTGAGATCTCCCTTTTAACAGGGTTTGAAAATCCTAAAGATTCTTCATAATTGGGCTTCCCACAGATGAGCACGGCCGTGTAAGGCTTTAAGCACGACCGTGCATGGGCTCGAAGCACCCCCGTGCTTGTTGAATGGGTCTAGGCGTGCTGACTGCTACGAAGCTCTAATCTTTCATCAATTTGGGCCCATAATGCACCCAAAATCCACTTGCGGCCTCTTTATACCAAACTGCACAATTAATATATAAATTAGTGTAAAATTCAAATAAAATAAAGGTCAAATATGAATATATGGGCTGCAAAAGAGGGCCTAATTACAGACTTATCATTCTACTATTCAGACAATTTTGATAAGAGATTGACATATACTTTTACCAATGCTTTCAAGCACAGCCGCTAAGGGTCGCTAGCTCACTAGCCTTGTCTCTTTCTTTGAATTCCCAATTTTTATCCACCTAGTTAGTTTACTACTCATGATTGAAAAGATGTTAGATTTTCACAAACATTTGCTTTCCTTGATTCAATCATTAAGGTTCTATTACAAATTCTAGGTCAAAGACAAGTAAGTGGCTAGACTCAATAGTATGGTCATACTTACACATGTCAATTCTCTCTAAGCGTTCTCATTAACACATACACACCCCTTCACGGTCTCATAATCACAATGGGGGCCTCAATCCACCTGCCTATGCATCTCTACATGCTTTCAACCAACTATGGGTCATCAATTAACATGTGCTAAACTAGATTTTAAAATCATGCAATCATCACATTCATATTCAAATGTCACAATATGTGCAAGACTTATGCATATACAAATAATAGCATATTCAAAAGCACAATGCCTCAATCATCTCCAGTAAAGGTGAATTTTATTCTTGTAGGCGTCCTACATTAGGTTTGTCTAAGTTTCCCTCTGACAGTTTATTCAATCTTTTCATCAGACACTTTAATATATTCAACGATTTAGATTTTATTATTATTATTATTTTCTAAATCCACTAGTATAGTTAACATGACTAGTATTCTATCAAACATAACCTAAGTCATTTTGTTCCTATTCTACACCACATTCAATTAAATTTTCTAAAGGGTCAGATACCTTATTCGAGGCTTCATTTTCTATTACCTTTTTCACCCATTATTGGAATATCTATTAACTTGTCCAATTTCTTGCTTATTATAAATTAGTGTAATTAAGCTTAGCATGACTTAAAGTTATGAGGCTCGGTGGTTCATTAGATTGCCTAAGCAATAGTCTAGTTAAGAGTTCATATCCTTTTCTAAATTATCAAGAATAAATTGCCTAGGTGTTTCTATCTAGCATAGTTTGGTTTGATTTTACTAAGTAATAGAATATATATGTCAATTACAGCTTAGTCCATTCAACAAGTTTTTGTGTACTTAGTGCTATTCTGTAAAGGACAATTTCCATTCTCCTTGGTATTCATTAAGTTTAGGAGTCTAAACCTTACCCTGAAATTTTGCTTAACTTAGTATTCAATTACATAATTTCACACATACATATGCTCCACAGTAATATAATCAAACATATCAATCTCAATATTAAATACATGTCTATAGACTCAATTTTCAAGAGCTTTCAACCACACACAACATTCATAATTTCATCAAGTGTATTCTAATCCATTCACTTAACTCCTAACTAGAGTCATATGAAAGTTTCCCCCCTCACCTTAGAGAGTAACTCAGTTTGGTGAGGAAAGACACTCCACTTCCAGCCTTGTTTTGGTTGTACTCGCGTTTTTTTTCTCAACAAGATCGACAATCGTCCTTTCCAAGTGGTTCTTGCGATTGAGTCCATAACTTACTCGTTTAGAATCCGAATGAAGCATGTGGGGTACCGATGTGTTTCTCATCCAAGAATGCAGACACTAAGCTCATTAGAGGAGATTTTCAATTGAGTCAAATAATTTTAGTTAACTAAACATAGTATCGGTACAACATAGTGCTTAGTTTTGAACAACTAGAATTTCAAGTTTCGGTACACTTACCAAATGTAGTGTAATTAAGTGATATAGTATCCAAATCGTGCTCAAGATAGTTCTTTGGAAAGATAAAACTATCATGATCTAGAGAATGGGTTGCTGACTTATCCTCGTTCTTTGGGGGAAGCAAATAGAATCTAAATCAAGCTTGGGATAGCTTGTTAGAGAGCTTATATAACTTAGAATATAGGAACACGGTTAGGAAATGTTTTCCACATGCATGCATAGTTTTCCAGAAATTGAGAGAAAGTTGATGCCGCATGCAATTTCATAAAAACATTTTCTGCACAATTTCGCATTTGGCAGCTTGAAAGCTTTTTTTACCAAAAGCAAGGGAAATGACCTCCAAATTGAGTTTCGTAGAAGGGTTTTGGAAAGTAACATCCTAAGGATTATGGAGATGTTCATAAAATAATTTTCCATGCATGCAGGTAGTACAGAATAACGATTTTACAGAGATGTGTTTCGGTTGTTATGGATTGTTTTGGTAGATTTGAGATACTTAGTTCGTGCATGTCGTTGAAACATCAAATGGACTTCAAATTGTGCATAAGATGCCTTGATGAAAAAGTTATGTCATAAGGAACACAAGTATGGGAATGCATGTCAATAAAATCACATGAAAGTGGTTCAAAAAGAAGACTTTTGCTACTGTTAGCAGAGAAAACACAATTCTGAGATAGCTTCATTAATTTGTGATCCAAATCAAGTCTAACCAATTTTATTTGAAAGCTCAGACATTGAGGTTTATAAAAATGTGCTCATTCAAATTTTTGGAAATAAAGATTGGTCGTAGCACTCACATTAATGCAGAGTGTGTCTGCTGATTTTCAAAATGAGACCTCCACTTGTCCTGATATTTTGACTTAGCAAATGAGATCGAGAATGGGCTTAAGATAGCTTGTTGGAAAGATCTAGTTACAAGGATTTCATAAGTGTTTATGAATGTTCATAAAGTTGG
This sequence comes from Abrus precatorius, assembly GCF_003935025.1. Classification (NCBI taxonomy): domain Eukaryota; kingdom Viridiplantae; phylum Streptophyta; class Magnoliopsida; order Fabales; family Fabaceae; genus Abrus; species Abrus precatorius. The sequence continues at coordinate 22,739,872 of NW_020874395.1, forward strand.
ATGAAGAGGGATATAAAAACACATTCTTTTCTCCTTGATCTTTGCTCTAAATCTTACTCTGAAAGTGGCTATGAAAAGCTAATGAAGTGTATTGTGTGAAGAAATAAGGCCAAGTTAAAAATAAGTAGGTTTAATGTTGTTACAATTCTAAACACTAGCAAGTGCACTAGGAATTGCAGCAAGTAATGAGTAATTTTTAAGATCAGAGTATCATCTCCACATGGAATTAGGAAATCATTATCAATTCACAGAACAATAACTAGTTGAGCTATCAAAATTTGCAAGAGTTGTAACATTCAAAAAACAAGAAACAAGAAAAATTAAAAGGTAAAGAATTTGCAGAAAATAGACTACAAATTTGATGTTGAAATTAGAAATGGATGAATGATAGTTAGGAATTTATTTCACAAGAATGTCAATATCAATTCAATTATGCCTCTGAACATTCAAGCAATTGGTTAATTGATAATCAGTTTCTCTTATTAATAGTCAAAGTTTAATCCCTTAAATCATTGACCTTAACGAGTAACTAAACAACCCTAATCCCTTAGGTGAAGTTCAATTTCAAGTTGCATTAAGACTTAGAACTGTAGGATTACAGGATTAGGTTCCCTTATCCCTAAGAAATCCCTAATTCTGGTTGCTAGTTCAGATTAGAGAAGCAAATCCAACTTCCATTGGCAAATGTTCCTCTTTGATTAATCATACGAATTCCCAGTCAAAGATTGCAATGACAGCAGAATTAACAACTTAATTAATCCAAGAACTCAAATTTTGGAAGCAAAAAGTAGAATCAATACATCAATTCAAGATCCATAAAATCCTAACTACGAAGAATTAAGCAAACATTGCAACAAAGAAAGAGAAAGAAGAAGAAGAAGGAGAAGAACGCAGAAGATCCATCTTCAACAATCCCCAATCCAATCCCTTTTCTTAGAGCTTGATGTTCGTCCCCAATCCTCTCTTTGACTCTCTCTCAACGAAGATATGAAGTGAAAAACAGAAAATGAGCAAAAGACCCCAAGATCTGAGCTTTTTCTGGTATTTATAGAATCCCTGACTCTGGAAGTTGTCACTTTGCTTCATAAGAGTGGCCACGCAGAAACTCATGTAGTTTCTGGAAACTAGAACTATCACTTTTGCTTATAAGAGTAGCAACGCCAGAGGTCGAGTGGTTGCGCGTGATCACTTTCGAGAGCAAGAGTGACCACACACAACTTGCCTTGATACACTCATCTTTGGAACATCCACTTTCACCAGCAAGAGTGGTTATGCGTTTCTCACCAAAATTAAGTCGTCTCTAAAACACTCACTTTCGCTGGTAAGAGTGGTAACGCAGAGCTTGCTATGTCTGAGACTTCTGAGAGACTCTCTGGAACATCCACTTTCACTGGTAAAAGTGGTTACGCAGAGCTTTGCTGAATTTTAGTCTTCTCTAGAACACTCACTTTTGTCAGCGAGAGTGTTAACACCCAGTGTGTATTCCTCTTTGATGCCTGGAGTGATCACTTTCATTGACAATAGTGATCACGCCCAGCTTGCATTCCATAATTCTTGTGCTTTAAGTCCAGAATTGCTACTCTTCTTCTTCCTTTCCATTGATTTTTCATCTCCATAAACCTTACTCAGATTATTCCTACAAAAACAAGATTAAATTCTTAATTTCTAAGTAGAAATCTCACAAATGCTAAAATAACTACAAATTAAAAGAAAACCTTCAACCATTCTATTTTTCTGAGTTTTTCTGCTTTTTCTAACATATTTTCCTTATCAAATGGGTTAGAATTACACTAAAATATTAGTAAAAATATGGATTTATCATTTAGCAAGCAAAAAATGAAGAACAGATTGTATGCAAGGTGAAAAATGTAGACTTTCTCTATGAAGCTTTGAATTTTGCATGTGTCTCACCATATTGCGCATATCTTGATCAATTAGAGTTCGATTGACGAGCCGCAAAGTGTGTCAAAAAGCTGAGACAATAAGGAAAAAGATGAAAGGTTTACATGTTAGTTTCTCTACATGAATTTTTCCCAAAAATTGAAGAACAGTGGCTGTTGGACTAGCAAAATTTAGCTTGGATCATACTTACGAGCTTAAGTCATTGAGGTGTGAAATGAACTCCAAATCAAGCTTGAGATAGTGCGTCGGAAAGCTATCTTTATGTAGTTTATGAAAATCAAAATTTTAGATTGAAAGAGATCAGTATAGAGGGCATAAAAAATGATTCTTTATACTGTTTTTGCATTAAAACGTAGGAATGAAGGTACTTATGTACTCTAGGTGATTGAGAGGGCAAACGATGTCAGATTTAAGCCCACGATATATTGTTGGAAAGGTATTTCTACAATGAATACAGAAGGGTATTTGCATGTCAAGTTTGGAGACCAAAGAAGCAAGAAAAGTGGCCTCCTTTGTTGCTAAAACACTGAAACGTAGAGTAAGGAAGAGATCTCACTATTTTTACCATAACTTGTGAATTCGATGTCTATTTTGAGCGAAACCACTTGTATTTGAAAGATTTTCCATAGCACAATTCAAATATGTAGTTATTGGGTGCAAAAAATAAGTTTAAAGGGTCAAAAATGTGCTCACACAGTGGATGAATGAGGAAGGTTTCAAGCTTTTTCATGGAGGAGGTGCAAGAACCTTAGCTTATGCACAGAGAGGGAAGCGTTTAAGGATTTGGCTGTGAAGAGTGGTAGTTCACAGCCCAAAGGTCACTAGAAAATGAAGAGAAATGGTCGAGAAAAGAGAGAATCAAGAGAAAGAGTGTAAGAGAGAGCTTACACGGTGAGGGAGAAAGAATAAATTTTGGTTTTGCCAATCTTTCAACACATGGTTGCATGTGTGTCACACATGCAAGGGCTTGTCTTCCTTCATTGACACGTGGCTGACACATGGCGTCACGTATACAAGGGCTTCTCCTTCTTCGAAACGTGGCTAACACATGGCATCACACATGCAAGGGCTTCTCTTTCTTCGACATGTGGCTGCTACATGTCATTATGCATGTAAGGGATTTTCCTTCTTCGACACATGGCTGCCACATGTCATCCCGCATGTAAGGGCTCACCACATTTGGCCATATATTGCCACCTATCTTATGGTTTTTCCACCTATCTCATGCATGCATGATATTTGAGGGCAGTCTGGTCATTTCGCAATTCATTCTATGAATAAAAATTTTGAAAAATCTTGTTGAAGCAAAATCTACCTTGTTGAGGTTTAAACCCAGAGACTTCCAACTCTTGACTAAGGACTAACCCTTATATTACTACACTGCCTCTGCTCGAGCGTATAGCATTTGAAACTCAAATATAATTACAGGATTTGTAAATAATCCAAAGCATTGAGATCCATCTCTTAAAACATTCAACACATACCAACAAATTATTTGAACAAAATAAAATAAATACTTTAATAACAAACATCTTTAACCAAAAACATAAAATTTCGTAAAACACATTGAATTATATTTGAGAAAAAAGGGGGAATCGCATTACACACATGAACATGGAAGAGGAGCAAAAATAAGGATGTTTGATAAATGCATATTTTACTAGTATTTTACCTTAGTTTTTAATATATTTCATATGAAAAACATGATAGAGAAAGCTGGAAAACTCATAAAAATAATAGAATGTTCAATTCATTTCTAAATAGTTTAATTGTTTAGATTTTATGAATTTTCTATGTAAAAAGTACCGATTAGAACCTATTTTGCAGGAAACTCTGAGTTGAGATTATAAGGTTGGAGGATCAAGAGAGAAAGTAGCAAAAATTAGAATCAAGGAACAAGGTCTAGTGAAGCAAGAGTTCGGCATTATCACTTTTGTTCGCAAAAGTGATTGTTCCAGAAGCTTAATATTGAAGAAAGACCTATGTGTTATCACTTTTGTTCACAAAAGTGATCGTTCCAGAGAGTTCCCCAGCAAAGCAAAGTACGCGTAGTCACTTTTGTTTACAAGAGTGAGTGTTCCAGAGAGTTCTCCAGCATAGCAAAGTGCGTGTGATCACTTTTGTTTATAAAAGTGATCGTTCCAGAGAAGTCCTAGCAAAACAAGCTGCGCGTGATCACTATTGCTGACAAAAGTGATCGTTCAAGCTGCGTGTAATCATTTTTCCTTACAAAAGTGATGTTCAAGCTGCGGGTAACTCCTATTGTTTATGAAAGTGAACATGTGCATACAATGAACCTCTGCGTTGCTAATTTTATGAAAAATAGTGATCACGCCAGAAAGGCAGAAAATTCTATAAATAAGATATTAGCCCAGAAACTTGTATATCTTTTCTCATTTTTTCATTTCCACACCTTAAGAGAGTTAGAGAGGAAGATTGGGGGCGACTTCCAAGCTTTAGACCTTGAGGAATCAGGTTGGGGATTGGATTTATGAAGAAACTTTGCAGCTCCTCTTTTTCTACTCTTTCTCTTTCTTTTTCTTGAATTAGCTATTCAATTGAATTGAACCTAGAGGATTTTCATCAATGGAAGTTGAGTTAATTTCTCATATCTGAATTGAATGTCAAGGTTATGGATATCTTAGGGTTAAGAATTCGTGATCTTGTGATCTCTTAATCTCTTAACATACAATTCGCTCAAAGTTCAAAAACCTCTAGAACCTAATCGATTTGTGTTAATTTAATTCACCAATGCCATTAATGCAAAAAGTTATGTCACTTTTAAGTTTGGACAGAGATCTACACGTTCAGATACACAGCCGTGTACTTTTTTGACTAATGCAGAATGCAAAAATGCAGAAACACAACACAAAATGTAGAGAATTGAATAATGTAATACTAAGCAAGGATAGATGACTACCTACTATGCTATTCAAAGGCTACTAAAACAGAATGCATAGATACAATTATGCTAAATGAAAAATGCTAATTATGCAGAATCCTAATTCGATGAAAAACGTTAATTATGCATAATCCTAATTAGATGTAAAACGCAACACAGAATATGCAATGCAATCACACTAACACAGAATTACATAATCAAATAACATCATCATCCCTAGCAACGCCGCCAAAATTTGATCGCGAGTGTCGCTCTCAGACAAATTAATAAAAACTAAATTGCATAAAAATTATGTAGTAAGAGGTGCAATCCGAGTCGTCTCCCAACGATGATAACGTTATACGATTATAAAATTTTTAAAAGGGGTTTGATTTATAGAATAACTAATTAAAATCAAAAGTTAAAAATAATTAAAAACTCTAATCCAAGAATTTAGAAGAACTACGACCACTCTATCACCAGATTCCAAGAAGATGCACCAAACAACAAATTAGTGATTAACATTAAATTCGAATGAAACTTAATTCAAATTAAGCATTCACACGAGAACCCTCATGCATTCGATTAACATACAATTCGCTCAAAGTTCAAAAACCTCTAGAACCTAATCGATTTGTGTTAATTTAATTCACCAATGCCATTAATCTTAGATCTCAAACTTGAAAATCTAATTCACACTCCTTCAAGAATTAATTACATACATCAACCGAATAATATGTAATCAAACAACTGCACAATTATCAATCCAAATGAAGAACTTCAATTCGAAATCATAATTAGCAAGAGGAGAAAGAAGGAAAAGATGAAACTGAATTTGTTGTCAAATAAATTGTGAAACCAATCCTCAAGAGTGTCACGTCCCTTTTAATCCTTGAATTAGATGGAAATTTAAGCCTCCATGGATCGAGGGAAACAATTCGTAAAGGTGAGAGGGGCTGAGAGAGAGAGAGAGAAGAGAAGAGCCAAAAAATTAAATCCAAAATTCAAAATTCCGTTTGTCACTTTGTTCCATTTTTTTGGCTATGAAAACTGCCTCTTTTTGGTTCGTGGCCTGAAGGACAATTGTAGCCTTGGATGTCAGCTTCAAAACGCCCTTGGAATGGGCTTAATCGGATGTCTGTAGACTGAGATATGGCCCAAATACCGCACCTTACTCAGGATCCGCGACTGCAGCGTTCCGACTTTTTCCAGGTCCAGTTTCAGCTTCTTATCATCAGAATTGGTTTCTGACCTCTTCATAGGAATTGTGCATATTTCTCTTAACTTTCCTAAAAATCAAGAATCACAATGAAAAGAGTTCTACAACTCAAGATATGGTCTAGAAACCAAAATAGTATCAGAATTTGCTAAATACTGGAAAAATTAAATAAAGCCCAAATAAAATTCAAACATCATAAAATGATCCAATTCAACCAATTAGGCACAAAAGAGGATTAATGAGCTAGGAATTAGAGGAAATAATGTTATAAAAATCCAATTGATCAATATCTTAGGGTTAAGAATTCGTGATCTTGTGATCTCTTAATTTCTCATACTTAATGCAATGTTTGATTGACTTACATCTAAGGAATTAGGGTAGTTAATTGAATATTAGGATCATTGAGGAAAAGGATTGTCCTTTGATTAAATAAGTGAAATTGATCATCAATCAATTGAGAAACTTAGAGTTCAGATGTACTTCAATTTTGCAATTGATAAAGAGATGAAATCAGTCCTAACTATATTCAAATATCATTTCATTTCTAAATTCGTCACTCTATTTTGCTATTATTTTCTGATTTCTACAGTTTATTTCTTTTGTTCTTAAATGATTCAAAACACTCCAAATTTTTTTAGCTCAACTAGTTATTGATTTGTGAAGTGGTAATTGATAGAACTAATCCCTGAGGACGATACTTGGGACTCAAACTGAATTCCAAATTTTATTACTTGCTACAACTACCTAGTACACTTGCTAGTTAGTGTTCTCTTAGCTTTGTGACAATGTTACAATTACTACTTATTATTCTAAATAATAGATGTGACATCCTAAAATTTTGATCTCAAATCGCACAATTTATTTATATGAAATCAGAATAAATAATGTAAATTTCATATATAATAGGCGGAATCAGAACATGAGGAAATTAAAACCTTTCCATGAATAAAAATTATTTGTAAAGTTTGCCTATATGATGATATTAGATAAGATAAATCATAAAATTTAAAGATTATGGTATACCAGAAAATTTACAAAATGTAAATACTAAACCTGCATTTACATATAATGAGTATAATAATTTACAATTGTTCATCAAAATATGTAAGACTTACAATAATAATTACATAACAAAAAAAAACTAAGTTCTAGAACAGTCTTAAACCATATCCAAAACAATGAGAACCCGGTGCTAGTTATCGCCATGTCATTTCTTTATCTCTACTAGGTTTTCAGAATCGAGATCTTTATTTGAGTCAAGGTATAGATCTCCAGAATTAACTCGAGTCAGCCTTTTGAGACGATCATGGTCATGGTACGTGCACAAGTAAGTTATAGCTGTTGGGGTCCTACCATACCTCTATAGATATATATACACAAGGTGTGATGGATCTTATTATTTACACAAAAATCTAAGAGAATGATACAACATAATTCCATTTCCAAAATATAGATATGGCTGGGTACACCATCACAATCTATGGCTAGCTTAAAATAACAACTTCTTTGGTACTCATTAAATACATAGTTAAGTCTACATTATACAAAATTGTCTATTAATCCAATTCTTTCCTAAGGTACCGTCATTCTAGTTCCCTGAAAATTCTAGTAAGAATGAGCGTTTATTCCACCATTTACAAACCATGTTACAAAAAATCATAGTTATGGCATAAGAGAAAACATAATCATTCCATAACCAATTTATAACACAATAATAACCATATAGTAACGATACACAAGTTTGTTATAAATCATCTAATTTTTCTCTTTTAAACATGCATTCCCAGTGCATTGTGATCATAGGCAACGATGCCTCCAACATTTTTTGAGTTCTTACTCAATTAGGTAAAATAGTCGCTAATCAGCCTATGCACACAGATACAACGTATACTATATCAGGCCTTTTAGCAAAGATATAGTCAGGAGTCTAGTCAGGAAACAAGTGTGAGGCCATGTGATACATTTGCTCTCAGAAAGAATGTATACACACATGCGAATGTTGCTCACCACCCTACATTTCTCCCAAATTTTCCATCGTCTCCGGACTCTATACCCCAACTATATCTCTATAACTATTCACACTAGATCCATTCAACACTTTATACTCATCTCATACTCTTTTTCATGTCAAACTCATCACTCAAGTAAGAGATCATTCTTAGTAAAGCAATTCCAGACTAAGTCCAAAACATGTATACTACTAGAATATAGTACTACCACTCAAAATCAGTTAAACATACTTTCACAATAATCTAATATCATTCAAACATAAGAATCATACAAGAAAACATACAAAAGTACTCTCAAGAGTACAAAATATTCACTATAGTTAAAATGACAAAATAGAGCTCTCCTTACCTCAAAATGAAGTTTCGAAAGAAGAGTCTTAAGGGATTTTGGTGAAAAAACTAAGTTCTTCCTATGTATCACAAAAGAAAGCACTTTGAGAAGTAAGAAATAGAGAAAACAAACAAAAATAATAAAACTAAGTTCTAAGAGCTTACTTGGAGTCAATTAGTTGAACTTCCAAACCCAGATTTAAAGGAAGATTGAAGTTTAGGGAAGGTTTTTTAAAGAAAAGTGGGTAAGAGATCAGAGAAAACAGAGGAGAGGTCAAAACTTGGATTGTAATTCAAGTTTTCTAGGTTGAAAATCTTTAAATACCCCTTAACTCGCGACATTCTTACTGTAGCGAAAAAACTCTGATATAATTTTTCTTTTACTATCTGTTATTCTAGCTACAGCGAGAGAATTCTAGCTACAATGAGAATGTTGTTGGGTCATCCTTATCCACTTCTCGCTACAGCTAGAAAGCTCCAGAAAGCCTGATTTTGGATGTTCTTTCTCGGTACAACGAGATATCCTATAACTTACACCATTAAACTCTCCTAAATTCAGACAATTTGCACACATATAACCAACATACAATAACATAAAAATAAATATTAAAAAAAAGGATGTTATAATAGACATACTATGATTATTGGATAATGTCAAACTTTGGGATACACTATTTTATTAATACTAAAAAAATTTGTATATTAAATTGGGTTGGGTTGAGTTTGAAGGTGTATGATCTTTGGCACATTGTATTGATTTGTGTGGTATGACATTGTTTGATGATTTTTCTATATTAGACTGGTATGATACAATAAATATGGATGTTGTTTGATAGCTAATGTATGTCGAATTTGGTGGATTCATATTATCGATAAAAAGTTTTTGATAAATCTTAAAGGAAGAAAGAATATTATGTATAAAAGGAGATAATATGACATGATTGAGGAATTATGAGATGTATGATTATAATAAACGAGTCATAATAAATTGACGGGTGGATTATGATACAGGTATTATAATACATTGAAGGGTGTACTTATAATAAATGTACTGTAATACATTGAATTATTTAATCATAACTCACGTATTATGATATGTTGATCTATGAAAATTATGTGGCAATGAAAATAGAATGATATGGGAAATGCTGAGGATAAGTATAGATAGTCACATAGATACACTAAGGTGTGGGAGACGGGAGTGATTTTGAAAATCTGAGAGAAATAAGGGTGGTGGATGCTTTTCTATGATTATGCATAATTAACAAAAATAAAGGAAAAAGACACCACATGCCTCACACTCATTTCCTGACCTAAACCCTCTGACCACACTTTTGCTAAAAGAGGCCTAGTTGGTACACACTGTATCTGTGTGTAGTGGCTAACAAATAACTATGTATACTATGAAATCCTCAAGGGATCCTAGGGGCAATTGATAAGTTCGTATTTTGACACATTTCTAGCATGTTCATACACACTTGTTTTTAATGAATTTTACACTAATTACACTGTTAGTTGTTGTAGATAAACATGTGTGAAGATTCAAATGACTTATAGACATTTTGGATGCAATTTCAAGAGAATTAGGCCAATTAAGGATGAAGCACACCCATGCTTTGTTATTATGCACGACCATCCTATGAATAGGCACGCCCATGTTTCCAGTATAAGCACAGTCATGCATTCATCTGACACGATCATGCTAACTTGAATAAATCACACATTCAACATGATTTACAGGTTTTAAAATCCTATAAAAGAAGGCATGAGAGGAGCGAATCAACATCCACTTTTTAGACTTTACTTCTGAGTTTCTACATGACTCTTCTATCTCCTCTGCACGGTGATAAATTCACATTTTACTATATTTTTAGTATAGTTTTTGTTAATAAATAAGTAGTAAAGTGTCAAATAAACTTGGAAACACCATAAAAATTGCATCAATTTCATAGTTGTGTAAATAGTTGAAAATTTTAGATTTTATTCCAATTCTGAACAATTTGACTTAAAAAGATTTAATTACTGTGCAGAAGGTTGAGCTGAAGATGTTTACATTGAAGATTGAAGTGAAGAAAGTAGAGGAATTGAGCTTAAAAGATGAAGAATCAAGTGTTATGTGTTGGGCCTAACCACTTTAAGCACATAGAGTTAACACTTTGAAGAAGAAATCCATGAAGAGCAAGTAAGTAGCAACTCTAAGTGGTGAAAGTGAACACTCCAGCAGCAGAAATTATGATAGAACCTTGCACGTGTTCACTCCAAGCATTCAGAGTAGCTACGCCCAAGGCTAATTTGTCCAGGAACCATGTGCGTTAACACCATATCTGCTGAGAGTAGCCACGTGCAGAAACGTGTTAACACTCTGACCACCTAAAGTGAACACGTGTAAGGCAAAAGCTCAGAAAACACATGCGCGTTAACACTCTGACCACTTAGAGTGTCCACGTAAAAGTAATAGAATTTTAAAAATCACTTCTAAGTGTCAACTTTGGACGATTTGAGTTCCTAATTCAGTTATAGAAGCTTCTAGAAGACCTTTCATGTTATAGTCTTCAAAGATTAATGTGTAGAAGTGGAAAAGGCGGGAAAAACACTATAAATAGAAGTTGAAAGTTCAGATTTGAAACTTTTGTTCATTTTTTGTTATTTTTCACTTTATAATTATTTTAACTTCCAAGGGAAGTCAGAGAGAGAGGTTGGAAGCAACTTTCAAGCTTCATTGCTAGAGGAATCAAGGTGAAGATTGGGTCTTGAAAGATATTCTTCTGCTCCTTGTCTTCTTCTTCTCTTATTTCTCCTTCTTCCATTGTAATGTTGTTCTAAACCTTTTTGGTTAGGGATCTATGGATCCAGATTTGACATTGTGATGTAGTTTTGGATCTAGATCTTGAGATTTTAATTGAATTGAGTATGTGATTTTAATGCAATTGTGAACTAATCATTCATTCAATTGAACTTAGAGGAATTTTCATCAATGGAAATTGAGTTTATTTCTCAAATCTGAATCATGTGCCTAGGTTATTGAGATCTTAGGAATAAGTATCATAATCTAGTAATCCTACAATTTCAAGAACTTAATGTAGTATTTGATTGAATTTCACCTAAGAAATGAGGGAGGTTTAATTAGATATTAGGATCAATGAGGCAAGAAATTGTCCTTTTGTTAAAGAAGTGAAATTGATTATCAATCAATTAGAATTCTTAAGAGTCTAAAATATTATTACATTGCAATTGAAAATCTGGTGAAGTGATTCCTAACTATTTTTCGTATAGCATTTTTAATACAAATTTTGTATTTTGTTTTTATAGCACAATTGTTACCTTTCTTTATTTTTATTCCTTACTTTTACATGTGTACAAATCTTCTAAATGAATTGTGTGGCTCAAATAATTGTTGAATTGTGAATTAGTAATTGAAAATAAGATCCTTGTGGATGATACTTAGGACTCATATTGATTTCCAAATTTTATTACTTGCTACAACTACCTAATATACTTGCTAGTTAGGAATTTTACGCAAAGAATACTACTGTATTTTTAATTCAATTTGCTTGTATCACACGGGATCTCTGACACATTCCTGATGGGACTTAGAGCTTCAAGTGACTGGACTTGAAGAACGAGAACTTCCTTCTAGTTTGCTTTTCATCTTTGTTTATTACTTTGTTTACAATTGCTTTAGTTTCTTTCTTTAGCATAAGTAGCTAAATTCACAGTTAGGGCTAGGAAAAATCTCATGTTGAGTAGTTTTGATGTAAATATTAAAAATCTCGTGTTGAGCAGTTCTTAAACTTCATGTTGAGCTGTTTTGATGTAAATATTGCTAAAAGATTATTATATATATATATATATATGTTTAGAATTTAATAATGAGTCCTTATTTTATCATTGAGATATTCAATTTTTATTTTTTGTCAAACGTCCTGAGTTAAGTTTAATTCTTTTTAAATGTTTAAAATTTATACAAGTTTTAATTGGACAGTATGTCACATATCCTTCCCAAAAAAGGGTTGTGACATACCTCACGACCCACTTTCCCTCTTTATGCTAAGTGTTTAAGTTTCAATGTGGGCCATTTTAAGCTTCTTTCTCAAGGCTACACATGTGCCACTTTGCAAAGACCACAAATGTCCTTCATGACTTTTGTCCTTGATTCCTTATTGTTAAGGATTTTGGCAAGTGTACCAAACTTTCGATATAGTATAAGAAGTTGTCATGTCCACAGAGAGTGTTAATACTTGAACAATTTTCAATATCTAGATTAAAATAAAAAAAAAATTCAAAAATTTACAGCTAATTGTTTGGTTTTGATTGATTGGATTCATGAAAATTAAGATGAAATGATAAAATACAAATTTACTACAGTGATAAAAAGTAGGGATTGAATTTCATCTATCACTAACTTCATATTTTAGTCATAATAAGTTTGAACAAATACCAAGATTTTATTATGCACTCCCATTATATTCACTCATTGGATTCCTCTTACCCAAGATTCTAAGATATATTTATTGAGTGATAATTTCTTACCTAAATAATAAATAATCTAGCATTAATATCAAGATTTATTGAGCATACAATAAATTAAAACCTATTCCTAAAATCTCGACCTATTATGTGAATTTATCTCACTTGGGTCCTAAGGTAGTTTTCTAACTCACCCCAAGTTCCCAAATCATGAATCATTCCCCGTAAGGTAGAAACAAGCATTAATATTAAGATAAACACACCCAACTCATGGAAAATAAATAAACTATATTAATGAACCAAAATACTCAAAAAGTTAAGATTACATCAAATCCCCAATGAAGTTCTAATCACTCATAGTGTACATAACAACAAGAAGATACATGGAAAAGGGATAGAATTTAGCTTTCCATTGGTGTAGCCACCTTCCCTCGTTCTTTTCTTACTTTATATTCCCAGAAACCAAGTTAGGTTCATGGCATTCGATTCCCTCTCCTTCTTAGGCTCTTCTGATTTAGGGTAATTAATGATTGCTTGCTTGAGCGAACCTTTTCTTGCTCAAACAAGATTCAGACAAAGGTGCTTTGAAAGTTCTAGACTATCTCGCTCAGGCGAGTCTCTTGTTGCTCAAGCGAGGATCATCTCACTCAAGTAAGGGTGCGGCAGAATGCAGACCTTGCAACTTGACATCCTCGCTCAAGCAACCCACAACTTGCTTAGGCAAGACTTGTTGGTTTTGGGGACTTTGCTTCTCTTCTTTTCACTCTTCATTCCATAATGCCTTTCCTTTAATATTTGACGCAAGAAAAGATGATTAAATGTTTTCATATAATCACACAAATAAAGGTAAATAACCACTACATTTAAGTAGCTAGACTTTAATTGGTATGGATTGTAAATTGTGTCAAATTAAAAGGACTTTGAAGTATAAACTAGTTAAAAAGGACACAAATAAGTGCCAAAATGTATACCAAAAACTACTACAAAATGGCACACTTATTCAATTGCATTTCAATTCTCCTAGTTGCTTCTCAATCCTTTTAGTTACTTTATGAAGTGATTATAGTCCCTTTTTCATGAGGAATGCCATGATTACAATGATCCAATTAGATTGGAACTAAACCTAATTATTAGTCAAGATTCTAATCATTACACTCCTAAATTGGCTTAACTTGATTGATGGTTATTGAATAATCTTGTCCAGCTAGGATAAGGCCATGATTAGCTTGTATTAGGCTTATCCCTTAAGCAATATTAGGTTCACATAACTTCCAATTAATTGCATAACTTGTTGCCCAAATTTTTAGCAAATTTAGCTCTCATTTCATGTGAATTTTGACCTCATAGCAAGATTTTTGTACAGGTTTTTTAATACTTTTTGGTCTCCCATTTGGCACGTCTAACATGGTCTTCCTATGCATCAACTACCATAAAAATTTTGAATTTTAATTCATTCATTTGCTTGTCCAAAATGGGCCATTATTCTAGGTCCTTCTAAGAGTATTTTGGTTATTTTGGCTAAATTTTATAATTGTCTAAAATTTTTTAGTGATTAATCTCTACCTACATTACCTAATTCTTCCTTAATAAGTTTCATTTTAGATAAATTTTACTAAGCATATATATTTCTAATTTATTTATAATACATAAAATAATTATTTAGAAATGGCAAAAATTTGGAGTATTATATCTACTACAAAAGAATTGCAATGAGTGAAACCTCCTCCTCCAATGGAGAAAAGAAAGAAAAAATTGCATTTCATATGTGTACATGTAATTGAGGCCTTGTTTGAATAATAGTCGCTTAAACCAAAATGCCTACCTCATATTTTATCTTTTGTCAAACCTTTTAAGCTTAAATTTTAATTTCTTTTCCTTAAAATCTAACATTACAAACCATAAAAGTAAAAATCCAATAAATCACCAACTTACTGATAATAAGGTGTTGGCTTTAGTAAAAATTAAATGATGAATTTTAAATATTAAATTTAGGATTAAATTAATATTACTTAAAGACAAGCAATTCTTAAGTTTAGGATGAAAAACTTGTACTAGAAAAATGCAGCATAGCAAAATTTTCAAAAATATTGTACTAAGTAAAAATATATGAACATGACAAGATTGTTTAAAGAAAAAGTAACAAAAATAAAAGAAATGAAATGAAAAAAAAAGTACAGTTGCATACAAAGGAAAAAAAAATAGGAAAAGCAGAAATGTTTGAAAAATTAAAATGAGGCAAATAAGAAAAAGAACAAATTTGTAAAAATAATGGAAGGAGATTAATGAATATTTTTTCAACTCAGATTATAATTAGAATCTCATTAATCTAAATTCACTTTATTTTATTTTATTTTATTGTGATTGAGCTTAATATTTTTTAAAATCACTCTTTTCACTTTATTTTTACCTTCTCTCTTTTTGGCTTTTTAATTTTTTAATATTTTTAAAATAAATTATTAAAATAATATTATTTTAAAATTAATTTTCTTTTTGTGACATTTTTATGATGTCATCACAAGTTTCGCATTGTATGTGCGAAATTTTATTTTTTTATAATAATTTGTATATTAAAAGGATGAAACTTTAGAACAATAACATATGTTAAAATTGTAGCAAGTTTTGTCTCTAATAAGAACAAAACTTCTTTTTTTTAGAGAAAATTTAAATTTAAATTTGGACAATTGAGAATGAGTAGAAATACATGACATGAAGCTCACTAAATTAATTATAACTCCGTCAATTAATGAATCAATGAATATAGATTTAATATTAAATACATTAAAAATTACTAGTAACCTTTTATTAAAGACAAGTAAATCTTAGAAGATAAAAACACTAAATTTCTTTAACCAATTTTAAATAAATTATAAAAATTTAACCATTATAGTCAATTATTTATCATAATATAAAATATAAAAAAATTAAATTACTTGTGTCAGGTATAAGACGCAAAACTTACCTAATCATGCCATGTACTTTCACTTATTTTTGGCCATCAAAATTTAAATTTGATTTTTTTTAATAAAAAAATGAATTTCTCCCCTACAAAACTTACTAAAATTTTTACGGTTATCATTGGTCCAAGGTTTGGTCATTTTAATATATAAAACTATTTTTCAAAACAAATAAGAATTTTGTCTATACAAAACTTGTGATAAAATGATAAAAATAATCCACATAGAGAATTAGTTTTAAAATAATATTATTTTAATAATATATTTTTTATAAATATTAAAAAAATAGAGAAGTATCTCTTTTTCCTATCAAATCAGTGATATTATTTATCTGAATATAAACAAGGTAAAATTTATACTACACCAACTATTGAAGGTATCAATACTCTCCTTAAATTATAACAAAAGACTTTTTTTATAATAAAAAATAAATTATAAATTAGTTAAACAAATAATATTGCTTATGTCAAGTATCCCGCACCTATAAATAAACATATACCGAATCGTGCTTCGAGGAGCACCAGCAACGAGGTTGGTTTCCGTCTCATCTCACATCTTTATCGCAATTTAAATTGGTCCCACGGCCATGGGCGTAAGGATTGTCGTCATTGTCATGCATATGTGATTTATTGTTTCAGAGTATTACTGTGAGGAGAAAATTTTTACCTCTCCAAAAAGGATGGTTACCGATTTTTAATCCACAGATTAAACTCCTAACCCTTAATTAGTGGGCCAAATCTCCATTATGGAATCAAATAATTTAAAAATTAAAAATTTAATCATTTCAATGTTAATTCAATTGTACATTTAATACACAAAATATCCCCCTAGTAGGAGTTAGCATGGGAGTATATCGAATCTCACGAAAAATCTGCTAACCAGCTATCTACTGAACTTTGCAACTGAGAAAAATGGTGTTTGGAAGAGTTGATGGAAATGGTTGGGCAAGAATCAAAGAGTTTTCCCTCCTAGTCCTTACAGGGAGGTGGTTCATGATGTTTTCATCATTTATGATCTTGTCAGTGTCTGGAGCAAGCTACATGTTTAGTCTCTACTCCCAAGATATCAAGTCTGTTCTTGGCTATGACCAATCCACTCTCAATCTGTTAAGCTCCCTCAAGGACTTCGGTGACAGCGTAGGCATTCTTTCTGGCCTTATCTATGAAATCACACCCCCTTGGGTAATCTTAACAATTGGGGGGGTTCTCAATTTTTTTGGCTACTTCATGATTTGGCTTGTAGTCACAAGAAAAATTGCAGAACCCCAACTGTGGAACATGTGCTTGTACATCATCATAGGAGCCAATTCTCATTGCTCAACAAACACTGCAGCTCTGGTGACCAGTATTAAGAATTTCCCTGGTGTAAGAGGCATTATCTTAGGCATTTTAAGTGGGTATCTTGGTTTGAGTGCAGCAATAATCACTCAGTTACGCTATGCCTTCTACGGAAATGACACCAAATCTCTAATTTTGCTTTTGGCATGGCTACCAACCGCTACAGCTTTTGTGTTCCTTCCAGTTATCAGAAAACACAGGGGTATTCAACACCCAAATGACGCCAAAGCATTCTACAGGTTCCTCTATTTGATAATAGTCCTTGCAGGGTTTCTCATGATTGTAATCATAGTACAAAAATGTTTCCCCTTCACACAGAAAGAGTATTATGTTACTACCAGTGTCATGCTTCTCTTGCTCATCCTTCCACTTGCTGTTGTTATTGTTGAAGAACACAGGATTTGGAAGAGCAAACAAGAAGATCGTCAAGGGCTCTTGAATGTAACCATAACCACAGAAGATCCTTATCAAGAGAAGTATCCACATGCTCCCCATGAAGAACAAACTATACAAGAAAGAGTTTCTTGTTGGAAAAACATACTCGAGACCCCAGAAAGAGGTGAAGACTATACAATACTTCAAGCCATTTTTAGCCTTGACATGGCGATTCTTCTATTGGCTGCTGTTAGTGGAGTTGGTAGCAACCTGACTGTGATAAATAATTTAAGTCAGATTGGAGCCTCATTAGGATATCCTGCACAAACTATAATCACATTTGTCTCCCTTGCGGCCATTTGGATCTGTCTAGGTAAACTAGCACAAGGGGTTGTCTCAGAATTTATCATAATCAAATTCAAAGTCCCTAGGCCTCTCATACTCACATCAATCCTTGGATTATCTTGTGTTAGTCACCTTTTAATTGCATTCGATGTCCCAAATGGTCTCTATGTGGCTTCAATTATTACTGGGTTCTGCTTTGGGGCAACCTTCCCATTAATCCAATCCATAATATCTGAAATTTTTGGCCTAAAACATTATTCAACATTGTACAATGTTGGGTCATTAGCAAATCCTATTGGGTCATACTTTCTCAGTGTGAGGGTTGCAGGGTATCTGTATGACAGGGAAGCCAGAAGGCAAAAGGAAGAATTGGGGCTAAAGGAAAAGAATGGGGAGGAATTGAACTGTATTGGGAGTGAGTGCTACAAATTAGCTTTCATTATAATCGCTACAGTTTGCATGTTTGGGGCGCTTGTGTCACTCATTTTGGTGCTTAGAACTAGGCAGTTCTACAAGAGCGACATATACAACAAATTCGAAGAAGCTAGAATTGATGAAACTGAAGTTGCTACCTCAGAACAGGATTAGACCACCAGCTGCAAATGGTGGCTAACTCTGAAAATGGTACTTCATTTTATTAAATGTACTTGTATTTGGCATGAACTGGCTATCCATAAGTTAATATACTTAGGTACTTATTAAAATTAATTTTTTTAATAATTGTATGCAGTATAAGTATGACTTTAATGAAACTACATACTTTGAGGCATGGTAGTTATATTTTAAGTATTAGTTAGGCCAAGTTTTTTCATAAAAAATTATTTTTCAAGTAAATATTTAGATATTATTTTACCTTTTTCTTGATTTTTTTCTCATTTATTTTTCTATTTAATTAAAGTTATTAATCCTTACATATGAGATATGCAATATGAGTTTATTAAATTATTTTATTGTAAATATTTTTCAATAATCTATAAATATTTATACTCTTCGTTTATATTGTTTAAAAATTAATACATTTGTACCTTTAATTTAAGCATTATCGTATTTTGTATCTATATTTGTACTGAGTATAAGTTTCATATTCGTACTCTGGCTAGATATTTTAGACAAGGAAATGGTAAACGGATCTTGAGTACGAGAGCGAAAAACTATAAAGACTACTATAAAATATAAATAAAAGTTCTCAATATTTTAGGCCTTGCTTTTTTATTTCTATTTGTGTTTCAATTTTAAAAATTGTTCTAAAAATTTGTTTGTGATCAATTTTTGAATACAAAATTATTAAAAGATTTGTTTGGCAAGATAACTTATGGGATTTGGGAAACAGATGAATTATTTGCCTATCAATATCAACAGTTTTAAAAATTGATGTATACTTATCATCAAACTTTAATTAATGAATTTACTCATTTATATTGTGTTATTATGTCATAAAAATCAGTCCAAAAGCATCTTTTAAATGTTTCTGAATTACACTCTTTTTAAGTCTTTCTTATAAAAAATAAAAAACTAAATTAATACTAATAAAAAATATTAAAAAAATTTAACAATTAATACATCTTGAATTTATTATTTATTTTTTATAATAAAAAAATATCTCATTTTTTTTTTTATAAAAAGTACCGGAAAGAGTAGTATTTAAAGTTGATGTTTTAATAACTATTTTTAAAATAATGGATAACAAAATAATAACTAATCACATTGTTGTTTTCTAAATTTTAAAAATTAAAAAAATTATAATAAAACTAAATAAGTTATTGGAGTCTAAGCGGCCTCTAGTATAAAAATAAAATTAGAATTGACTGGATAACTAAAATAAAGATTAAAATTTAATTTTTATCCTTTATTTTTATTTAAATTATATTATTGTTACTTTATTTACTTATTTTAAAAAATATTATTTTATCATTTAATTATTATATAGTTAATTTTTTATTTATAATTTTTAATTAAAATAATAAATGACTAACATACTATGTTAAATTTAATTAAAAATTAAACAAATATAAAAACTAAATTAATAACATAATAAAATATTTTATAATATTCTTTAATTATGTTTTATATTATTTTATATGATAAATTTTTATTATAATTTAATAAATACTAATTTTTTTATTTTACCAACATATTTTTATATTTAAAATATAATTTTAATTAATTTTAAATAAAATAATTTAATAAAAATTATACACAAACACATGCACTTTTTATTAAAAAAATAATAAAACAGTTATTAACTACTTTAAAAAAAGCGTTAACTCACTTTTGAAGGTAAAAAGTAACTCACTAAAATTAAAGTTTAAGAAAAAGAGTTTATATTAAAGAAAAAATAAATTATATAACTCACATTGACAAGTCTAAGTAGATAAAAAAATTTATCAATAAAAATAAAACTCGAAACTATTATAATTATGTTAGTTGATTTAAGGGATTAGTAGAAGTTTTGCTTCAATTTTAAATTAAATTTTACGGTACAAAATAGTAAGTAATCAAATTTTAAGATTATGATATAAACTGTTTTTTATATTTTGGAACCTTTTCATTTTGTTTAAAAAAAGAACTATGATCTGAGCTATTAATTGATTGCAAATAAGCAGCTACAGTTGATAAGTTTTTTGTAATGGAGTTGATCATTCTTTGAGAGACATGACTCACGATCGAGAACTAATAACAAAGGCTTGTTCAAGGGTTAGCCAAGCATGGCATGATGTCTCAGTTGTAGATGTTACAACACATGCTTTTGCATCACAAGAACCGAGAAAGGCAATGTAAACATATTTGTCTTGACGCATCCAAAAACAATCTGGGTTTGGTGAAGGGCCAACATAAGTGGTAATTGTTTGGAATGGATACGGTGTTATGCCACGTAGCTGTCAAGGACGCAAGCTACAAGGAAAGAATGAATTTGTTGATACCATGCTGGATAATTAGAAAAGGAGAGTTTAATAGGTAATTGAATGACAGTGCTAAATTTTATTAAGTCCTTGGAATCATAGGACTGAGCAGTGCGAACAACACTATTGAAGGTTGAAGAAGATGTTGTCATTGGATTGGTTGAAAAGCTAGTAATGCAAATGGCTTAATCTGATACCATATAGAAAAATAATTTATATGTTTTTAATTCAAAAAATATAGCCAACAGGTGTATGTATATATACACATTTACACAAAAGTTAAGTGAAGAGCTTATGTTAATGACTGAGCTGTAACAACTTAATATAATCAAGTTTACGTTAACACTCCTACATATACTTTTCTCTCTCTTGAGAAATTATTGTGATTTAATTGACTTTTATTGTTTTTCAAATCATCCTTAACACTTCTGCATCATAATATTTTGTTGGCAATCCCTAAAAGCACACCAAAACCAACCTTCTTAATGGAAGTTGTTAAAAGGGTGAAAGTCCAGACTCCAATCTCTTATTTAAGGTAATGATCATAAATAATCCATGGACCACCTTCAATGCCTTCCGATAATCTTCCTAGTAAATTTCACCAAGTAGAAGTCGTGTCTAAGGTCAATAATTAAAGTTAGTCCATTCTTCACCCACATTTGCCTTAATTTTACCTCTAAAGCTTATACTCAATTTTTCTTCTTAACAATTTGACTAAAACTATTCTGCCATGGTCTATATATGTGCTCTTCCTCCCTTTGTGATAGGAAAAAAGGATAGACACTCATAATTGCCCAATTGATTTTCCACCTCTATGATCCTTAGCTACTTTTATTTCTTTCCATTCCCTTCATCTCCCTTGAAATTCCAATGATATTTTTTCTTTTAAATTCATTGCTCCTTCTAGAGTATCTACATATGAGATAGGGGTAGAATAGTACTTAGAAAAGGATTAATCTCCTCCTTTAACTTTTTTTGTACTTGGATCTTCTTCCTCTTTTATCATTAATATAGTTGATCTTTAATAAAATATTATTAATTATTTTAAAAAATTAATAATATATAATATAATTAATAATAATAGAATATGTTTTAAGTAATAACAATTTTTTTTAGTTCATTAAAAATATTATAATTTATTAAGTTATGTTGATACATTGATCATTAAGCATGTGAATCATTTTATGTTGTGTATTAAATATTGTTTAAAAAATTTTAAAAAATTCATAATTAGTAATAAATAATCGTAATTTTTTAATTTGAAATTGTCAAATTATAAAATAAATAATTTTTAAATAACAGTATTAATTACTATCAATAGTTAATATTATTTAGCAACTATATTTTAAGGTTTACTATTTAGCCGACCCTTTTATGTTATAATCTTTGAAATCACTAATAATAATATTATTTTTTGTTGAAATAATGCTATTTTCGTAAATATTTTTATAAGAAACGATAATAAATAAATTACATATAGCAAAAAAAATTTACTTAGCATTTCATGAAAAAATATATACAAATTTCATATCGAAAATAAACATTATAAAAAAAACAAAATTTAATTTATTTTCAGATGAAGTGAAACTTTATCAGGCTCTTTTGTGGCGGGCATGCAAGCAACACATGCGTTTGGATAATTCTTTTTATATTTTAAAATAATCAACTTCTGTTTTAAATCACAAGAAGAAAGAAAAAGGTTACAAAAACCATTTTTCCTTTGATAAAAACTAAAGTATTTAAATTAAAATTTTTTTTATTTTTTTTCAAAATTCTAAAAATATAAAATTTTTTACAAAATATCAAGAATATGAAGTTTAAAAAATCTCATATTTCTATTTATAAAAAAATGTTCCTTACTTCTCCTATTGTTTTATTTATATCTTTTTGGTAAACATCGCAATTCATGTGAGCGAAACACTTAAGAAAAAAATAAGCGAGGCACGTACAGAACCTTTGGCTAAAAGCTGGACTCTGAGCAGCACGTCGTACCCCACCATCAATCAATGCCTACGAATATTAATTTTAGAAATTTAGTCCACCATCCTCTCCACCGTTGGAGTAACGACAAAAACTCTTAATTATATATCATTTTCTCTTTCTTGTTTTAATGATTTATCTTTTATATAAAATCATATCAACGGTCGATCCACTCTGGTGGTCCAACTAATTTTGGTCCACCTGCAGTCTATTAATTAAATCCCATCAATTATTTTGGCTTCTTAAAACATGAACGGTTTAGATTAAATTTAAAAAGATGCTTTTAAACTTCTTTAATGAATTTTATTTTAAGTAAAAGTCACCGTCTTCTTGGCACTTAACACCACCCACGCTTTCACCAAAACTACTAGGAAAATTTTGGTTTACGAATACCATAAAATTAAGATATAATATGACATTTTTTTTTTTTCCATTCAATTCAATTCAGCTCAGATCGTGCTCTAAATAATGTGAGTTAATATATCATTAAAAATATTTTACATACATGACTCGAACTCAAGATTTTATTTAAATAATATAAAGCTTCTTGTCACTTCAATAATCTCTGTTAGTTTATATTTTAATAAGTTTAAAAGTTATTGTAATACAACATATACATTTCAATTATTTAAGTTTTCGTTAAGAATTACACACTAAGTTAAGGTTTATGCCGATAAATTTTTGAAGTCTTGGGATAAGTACGCGCACATGCGACCTGTTGTAATTGTTAGTGATATATAGGGTAGTGTTATCATTTTTTAATATAAAAAATCTCAACTGTAGAAAGAGTAGGTTATACGATAGACCAAAATTTTTGTTATACTTAAATAAATTGAATGGTGTGGCTCTAATTTAGTAAAATATTTTATTTACAAATAAATTATAAATAATTAAGGGTGTTTTATATTTTTATTTTGGTTTTTAATTTTTGAAATAAATGTTTTAAAATAATTTAAAAATTATTATTTCTATAAAATACTAATTTTTTTTTATAAAGCTGTTTTAATTCGTAGACTGGAAAATTTTATTGAAGCCCTTAAGGATAACTCTAATAACTAGGAATTTGAACCTCTCAACCTTCAATCTCTTGCTATTAACTATTTCAAGCATATATATGATGATCCTGCAGTAATAGCTCTCTCCTTAACACTGTATCCCATAATCTCATTTCCTTCCTCTTAAGGATCCTGAGCTAATGATTTTAAATTCATACTTAACTATGAATGAAATTAAATCTGCTTTATTCAGTATAGGAAATCAAAAGCCCCTGGTCTTGATAGTATCTATGCTATTTTTTTTAATAGTCAATGGGATTTTTTAACCTCCTTCATCTATGAGTTTGTTTCTAATGTTTTTAGGAACTCCACAAGGTGGCTGAGGTAAATGATACCTCTATTACCCTTATCTCCAAATGTGAAACTCCTGAGCATATTAAGGATTTTAGACCTATTTCCTTATGTAATGTCAATTATAAAATTAGAGATATTAGCTAATAGAATTAGAGATTCTCTACCCTACTTAATTTCTGTCAATCAAACTAGTTTTGTCTGTAACGCTCCAAATTTTTTAATATTAATTATTGATAATTATATAAATCTAAATGTATATTTATGTGTGTATTTTTAAATATATGTTGTGAATATGTATATATATGTAGATGGGTGTATGCATGACTGGTTGGGCTGAAATGGGCTAAGTGCCTAAGTACAAGGCGAGATACTGAGCTATTCTCGCTGTAGCGAGAGGGCCCTCAGAGGAAGGATCAAAACTGTCGTCTTCTCGCTGTAGCGAGAGACGTCTCGCTGTAGCGACAGAGCGACAGTTTGGGGTGCATTTCTTTGTGCAGTCTCGTTGTAGCGAGAGGGTCTCACTGTAGCGAGATTCTACAGAAACCAGAGTGCAGTTTTCTCTGATTTTTCTGCAGCGAGGTCCTCGCTACAGTGAGAATATCTCGCTATATCGAGAGTGTCGCGACCACAAAAGGATTTAAAGGGGGCTAGGGTTCGGGGAGAGTTATTTCTCCCTCTCCCTTCGATCTTCTCATGCCCAAAGCCCTTTCCACCAATTAAATTGTCTCCAAAGCCGTTCGGGAGCTTGATTGAAGGTTGAATTCGTGTGGGGAACGCTTGGAGGTGAGTTTTAATGGTTAGGGTTTCAGTTTTACATCCTCTTTCTCTATTTTCGTGGTTTTCCTGGGTTCTCATAGAGTTTCTCTATGTGTTTAGGACGAAATCCGTGAGGGGGAGCACTTCTTGGTGGATTTAGCGTGTGAGACGTCAATCCAAGGTAAAGGGGGACTCTACCCTACTCTTTGTATGCGATTTACCGTTATTTAGTTGAATATTGTGATGTGGCTAACTAGAGGATAGGAAATTACTATGAAATATGATGTGGGCCATGTGCCGTGTTATATGAATATTATGTGTATGGATGAGAGAATGTGGTTGATAAAATTTTGCTATGTATTACGGTGTGTGAACAAATGTGGGCCTGAGGGCCGTGTAATATAGATGAATGTTGGCTATGTGTCGTGTAATGTGAAATGAACGTGGGCCTAGTGTCGTGTATTTGAATGCAATGTGGGTTGTATGGCGTGTGTAAGCATGGTTATTGCATGCGTAAATGGAATATGTGTGAATAGGCGTGTTAGCATCGTTGTAATGTGCTGTGAATGGTTCAGCGATACACTGGGAGTGTGAGAGATGAGGACGGTAGAAATACCTTGAGGAAGAGGGAGTGGTGGTTACACTGACTGCGGAACGGGTGCACCACGGGCCATACACTCTCTTCTTGACTAGACCTCTGACCATTACCTTTGCTAAGCGACCCGTGACTACCCACGTGGTATCCGTGAGGCGGGAGTAACCGGCGACCATTCATTGTGTAAATCTGTGATCACAGTGCTGCAGTGAATATGGCTGGCGTGCATATGCATTGGGTTTATGAATTATACTTATAGCAATTATTTAATATAAATTGTAACCATTTCTTTTATTTGAAATGGTTAATGAAACTTGAATTAAAAATAGAAATTTTATTATCTCAAAAATTTACAAAATTTCTTATTTATGGAAATTAAATTTAAGGTATTATATTGTCCCTGGAAGACAGGGTATAGATAACACCTTAATACTTCAAGAGCTGACCCACTCTTTTAACAAATTAAAATATAAAAGTAGCTATATGATGATTAAGCTAGATTTAGAAAAGGCTTATGATAGGCTTAGATGAAGCTTTATTCAAGATACTATTCAAAAAATAGGTTTTAATCATAATTTTACTGAGTTTATTTTTCAATGTATTTCTTCTCCCTTAATGTTCATTAATTGGAATAATCACCTCACAGAAAAATTTCACCCTAATAAGGGAATTAGGCAGGGAGACTTCATTTCCCCTTACCTTTTTGTTTCAATAATCATGGTCCTCTAATCTCTCATATTTGTAGTAAATATAAGTTTTCTATTGGTAAGAACCCTGTTCCTAATACTCGCCAAAATTGCTCTCATCTTTGGAAAGGTATCTTATCTGTTTGGCAACAATTTTATACAGGGCTCGGTTGGATCCTAGGAGATAGGTTAACTGTCAAATTTTGGGAGCACAATTGCGTTCACCCTAACCTAAATCTCAAACAGTTTGCTCTCCAACTTACTCCTGATTTTGATCTGCAAGAACCTATGGCTTTGTTTTCCCAAAAGAGCTCTTGGAATAAGCCTAAGCTGGAGTCTCTGCTTCCCAAGTACATATGTGCCCAAATTACCCAAATTAACCCCCCCCCCCCAATTTTTTATAATGGGCAGGATTTGTTTTTCTGGAAATTTACTGGTTTTGGTGTGTTTACTATGAAATCTGCTTATACTTATGTTTCTAACCATGAGCAGACCCAACTTTTGACAAATAATGTTTTTAACCGGATTTGGAGTTGGGCAAGTCCACCAAAAAAACAAAGGTCTTTTTATGGAAGGTAACCCAAAGTAGGCTCTTTACTAATGTTGAACATTTTAACCATGAAATGACTCAATACGCTACTTGCTCCAGGTGCAATTTTGCAGTTGAAACTGTTATGCATGTCCTTAGAGATTGTTGGTAAGCACATTTGGAATCAAATACTTATCCCTAACTATTGAATTTTATTTTACAGTGTTGGGTTATCCAATTGGCTTGATTTTAATTTTTCCTAAAAAATTTCAAATCTTACCATCTTTGGAGCCTGTTGTTTGGTATAGTAGTCTGGAACTTGTGGTGTAACAGAAATAAAGAGATATTTTAGAATACTCCTTTGTCCAATGAGTCTATTATTTATAAGATTTACTTTGATTTTAACTATCTCATTTCTTGTGACAGGACCTTGCATAAGGAGTCGCCTTGGCTGAGGCCAGAAAGACTTATTAGATGACATTCTCTAATGAATAGGCAACTTAAACTTAATATTGATGGTGCTGTTTTCCCAAATGCTAGATAGGCTAGCTGTGGTAGCCTTATTCCAGACAATAATGGAAAGTTTATTGCAGGTTTGTATAGAACTCTAGCTTTCTGCTCTTCCCTGGTTGTAGAGATTTGGGGGATTTATTAGGGCCTTTATCTTGTCATTTCCAAGAAGATCTCCCTAATATGGATTGAATGTGATTCAAAGGAGACCATATCTTTAGTTATTAACCTCCCAAATTGTAATCATCCCCTGTTTCGGGTAGTTAGTGAAGTTAGGAATTTATAAAGAGAGATTAGATTTATCATATTTAATCATGTTTTGAAATAAGTTAATCAAAGTGCTGATTAGTTGGCTAAATTAGGTGTTGAGTATGGGTTATCTTCCCTTTATTTTGATGAGACTCCTTCCTTTTTAGTGCCTTTCTTGAGATTGGATATTGTATGTAGTTGGTCTCCTAAATTAGCTATCTAGTTTGTTTGTTGTTTTTGGACTGTTAAGATCCGTTTATTAACAAAAAAAATAATTTAAAAATATTTTTTTAAATGATAATAAAATTTATTTGTTTGTTTAATTTTCAAAACTATTTTTAAAATGAATAAATAAAAAAAATTGTTTGATAATTTATTTTTAAAAATAAATTTTGAAAACTAAAAAAGGAAAATATGTTTGATTTTATTTATTTTTATATTTAATATTTTAAATTAAATGAATATTATATATATATATATATATATATTTAGTATTTTTTATTTATTTAAAAATATTTAAACGCATTGTACTATTTACATCGATTTAACGATGAGTGAGAGAGAGAAAGCTCTCACGTTAACAATCCACTAGCGACTCCTCCGCCAATGCCAACTTCGGATTCTCTCACCCTAATTTCTGCCGAAGCTCCCTCGTGGCATCATTGAGTTCTACGAACGCCATGTGTTTCTTTACTTGAAAAATCTTCGCTTTTGGCCACCCCGCATTGAAGCTGCAGTGTTTATCTTCATACAAGGTATTTAGTTTCAAGAACTTAAATTTTTTTTTTTAATTTATAATGTTGCAATTAATTTATAATTTTTTAGCTATTTTAAAAAGAAAAATGAAAAAAACAAAAAGTAAGGACTTGTTTGATTTAAAATACCTTAGAGATTGTTCTTAATTTTTTTAGTTTTAAAAGAAAAAAAAAATATGATATTTAAAAATACTTTTTAAGAACTTGTTAATAAAAAACTTTTTATTAATTTTTATTTAAAAAATAAAATGTATTTAAAACAGAAAATAAACAAATTTTTAAGACTTGTTTAGTTTCTCTTTTTAAATATAGTTTTTTGTTTTTAAAAGTAAAAAACAGAAAAACTTGTTTATTAATATAGGTTTTCAAAACTTTTTAAAAATAAATTTTAATTTTTAATTTTTAAAACTAAAAAATAAAATTTATTAGGGTATGTTTGATTTCTCTTTTAAAAAGAATTTTATTTTATATTTTCTAACTAAAAATATTTTTATCTTTATCTAAAATTAATAAAATTTTAACTAAAAATAGTTTTAAAAATTAAATTATCAATTGTATTTTTTCTAAAAATATTTTATAAATTATTTTAAAATATAATTTTTAAAAATTAAAAATTAAAACTAAATCAAACAAGCCTTAATCTCTCTCTTCTGACTTTGCTAAGTTATAATTTAATTTTAAGTAATAATTACCATATCTTAATTGAGGACTAAAATAATTGTTAATAATGATAATATACGATACTCAATTAAAAATAATACTATCATTTGTGATTTTTTTAAACTTATGCATTGATAAGCCTAATTAAATACTTTTTAAATTAATTTTTTAAATAATTAACTAAATATATACATTATTTATTCTCTCTTTTTTTTTTTTTTCATTTTCTACTAAAATCATTTGATTATTTAAATATTTAGTAATCAAATACAATTTACTTAATCATATTGGATATACTTATTACAAAGGTCAGAATTATTTTATATAATTTGAAAAAATATTTTCTGTTATTATGATATGAATTTGAAATCAAAGTTAAATATTTCATTGTAAATTTTTATTTTGATCACGATAAAAAATAATTAAATAAAATAAGATAAAATAAAAGTTTTAAAATGAATTAAAAATGGTGAAAAAAGTAATAAGTGATAAAACATTTTTATTTATTAATAATTTTCAATTTGAATTGAGATTAGAATTTGACTTCAGAATCTCAATTATCAAATTTGGATATTTATTTGAAATTGAAATTATAATTCCATGAACCACTCTATGAAATTTTATGACAATTAAATTTATCTCACTTCAATTCGTAACCTACATCCTAAGAATTTGAATTCCTAATATCATAATTTAAAACTGCACTCTCATATATCGTGCCCCATCGTCTCTGTGATTCTTCGTTTTTGTGGTTCTTATTCTTTTGTAGGTATTTTCTTCCTCTTTTTATGTTCTCTTGTCTTTCTGTATTATTTCCTCCTTTTAACTCCACTTCTACGTTGATTGTTAATACCACTTTTTTTTTCTATATTATGTTGCTTTTCTCTATTTCTTTTTTTCTCGTTTTAGGTTAATTATTAATAAAAAGTAATTTTTCTCTATTTTTCTATCTCTTATTCTTCCTATTCTTCTTTTACATCTTCTTTTTTCTTTTTTCTTTTTTACATTTGTTACATATTTAGTATGTTTATGTTATTGTAAAGTATTGCTATTATGTACTTACCCCAAACTATATTGTATTGTTATTCTTTACTTTCTATATTTGCTGCAACCTATATTATATTAATTTTCTACACGACGCAAAAATATATTATTTATGTTAATTGTATAATAAATTGTTTAATATTTTTCTTGAATTGTTAGATGTCGGAGGTAATATTAAAAATTAATTCAAGAATTCTTAAGAGTATAAGAGAAACAAAAAAGAGAAAACTAGTGATAGATGCAATAGTTATTACAGTGGCCACAATAACTTTATAGTATAAATAAGGAAATATACCTAGAGTATACCTAGAGAGCCAATAGATGAGAGTGATAAAGACACATAAAGAAGTATACTTTTGAGGCAATTATATCATGAGACCGATAAAAATTGCTATAATCAATTACGTCTTACTAAATAAGATTTTTTTGAGCTTAGCAACATTTTTGACTACATGATACTTATCAGGTAAGCGTAAAAGAATCTATTGTAATATTTTTACTTATTTTAACTTATGGTCTTAAAATGAGAGCATTCATATTCAATATTTTATGCAAAAGAGGAGGACTACATGATGTTTTCAATTTATATTTTAAATTTTTAAAATTAAATTATATCTGTGAGTATTTGTATGCTTTCATCAAATTTATAAGAAAGTTAGTTCATGACATAATATTAAATTTCAATGATAAATTAAACATAAAAGATAATTTTATTTTGTCATAATTTTTAAAAAAGAAATATTTAGTTATTATTTACTTGTATCATTTTTACCATTTTAAATAATAATTATTGTATTTTTAATTAACATATTATTTTTTAAAAAAGTTATTAAATAAAATTTTAATGAAAAATTAAATTATCTTTTAAAAATTTAGATATTACATACATGCTATAAAATTTGATTTTAATTTAGAATTCTAGTTCTATATTCTAATTCTTTGAGTATGATAAATATAAAATTATAATTCTGAACCAAATTTAATTATGATAAAATTAGAATTAGAATTACAATTTTGAACTCCAAGTATAATTTCATGAACCAAATGAGCCTATAATAATTCTTTCTTTCGTTATGTTTGGACAATGCATTCTGTTATTTCTTATATTTTGTATTAAATTAACTTAGACATTCAGTTAGGTGGTGGTATTGTTGAAGTGAAAATAAAATATATAAGTAGACTAAAAATAAAAATACAAAAAAATGTTTTATTTGAAATTTTTAAAATAAATTCAAAGAATGTTTTTAGTTAATTTGCTTAAAATTTTTATTCAATTGATAAAATATAAAAATAAAACAATCTTTCAATTGTTAATATTTTTATTTGAAAATAAAATATGCATAAAAAGGTTTAATTTGATTTCTTTTTTGTTTTAAAATTTTTTTATATGCTTAATGCAAATGTTAAAAAAATTTATATAATTACCGAGAGTAAGCTATTTTCCTTTATCATGATATGAGATTAATTTGCAAGTTGAACATATTATGAAATTTTATTTTGATTAAGATTCAAATATAATGAAATAAAATAAAATTTCAAAAATAATAAATTAAAATGGTGAAAAAAACTAAAAAGTGATGAAACTTTTGTTTATGAATAAGTTTAAATTTAAATTTAAATTTGAGATGTTGATAGATAGTAAAGAAGTATATAATAAAGGATGAAACTTACTTTTATATAAAAGTAATTATCCAAAAAATAAATAAAATTTTATTTATAAAAAAACATATTTAAATATATAAATAGCAGATTAAAGTCGCATTCAAGAGGAACAAAGAGAGGAGAAACATTCTAAAATAGTAAGTGAAAGAAAAATTTGGAATAAGAGTAATATTCAATGAAAATCAGAAAATAAAGTAAGTGTCACTTTACCTTACTTTTAATATTATGCAAGAGTATCATTTATGTAATTTAAATGTAGAATGAATTTCATTCATTTGTTATAAATATTTTGAATATTAATTTTACCACTTGGTAAAAGCATAATCATAGTGGTAATTTTATTATGTTTGTAGTGTGTATTCTTATTTCTTATCTCTAATTTTAAATTGACTTAAACTATGTTTGAGAGTATGTTTAGGAGAGGAGGGCTAGGAGAAAATAGGAGATAGTGGGGTTTAAACTTTGTTTAAAAGTTACTTAATTAGGAGGGGAAGGGTTAGAGAATTTTTTTATTT
Source organism: Abrus precatorius (assembly GCF_003935025.1). Taxonomy (NCBI): domain Eukaryota; kingdom Viridiplantae; phylum Streptophyta; class Magnoliopsida; order Fabales; family Fabaceae; genus Abrus; species Abrus precatorius. The sequence goes on from NW_020874395.1 coordinate 22,771,881, forward strand.
CTCCCATTTTGGGGAATTTTCTCTCTTTCACTCGTATTCTTCTTGATTAGAATTTTAATTTTTTTTAAAAAAATATTAGTTTTTTCAAGTCAGAACTTTTTAAAAAAAATAAAAAATAAAAATATTAATTTTAAAATTATTGATTTTTAGAGAAAGAAAAATATTTATTTTTTATTTTTTAAAAAAATAAAAAAGATAAAAAAATATGAATAAAAGATACAAAAGACAATAATATCATTTATATGATCCCCATCAACCTCTACTCTCAATATTAAATATCTAAATAAAAAAGATATTTAACCTCCTTTCCCCTCCCTTCTCCTTTCCTTCTTTCCTCTTCAAACTCTTTCCCTCCCTTTGCCTCCAAACTCCCTAACAAAGTCTTAGAAATTCAATCACCTAGTAATATTTTGAAATTTAAAACAATGTAAAGAAATTAAAAATAAAATACAAAGAAGACTTTCATTTTAATTTTTTTTTAAAAATTCAACGGTTATACTTTTAGTTATTTATTTAAAATTTTTAGTTAAGAAATACTAAAAAAACATACAATGAAAAATTATAATTTTTTTTATTAATATGTTTACTTAGAAAGAAAATGTGTAATCTATTTAAAAAAAACAAAAAACAAAATCAACTTTAGTTTATTATGATTTTTAACTTTGTTGGATTGACATATATTATTCTTAATGTTTTAATTCTGCATGTCTTATGTTTTGAAATTTATATTTTTTGGATTAGATTACTTTTAATGTTATGTGTTGTTGCCTTTTTGTAACGTTGTAAGCTTGATGTCCTGTAGGGCTATGGTGGAAACAAGACATGAAACTTAAAGGTTGCTCTCTCAGTGCATAATTTTTCTTTTAGCTCATCAGTTGGAGACGCATTTTTCTTGATTGAATATGATATATGTAACACCCTTTTTTATTTATTTATTTATTATTTGATAAATTATTTGATATTAGGTGATGTTAGAATGTGCTTTAATTTGAACCAATGGGTGTTTGATAGAGGTTTGGTATAGGGGATCTCGCTCAAGTGAGATAGGTCTCACTAAATTGAATGCCTAGAGCCACATGATTTTAGAGCATTCTCGCTCAAGCGAGATACAATAAACTTAGATCAACTGTCCTCTCGCTCAGGTGAGAATTGATCTTACTCAAGCGAGAAGAAATATCGCCCCAGATGAGATGAGTTGCTCAGGCAAGGACTTATAGGAGAAAATCACCAACTCTCTGGACCCCTTCTCGCTCAAGCGAGAACGACCCTCACTCAAGCAAAAATGACCTTTCGCTCAAGCAAGAATATCAGAAAAAGCTTAAGGAACCATCGTCTGGTTTTCTCGCTCAGGCGAGAAAAGGCTCACCCAGGCGAGGAAGATCTTGCCCAAGCGAGAGCATGAGAGACTTGAGGGGTATTTAAGGGCTTTCAACTCAGAAAACTTGCATTACAATCCAAGAAATCTTCCTTGAATCATTTCTCTGAACACTCTCTTCCCTCCTCTCAGAGAAACACCTCTGAGTTCTAAACTTGTTTCGAATGCAAGCTTGAATCTCCATCCTACTGAATCTCTAGTAAGTATCTCAGAGCTTGACTCTTCAATCTCATCTTTATTGTCCTCTATTTTCTCTCTTCTCAAGAAGTAAACTTTTTTGTAATATGTAGGAAAACTTTGGTCATTTAAACGATCTCTTTCACTTTTTTCTTCACAAAACTATCTATTTAGGTAAGGAGAGCTCTATTCTATTACTGAGAACATGATTGTTTGTGCTCATAAGAATGTTATTGTGTGTTTCTTGTTTGTAAATATATATTTGAGTGAAATTGTTGATGAAATGTGTTTTTCTTGTCCTTGATGACTTGAATGATATGTGTGTTGAGTATTTGTGTATATACGTTTTGGACTGAGTCTAAAGGTGCTCAATCTCTGACAATGATTGATTGATATATGATATAAATAGTAGACTTGAATAAAATAGAATGAGAAAAAAGGTGCAAAACAGCTAGCATAATAGTGATAGGTTGATACCTTGATGAGAAATGAAAAAGAGTAAAGTCATTATGGGAAATGAAAAGTGATGAGGATAATTATAGATAGTTTATAGATACACTAGAGGTGTGAACGATGGAGGCGATTTTGAAAATCTTGGAGAAATGAGGGTGGTGGATGCTTTCCTTTGATTTGTACATAACTAATGAGAATAAAAACATCACAGGCCTCACACTCATTTCCTTACCTAAACTCCTGACCATACTTTTGCTAAAAGAAGCCCAGTTGACACACACTGTATCCGTGTTGCTACGACTATCCAACAACTATCTATACTAATGAAGAGCTCAAGAGATCACACAGGCAGGAATGATTAAGATAAGGCAATCAGGAATATTAAAAAAGATGTTGGAATAAAATTATAATATTTATGATCACTAAGTGTATATGTATGTATTTATTATTTCTGATTGATTGATATGTTATTCTTGTATGTATTACATGACATTATTGTTAATCATGTTTAGTAATGAGAAAAGAGGCTCATCCTTATTAAATATTTCAGGAAGGCAAGATGATCACACCTTAGAGAGTTGTTAGAGTAGAGGGAGGATTTATGTATAATAAGTTAAATTCGTCTTTAAAGAGTGGCAATGATTTTGTTATTGCAAATTTACTACAAAGTATAATGATGGACTGGGTAATGTATTTTCGGTAGAAATGGATATAGATTATAATATTCCTTTTGAGTATCCTGTTCATGAGAGAATTTCACACACTTAACCTGTACATATATCGAGGAATGATCCAAATGCCAGATGCGGCAAATTACTTGTATACCTTTATCGACCATGACTACATGGGAAGACCCACTCGGTTTACCTTCGAGCAAGTTTCTAGTATTGAGGTAGTGGCAGATACGAGTGATCTTGGCAAGGATGAGGACTTATCCCTAGAGGGTTGAGATAGAAGCATGGTGATATTTATGTAAATCAATGTAAATCACTATGATATTTGACCAAAATGATATTTCTATGTTATTTACACTTCCTAAGTGTACTTTTTCTATCAAGGAACACTAAAAAGACAAGTGAAAATCTAATAAAATGTGGATTCATTAATAGTAAACATGCGTAACATCGACGATGTCCTCCATTTTTGTAGTGTTCACTATCGTTCATGATAGTAAACACGCGCAAGTTTGCACCTCTCCTTGACTCTGTAGTGATCAATATTGCTTCTGAAAGTGGTTACTTTAACCTATCCCTTGGAATTGGCTTGCTATAGTGATTACTATGGTGTCTGAAAGTAGTTACTTTCACCTTGTATTTTCTAAAGAGCCAAAAATCCATAGAATTTGCCTGGGAATTCCTGCACAATCATTCAAGTGATCAAAATTGCAAAATATATTTACAAAAATTAGTCTAAATTGAATAAAAATTAAGAAACTCATGGTATTTGTCCTAAATGATATTTTTATATTATTTACAATTTCTAAGTTCATTTTTCTATTAAAAAATCTATAAAAAGATAAACAAAATATCTATAAAATGTGGATTCATCATCCATTAAAGAGAATGGAAAAGCCTTTAGCTTCACATGTTCTTTTGGTACACCTTGTGGCCTTATAGTTGAACAGACTATGTGAAACTCCTTGAGGTACTTGTGTGGATCTTCACCTGTAAGGCCATGAAATCTAGGCAACAAGTGTATTAGTTTAGTTTTTAACACAAAAAGAGCCTTTATATCAGGATATTGTATGCACAAAGTTTGATAAGTTACATCAAGTATAGCAAGTTCCTTAAGTGTCCTTTCGTTATTTGCCATGTTTTCAAGTTCAAAATCAAGAGAATGTGGGAAGGAATAAACAAATGAAGGAGAAGAAGGATTATCTAAATGTTCAGATTGATTTCTACTTGTCCTAATATTATTGTAAAACGTCCTATCAATTTTCGGATCAAGCGAATATAAATCTCTAGGCCTTGATCTTGTCATACACTATGAACTTAACTATGAAAAAAAAAAAACTATTGAATGTAGTGACTAAAAGTGCAGTATGTGTAGATGACAATTATGCAGAAAAATGAATGGAAACATGCAGCAAAATGGTGTAAAAGGATGAAGTTATATAAAACAGAAAAAGTGTAGGAAATATGCAAAGATGTATGAAGGTTTCTACCTAAAAATTCTGCAGAAAATTTGCAGAAAAATAGGGTAAAATCAAGGGCAAAGCAAGTGCACAATTCTAAAGCAAAAATATGTTATTATGCAAAAAAATGTAGAAAAATAAAGCATAAAAACAGAGTGCCTAGCATTTTCAATGTAAGAAATAACACCAATGACCCTGGCAACAACACCAATTTAATGATCAAAAGTTTCATCGCTAACCCTCATCAAAATTTAAACACAAATTAATGTAATACTAGGGTACTAACTTAGGTCTTCCTCTCGTGAACATTGGATATAAACCATACATCGAACATATTGTGAACATTAAACAAACAAAAAGAGGGAGGGTTTCAATTTTAATTCACTCAAACAGGAAATTAATTTGTAAGATTCAATTAACAAAATTTGTTAACCCCTGGCTTGTTCATATTAATTCCATCACAAATCCTCTTAAAATTTAATACCTCCACCGCCCTACAAGTTAGGTAATTAAACAAGTGTCACTCAACCCTAAAGTTCCTTGCGAAATTAAGCAAATCACATGGACTCCAATCCCTAATCCTTAGGATTAGACAACCTTAGAATTAAACCCAAAATTAAACAAACCAGGTTTTGAACCCTTTGGTAAAAATTAAATATAGTTTGATTAATCAACACCCTCTATTTAATCCTTAACTTAGTTTTAAGAGATTGGGGAAGAAGAAATTCATGAATGAAATTCGTATTAACATTAAACCCAGAATTTCAAGAATTCATATAAACTTCACTAGGGATTAACAGCAAAATTAGCCCTCCATGAGGATGGGTTTCATTATTCCAAAGTTGAGAATCAATAAAGATCAAGCCTTTTCATTTTCTCCTATCACCATGTGAACTAAATCAACCATTTATTGTGAAATCACTCCTTTTCACACTATGTTTCACGTGAAGCCAAGGGAGCCCAAGAGACACTTGCCTATTTAAACCTTTCCCTCTTAAATGTAGTGACCGAATTTTCCATTTATGGTGAGGGAAGGAGAGAAGATCACCTTAGTGACCTAGATTCGAACCTCAAATTAAAACATTCAACATATTTTTGTCTTTCCCAAAATACTCTAATCATGAGCAGCCGTCCTACCATAAACCACCACAAATTCACGTGGGAATTTATTTGCACTTTCCTCCTTGAATGTGCAGCCGAAACCCCATTAATTACTGGGAGAGAGAGAGACTAGCCTTACTCGAAAATTTAAAACCTTGTCTCTTTTCTTTGAATACATACTTTTCGTGTTTCTAAGCAACCATTATATCTAGCTGTTTTTCCCTTAATCCTGCATTAAAACTGTAGCCATTATTGAGAGATTCCCTAATAAATGTGCCTTGACTACACATAACCAAGGAACCTCTCACCTACCCTAATTAATTTGCCACTAAGCCATTTAAACCACCTCCCACCTGCATTTAAACCTCTATGGGAATATGGAAGGATTTGCACTTATTCCCTCTCTAAATAAATTCAAAAACTGTCGACTTGCCTAAATTACTCACCCCAATCAAGGTCAACTACCATTCAGGAATTACCCCTTAATAATGATTAATTCTGAAAACGTGTTTATAGCATTAACCTTTTCCTTTTTCCACTTCCTCAAAACCTACTGCATTTATTGCTCATTATGGAGGCGTTTTGCATGAACAAGGCTCCAAGGAGGCGTGACCTTTCAGAGGGGTAGGTCACGTCCTTTCAAATGCATTAGACTTGGAGGGAGAAGACGCACACTTGCCTTGACCGCTCGTGCGCAACCTCTCAACCATCACGCCCATTGGAAATGAAGGGACACAAGCACTACACTCACAAAATAAAAATCCTACTTACTCTCATTCGCCCTTTTCCTTCCTTTCCAAAAAAAAAAAAAAGAATCCTCTCTAGCCCACCGTGACCTACCACACTTTGAACCATTCTCTCACTTTCGCACCTTCTTCTCTTTCTCTCTCGTGAACGTCTCCTCAACCTCACCTCTCAAAGGGAACCGAGCGGACACGAAGGAACCACCTACACAACCTACACTTGCACCTCTCTCAACGTTCACACCGTCACCAAAGGAGTCACTTCGTGGGCGAGTTTTGCAAGCAACGAGGACAAACCTTTGACTCTTTTCTCATCCTCATTCTAAGCAAGGTAAGAGGAGTTCTTGTTTGTGGTTGACTATGTGGCTGTTCATTTAAATGAGGAACATTGCATATGCCCTCTTTTCTCGCCCTCAACTCAAACTTTCACTAAAACTTGCATGTAAAAGATTTTCTCTCATCTCATGATGATTCTATTTGAATGGTGTTGTAAAAATCATGTTTTGTGGCCTACATGAACGCGATCATGGTTGAGGTACTTTTGCATGTCAACGATGGTTTGGTATTTTCATAGTTCTTAACCATTCTTGTTTTTTGGTTGAGTACAGAGGGTGATTTTCAAAATAACATGTTGCTCTTCACTATTTTTATGAAGATCCCTATCTCTTTTCCAGTCCATATTTCCTGTATCTCATTGCATGTGGTTTTCATTATGAAATTTACATATTTTCTCTCTATCTACACCTATCTTGACGAAAACCATAGGAAGAACCTAATTCCTTCTCTTGTTTCCACTTGGCCGAGAGCAAATAAACCACTTTTGTAAAACTTAAATTCTGATTTTTCTTGATTGTTGTTTAAAAAAAATAAATCAAACATGCATGGAATTGAAACCGCGGCTGCCCTGTGTAAAAATTCTAAAAATTTCTGAAAAGTTATTATAATTAGTTTTACCTTCTCCTCTTATTCTCCTTTCACTTTTGTTCTGAAATTGTGTGTGTACCTATGATTATTCCTCTTGAACGTGTTTTAAAACCTGTTTGGTAAAGCAAAAAGGGTTAGAAATTATAATGTTTCTATTTTATTGTGGTTGACATAATTACTTTATGGTGGTAAAATCGTTTGATTCTAATTGTTATGATTGACATGTCGTGTTCACCTTGAACTGAGAAAATGATTGCCATGTATAATGTTTTCTTTGCTACTTTAGTGTGCCATCCGAGGATGACAACATTGAAAATTGAGTAATCTTAAGAGTGTACATAGTTGTTGAGTTATTCATGAGCATGGAGACGAAAGGGGGAGCCAAGGTCACAGTTTGGCACAGCTGGGGAATGTGGAGTGTTCAGGTTCAAGAGAAGAACCTTGGGGGTAGTGAAGGGGGGTTTCCCCAATAGCGCGAAATAGCTTACTATGGCCAGGACACGCCGAGGATCCTGGTAGAACTCATTTCTGAGGAATAAAGATGAATTGATAGGAAATATGTTCTTGTGTATATGTGCACTTGGTGTGCTTGTAGGGAATGAGGGTCTCTGATCACCTTAACTGGAGGAAATGCTAGAATCTTGAGGAAGTAATGATTGCATGAGCGGCATACATTTCATTTATGATTTTGTTTGACCTTATTGTTTGTGTTGAAATTAATTGTGTGAAATTGGATGTGGATTCCAAATATAAGTGTTTCTTTAAATTCTAATTCTTTTATTCCTTTTCATTCTTTTTGCTTAATTTGATTATTGGAAAATTTCTATGTTGAACTCACCCTTTCTTTTGTGTTCCTCTGTATTCTCTTGTATGTTTGCATGACTGTACGACAGATAGAACCACAACGAGCGATGATTTGGGGAACAGACTCCGAGGGGAGAAAGGCCTAGACATACGATCCAGTGACGTGTCGTCTCGTGTACCAAAGGATGATCACCCTAAACTTGGGACCCATCACTGAGGATGGTTGGATACCCTACTAGAGCGACTACCTTCTTGCTGACATCTCTGTACCCTTGCCATCTGAGAAAAGTATCATCATCCACCCACCCTCTCCAAACCAAACACTACCCTCTGAGCCTTCCTTGACAAAGGTAAAGCCCCTACGAGTCTTAACCCAGCACTTACTCCTTGTCCCCGTTCTTCTTTTGCACTTGAATGGAAAGATGTTGGAATTGTTGAGTCTTCCATCCGGCCCGTACCTCACTATTCTTTGAGAATCCCCTTACCCCCTACTAGTGAAGCTGGACCCTCTACACGATGCCCTTCACCACCACCTCTATCCACTTCTCGTTCACCACCACCCATTATTGGTTGGATTGATAGCGACCCGGACGACTTACCACCTTCTCCTCGCCCTCAACCAGCGGATGATTCTCCTGACTCTGATGGGATGGAATCCGACCCTAGCGAGGATTCTCTTCCATTAGAATTTTATATATAGACTGTTTTTTTTTTTTTTTTTTTGTGATGGGTTGATACTGCTCATAGGTCTTTGGTTTGAAATACTAAACTTGGACAATTTGATTTGGATGACTTTACTCATTTCTTTTATATAATTGACCGTTTATACTCATTTTTTTTATTATATATCCGTATATTACCGTTTGATATGAAATTATGTTAGTAATGATGGAGTGGAAACTAGTTGCCATGAGTACTCGTAGAAATGATGAAATAGTTCAACATTTGATAATGATGTGAAAGGTTAAGAATAAGTGTATGTGGAACTGCTATTTCTAAAAGTCTTTTTGTTGGTCATAATTTTTTTTTTCTCTCCACGGTTTAATTGAGAGTGCCAATGGACTGAGACTAAAGATGTTAAATGTAACGCCCCGAATTTTGGTAATATTAATTATTATTATTCTTATATATATATATATATATATATATACATATATATATTCATATGTGTGTTGATTTATTTGAAAATGATGTTTTATGTGTATTAAGTACATAGATGTGTGTATATATGTGTATGTATGACTGGATAGGCTGAAAATGAGCTAAGTGCCTAAGTGCAGGGAGTAATTCTGGGTTGTTCTCGCTGCAGCGAGAGAGCCCTAGGAGAAAGGACCAGAACTGTCGCCTTCTCGCTGTTGCGAGAGACGTCTCGCTGTAGCGACAGAGCGACAGTTTATGGTGCATTTCTGGGTGCAGTCTCGCTGCAGTTTCATCTGATATTTTTGCTGCTGCGTGAATATCTTATTGTAGCAAGACTGTCACGACCAGAAAAGGATTTAAAGGGGGTTAGGGTTCGGGGAGAGTTATTTATCCCTCTCCCTTCGATCCTCTCATGCCCAAAGCCCTATTCCACCGATTAATTGCCTCTAAAGCCGTTCGGGAGCGAGATTGGAGCTCAGATTTGTGTGCGGAACGCTTGGAGGTGAATTTTTAATGGTTAGGGTTTTCGTTTTCCTTCCCTTTCACTGTTTTTGGTGATTTTTTGGGTTTTCATGAAATTCTTCCATGTGTTTAGGCTGAAAGTCGTGTGGGGAGCATTTCCGTAGTTGAGTTTGGACGTGGGTCTTCAATCCAAGGTAAGGGGGGACTCTACTCTACTCCTTTATGTGTGATTTGCTGATATTTTGTGTGATATTGTGATATAGTTGAGTAAAGGGTAGGAAATTGTTGAGATATGTAAAGTGGACACTTGTGCCGTTTATACATGTGTGTATATCTGAATGAACATTGTGGGCCTTGTAATATGAATGGAAATAGGCTAGAGGCCGTGTGGCATGAATGAATTGTGGGCTATGTGCTGTGTGTGCTGTGGAAATGAAATGTGGGCCTAGTACCGTATAGTTGAACAAATATGGGCTTAGTGTCGTGTACCGTTAAATGTGGGTTATGTGCCGTATATTGAAATATATGTGACTGGGACGTAGTATCGTCGTTGTAATGTGCTATGAATGGTTCAGCGATACATTGGGGATGTAAGAGATGAGGACGGTAGAAACACCTTGAGAAAGAGGGAGTGGTGGTGACACTGACTGCGGAACGGGTGCATCATGAGCCACACATTATCTTCCTGACTAGACCTCTGACTACTATCCTTGCTAAGCGACCCGTGACTGCTCACGTGGTATTCTTGGGGCGGGGGTATTAAATTGACCTGAGTTGTGTGATAATGCTGCTTGTGATTGTGTTTACTTAATGTATTGAAAATGTTCTTGAGGTGAGACTCTACGTTGATTGTATGTTTTCGGGTAGTGTAGATTACTCACCCTTACATTCATTTTTCCGGTAATCAATACAATCAGCACCGGGCTCAGTGAAAGAGGCGGATGGAACTACTATAGGACTAGGATTTTAATCTGAAACTAATGTATTTGAATAGGTCCTGTAGTAGTTACTTGATAGAGATTGTAACCCCTTTCCTTTTTTTGAAATGAAAATTGTTTATTTTGAATTTGCAAAATTATGATTTATTGAAATTAAATATAAGGTGTTACATTAAATTGTACAAGGAAACAATTATGTATTGATTCTTTATTTTGAAATATGATAATGATAAATGAAAACTTGAAGGTGATTATTTATGATGACGATTGGAAATGTTGAATGAATATGCTATATTGATAATTGGACTGCCTTTATGTGTGTATGCACGTTAATACTTTATTTCGAGAAAGATCATTGTCCTGACTTAATGAGATAGAATATAGTGGATATTAGGTGTCATAGGGTGTTACATCTAGAGTTGATACTTTGTGAGGGGAACGTGATCACTTTCATCTAGTTCTGCTTCTAATAGCTTAATTCTCATGAATCATTGCTCAAAATTTCTTGCACATTTATTCTAATCGATAAATTTACAAAAGAGAACTATAAAAATTATACAATTTGAACTATTTTAAAGAAATTAAGTTTATTTATAAAATTGATATTTTTATGAAATTCAAACTTTCTAATTTCATTTTCTGTTAAAAGTCTGCTAAAAAACTAACTAAAGTATCAACAAAATTTGGATTTATTAGTCATATGCAAGGAAAATATAAAATTAACTTCCTTTGTCTCGGTGCAAGGGAAATACACGTGTTTTACTTAAGTACAACTTAAACAACTCCCACTACATGTTACTCCACAAACCTATACCTAAAACTCAGTTAAAATTTATCTTATGCACTAAGGGCCAAAATCGAGAGCTGGTAAAACCTGAAAGCCAAAATCCTCACTCCACTTTTTATAACTCTCTCAACGTGAGCTAAGAACCATATCTTTATTCTCTCTCTTCTTCTCATGTCCTCAAAATCTCTCTCTCTACATTACACACTTGAAAATTGCAATTAGAGCTGTCATCCAAAACTTCCATCTAACTACACTTAAACACCAACAAACTAAAAGCTACCAACATCTAATTCCCACCGAGGATTATTACCTTTCTTTAAGAATAACAATTTCTGCACTCCAACCATACACTACACCATGTTTTGGACCATTCGAATTCAAGGATTATGCTCGTGGTTCTAGCCACACAATATGCACTAAGGTAACTTTCTTTAAGGACTTACTAAACCTCTACAAAGTATGGATTTTTCTCACATGCATGCAAATTGTTTGCATGATCTTACCTCCAAGATTTTTTTCATTTTTAAATTAGCCATATGTTTTCATTTAGTACACGTCATTAGTTGGCTATAACTACTTTTGAAGTGACATTTGGACCACAAATCACCAATATATGCAATTTTGAGTATGTTGATAATCAATTTTTCTATATTATCTACGACTAAAGCTCACTTTTTGGAATTCCTGTGTTTGGTTTCATTGACATGCACTTTGGTTTTTGTATTCCTTATAGAATAACCTTTCCATCAAACTATCCCACACATGATTTGAAATTCATTTGATTCCCCAAAAGCATTCACAAAGTATACTACGTTGTGACACTAGCAAAACAACTCTGCAAAATAATTTTTTTTTTATACCTAATGCATGCATGACATTCAGTTTTAAAGACATTTCCATAATCTCTAGAGTTTTATCTTTCAAACCCAATTTGTGGAATCTGATTTGGAGATTATTTCCCCTATGTTTGACACAAAACTTGTAAACTGTTGAGCGTAGAATTCTAAATAAAACTCGTTTCTAAAATTGCATAACACAACGACCGTATGAGGTGACTTATAATGACAATAAATTAATCGAGATAAATTTTAAGGTGTATGGTTTCACCTTCGTACTTATCTATGTTCACTTTTAGATTAACTATAATTATAATTTTCTTATGATTTTCAACCTCGCATATGAAATCTGAGAACATCCAATGGTCATGTAATACTAATAGTCTTTTTCCTAAGTTATTACTCTTAATAGTCATACAAAGTAAAAAGAAGAAAAAATATAAAGAACCTACAAGCTATTAATTTAATAATGACTGAAAGAGAAGAAATAAGCTTGATCTATCTAATCCATTGACTTATTTTATCTTATAGATCAATTAACTACATGTGGTATGGTCACCTATAATATAATTAATTATGGTATATTTGAAAGTTGTTAATTTTGAACATATATATATATAGCACAATAAGATTAATAATAATCAAAAAGAAAATTAAAATTATTATCAATTACAAAGATCACATTGAGTCATGCAAAAAGTCCACCATAACCCTAGCTATAGATTTAGTTAGACATAATGTAATAGAAGACCAAGATTAATTTAAAATTAATTAATTTATCTAGTTAGACTAAATTGACTAAACAAAGATTCTTTAGAAATTAATTTATCTAATTAGAAATTCTGTAAAAATTAAATTGATTCATTAAACTTCAACCATATCACTGTGTCAATATTAAATGTCATGTATTCATCTAATTAATACTTACCATGTCAAGTTATTTTATTCTTATTCGTTTACACAACAAACATTTCAATAACGACGACTAAAATAATTTTATACACATTAAAAACTAAAATAATATTTTGCTTAATTTAAGGATTACTTTGGTTGATCATAAAAATGATCGGGACGAAAATGATAATTTACTATAATATTTAAATAAAAGCTAATTGACTTAAAACATAACATTTTTATTCAATTTATTTGAATTAATTACAACTTGAAACTTAAAAAATAATAACAACAACATAAGTGATCCATACTGAAAAGGAAAAAGAATAATTTTGTATGTCAGAAAGAAAAAAATGGAACAATTTGTTTCTCTTAATTTGTCTTATTATTTTATTTGAAATACAACTCAACGATTAATAAGTAGAATTAGTTCCCAAAAAGGGAAACCAGTCTATCTAAGTAAATACAAATATAAAATCTCTTATGATCCGATCAAAATCAAATTTTATAATAATTTGATTTCTAATACAGAATTATTACAAAAATATATCAGCCCAACTCCTAGGAATAACTCACGGCAATACCTAAACACAATCTTTAAATTAACTACACAACCCTGAAAGATTGTATGCTTGTTATTCATAGGGAAATTATCAGAGGTCACTGAGGTCCACACCCGGGGGGTTTAAAATAAGAGTAAGTTATCCAAAAAAATTAAAGGTAAAAGTAGAAGAAAGAAATACGTTATGTTCCTGTTAAAGAGAGAACTATGAATGGGATGTGCTATATACAGAAATAATTGAATAACAAATTGATACGGAATTTCGAAACTTGCAAATACCATGATTTATGTAGCTGGTCAGAAATCTCCCTGCCAACAGAGATGCTAAGCAAAAGAAAATTGCTTGAGTGCCTATATACGAACCTAGCCCTAGGCATCGCTCCCAGTGTGTCGGTTTGCCATGTATGTTAAATATATGGTCCATATATAAGCGCATGAACTATTCAGCAGGGGCTGCAGCAATTGTAAAAGAGATTCAAACATCAGCTGAAAAGTTATGAATGAATAACAAAACTGTGTTGAAGCTACTGATTCAATCAAATTCAAACAGAAAATTAACTTCTTAACAAAGACATTTCATCTACATTCACAAACCTGTAAATGGACTGGAATGAATTTGAAGGTAACAAAATCACATACAGGCCAAAACAGAGCACCACCTAATAATGTAGGAAGTAGATCACGCTTCAATCTGGCAATAATTTCAGGCCGATTCTCACCTATTTTGGCATCAAAATAGTAATTCAGAATCACCAATAAAAAACAAGGATATGCTTGTTCGATAAATATAGCACATTTTTAACAAGTTTAGCTAAGGATGCCGAATAATGCATGGAAAGAAATCAAATAATCATGCACATGTTAAATCAGTATAGATCATGCCCATGCTTAAGTGGCCCAGGTTCCTTACGTCTGTGTTTGCACTAAACATTGTGAAAAGTAGCAGAAGAATATTAGAAAGAGGTATCAGGATGAGCAGATCAATTTTAGTTAAAAACTACCTCAGTCAATTAACAATCCATGTCAATGAACTATCATATAAACTTGTGGAGTTGATAATTTAAGACAAGGTCAACAATATTCAAAATGCTAAAAATCACCTTGAACAGCACCATTATAGGAGAAAAAAACAGTATTGATGACAGGACCAAATAAAGCTTGCCCCATGAAAATTTTCTTCAAGGTTGATGGCACATCTCTCTTAGGTAAAATTTTGGACAGATAATTAAACCACATATGCTGTGAAGGCCCCAAGATTATCAACCCGTATATTGCCATGCGGGATGTCCTTTTTAAATCATATGAGGCGGAAAAAGAGGGTGATGTGATCATCTAGCAAAAGTGTAAATCAGTTGTTAGTGACAAAGATCCTATAAAAGTCAAATAATCAATAAGTAGTAATAATAAAAAAATGAGAGCATTTTTACCCAACTTAGAAAATAAAGTATGCTTCCAGACCATGATTTTAAAAGACAAGTAATTTGTTAAAATAACAACAATCAAGTCTTATCTCACTAGGTGAGGTCGGCTACATTGATTAAATGACGCCATTAAACTCGGTCAAAAACTAAATTTTCAAAAATCTAATTAATCAAAAAATTTCTTTTACTAACTTCATCTAAGATTTTGTTAGTTCTACCTTGACCCCATTTTACTACACTAAAAATCACGCTGCAATCCACTCTCCTCGTTGGTTTATTCAAATTTCTCTACACATGACCAAACCACCTTAGATAATTTTTTGTCATCTTGTCCACTATAGGTGCTACTCCAATACTCTCAAGTATACTATCATTTTTTATTCTCTCTTTTATCTTTTAACCACTCATCTACCTTAGCATTATTATTTTTGCTATACTCCTACTTTTTTCTTGTATTATTCTTTTATAGCCCAACACTCACTACCATAAAGCATAGCTAATCATATTGCAATATGATAAAACTTTTCTTTCAATTTTATAGGTACCTTATGATGGTCACAAATATCTCCTAACACTTCTCTCCATTTTAACCACCAAGCTTGTATCTATGAGTAATATTATCTCCAATTTTATAATGGTCACGAATCTTGAGTACTTGAACTTGAAAACTTATGGTATGATATTATCTCAAATTTTAACTTCCAACGCATGATTATCATCTTATTTTTTGTTAAACTTGCAATACATATATTCTATCTTACTTCTACTCTAGCTAAAATTCTTAGATTCTTAAAGCCTTCATAACACTTCTCTTGGTACCCGGCCATATGCTTTTTCCAAATCAACAAAAACTATACGCAAGTCATTTTCTTTGTAGCAATACTTCTCCACCATCTTTCATAAATGATATATAGCTTTTGTTATAGACATTTATTGCATAAAACCAAATTGATTTTTTGCAATCTTAGTTCTATCTCGTAGATTATGTTCAATCACCTTTTTCCACAAC
Organism: Abrus precatorius; assembly: GCF_003935025.1. Lineage (NCBI taxonomy): Eukaryota > Viridiplantae > Streptophyta > Magnoliopsida > Fabales > Fabaceae > Abrus > Abrus precatorius. The sequence continues at coordinate 22,787,641 of NW_020874395.1, forward strand.
TTTATAGTGTGAGTCCAGAGTGTTATCAAATAACTGGGCACGATAATGGGAATCAGTGGCGATTTTCATGCTCTTTGTTGAAGGCATGACATTTTATGGCATTTTCCAGTGGCGGCGCCATGGCAGCCGTTACGTGCATGGCAGTGACGGCATCCATGGCAGACAAATGGCAATTTTTGCAGAAAAATGGTTTGGACCGCAGATCTGACCCAATCCAGAGAAATAACTCGCAAGCCCAACCCTAAAAATAATCGTTGCCTTTCTTTGTCTCTCATTTGGTTGACCTTCCATCTGCTTTTCGTTCTTGTTGGGGTTTTGGGTCGTATTCAACCTCTTTTTCTTTTTGCAACTATTGTTGTTGTAGCTCTGACGATGATTGCTCCATCTCCAACGACTAATGAGGGAAGGGAGTCACTCCTAAATCAAAGATAGAGACATGCCCACTAAAAAAATAGATGCAAAGATGGATATCTGAGAAGGGAGTGTTGAATGCATTTTGATAAGACTATTTTACCTTTAAAAAAACATAAAACATGGTTATTTTGAGGGCAAAAAGGGAAAATCAATTTTTTTAAACAAGTCTTTTTTACCCTTAAAAAACCGTAAAAATTGCAAGACAAAAAGGGAAAGTAGACATTTGTACTAGCACTATTGCACACACAGGGACAGAATCCACCGATAGCGTAACAAAAGATAAAAAGATGAATAAAAACAAGGAAAACAACATAATAGAAAACCCAAAGCTATTTATTTTGTATTGAATTGTGGGTTAAGCTACGTATATTTTGAGTTCATTTCTTTCTATCATTTCCTATGACCTATATATAATACTTCTTACATATTTTATATCTGTCATAGCTTGCCATAATGGCCACCATAATTTTATGGTAGTTTTTTGAGTTTCGACAATGACCCGCCATAAATTTCTAGATTTTCCTTCTCTACTTTTAGCAAGCTTATAAATCTTAAAACATTGCTTGTCTTTTGATCCAAGACTTCTAGATTACTCTAAAAATTTTCTTAACAGTTCTCTTGACCTTCCTAGTCATTTTGTCTAAAATGATGTTAGCATTATCTTGTGTGGCCCAAATACTCTCTTCTTCTAACTGTTTCTAAAATTTCAATTGTTTCTCACCTTTTAATATCTACCACTTAATTCTTAAAACAATAACTTGTTGAATTCTCTGTTTACTAATCTTGAAATGAACATCAAGGACAAAGACCTTATGTTATGTAGTAAGACTCTCACCTAAAATCACAACCAACATAACCATTTAACTCTCTATCTATGAAAATATTTTTGGTTTGTAAAATGTTTTGGATCAACCCCTCTAAATTCTCCCAAAACTTTCCTTTCAAAAGAGCTTTTGAGCCAACTTGAGGAGTATAAGCATTAATGATATCAATAGTTTCTTGTGCAACTAATAACTTCAAGATCATAATCCTATCTTCAATCATTTGAATCTCTACCACCGTTTTTCAAGTATAATCCACAATTATGGCTACTCGGTTATTTTCTTTAGTCTTATTTCCAACTTATTTTGTTTCTAAAAGGCACATGATGTTAGGCCCCATGAACTTAAGTGGACAAGGCCAGTGCAAGACAATCACTGGCTTTGGATGTGGAAAACATATGGTAGGAGAAATATGAAGGGGAAGAATTAGTTACGGAGAGCAGATTGACGTGTAATGTTTCCATATAGTGTGGGAGAAGAAAGAGAACGTGTTATGTTTTTTTTTTCTGTTAGTATATATTCTTCTGTATCTTTTGATTTGATCTCTGACAATCGGTTTAACTTGCTGGTCAATTTTTTTTAACCAATCATTGGAAGTCTATAATAGGTCTCATTGGATGTCAATCAAGTTTATCAATGGCAGATGGCAGGTCATCACGGAAACCATGCTTGGTATTGCCACTGCCAATGGTTAACTTACAAGGCTCAACTACATTCAGGAAAACAGAATGTTGGCCAAAATGCATCTAGGACTAAGCCAATCTACATAAAGATAGGCTGGAATGAGCCGGTTGCAGCTGCATGTCCAGTGGAATGGATCCTGTCTATAGCAAGAAAGGACGAAACAAAGCTAGTTTGTGGAAAATGGAGGAAGTTTGCAATAAGACAGACTGAAACAGCCAATATTTGGATAGACAGGCTGAAAGTACGGCATCACCAAAAAGACAAGTTAAAACAAAGTCATTGGAAGAAAGATAAGCTAAAACATAGATATTCAACACAAACAAGCTAGAACGACTAACAATTTTAAAAGATCTAACAAACTTCTTGAAACCCAAAGAACAGCGTTGAATCCAAAATTGAATTTAAACACACAGGAAAACCAAATCTTCTTACTCAATCAAATTATCAGAAAACATCAAGATCTAAACCTCGGAAAAATCTTCTACAACACCCTCGCACAAGGACAACAATGCTAGCGTAATATTGGAACCTTTTTCATAATTAATTCATCAAAAAGATAAATTGACTAATATATTAACATAATGGCCATTAAAAAATTTGACCAGTCCCAGCAATAAACACTAATTATAAACACTTGAAAAAAATTAGCTTAATATCACCTTGCACTGAAAGTATGAAACCTAACCTCATTGAAAAAAATGGTGTTTTGGATTGTAGGAATGCACCTCACTTGCAATTTAGACCTTAATTATTCAAACCCGCACTATATTAGTTCAAACCAGTAATAAGTAAAACGAATACCGTAAAACAAGTCGTTTAAATTCAAAGACTAAATTGCAAATGACGCACATTTTCACTCAGCTTAATTTCATAACAATGTACAACATAAAAAACGAACTCAGCTTCCCTCGCTCAAGGACGAGGAACAATAACCAAAAATACACTATTTCAGCACTTACACACGAAAACATTTTAAGAACCAAATAATCTAAGAGTTCCAGTTACGGCATTACCTGTGATGTCAAGTCAGCAGCGGCGAAAATAAGCGAGGACGTTACGCTTTTGGTGACGACCGGGTGAGCTTCGAGGTTACGCAGATACCAACCCACGAACCCAAACTTGTGAGAGGGAGAAGAAGAGAATGGTAGGAAAAGCTTTGGTGAGAGAGAAGCGAGCGGTGTTTTGTGGTGGCAATGCGTTTTGGTGAGGCGGTGGTAACGCCGAAAATGTGGAAGCGGGTAAGAGAGAAAATGATTTCGAAGGCCCAGAAAGAAGCGTTTGGGTATGGTTCGTGAGATGGTGGTGTTGGTCATTGTGGCGCCCGGATTGTGAAGAATGTGAAGTGAAGGCTCGTGGCGGCAGCGATTTGATTTTGAAGTGAGCGTTCGTTTTTTGTGGGGATCTTAAGGGGACGGAAAGGCCCGTCAAGTCGTTTAAAACATGGTTACTGCTAGAACCTGGTACCAACGACGTGTCGTTGCAGTCCTTCGAGACTTCTAGTTTTTATTATTCATTAAGGTACGTTTTAGGTACTCTTCAGTTTTAAAAATTTAAAAACTAAAATTACTTTTTAGTTTTATGATTTTAGCTTTAATTTCTTTTCACTTAATTGCTCTTTTATCTCTCTGTTTACATGCTTCTTCTATTTTAATCTTTAATTTTTAATTGTGTTATTTTAATCTTTTTAATTATGATCATATTATTAAATTATTGTCTAATTATTAATTGTGATGTGTATTATCATAACTTTTCTTGTCAAACCCAATTGCACTTTTAATTTTTTAATTTTGTGTTTGTACAACTTGGTCTTAGTTATTTTTAAGAGAAGTAACATCTTCCTTCTCTTTCAATCTCATTTCATTCTTCTTTCTTTCTCTTCCCATCCTCTCTTTCTATAGACACTCCTCTAACATCTCAAACTTAGAAGTGTCAACCATTACTACCACCATCACCCATACCCCACCATTACTTGCTTGTCACTACCCTTTTCTCTACATCACTCGTGTTGAATCTAGAAACAATGAATACAATGTTCACACCATGCTTGAGTGCAATCCCAACCCTCTTAGCTAATGACAACTTCGGATCAGGATCCTCTCCCGTAACATGACCCTCATGTTCTGTGTTTTTACATTTTCGCTTAAAGCGAAAATGCAAAATAGCGGCACATGAAGGTCATGTTTGCGCCAAAAAATGAGATGATCCCGATCTGACAACTTCCTTATGTTTAAACATTTTTCTCTAAACTCGCTATTTCAATCCCATTGCTTATTACATAAATTGAGAGATTCGTTTTTGTATGAGAAAAAGGGTTTATCATTGTCATTGGATAATGATAAGAATAAGGATAACAAGGAAGAGGAGAAGAATAAGAATGGTTATTTGGAAAATGTCAAAAGATAAAAAAGGGCATGAATTTCAAATTCTTTGTGAAGAGGTTAGAGGTGGGGTGTTGTGATGTGGTAGCATTGTTCTTTCTAAATTTTCTTATCTATAATTAACAACTACAAGATAGAGGGAAAATAGGGACCAAAAATCAAACAAATAAAAAGTTTGGAGACTAAAAGTAAAATTGTATTTGCCAAATAGGATTATCATAATACATATTAACAAATACCATTAACAATTAGACAACAATTAACAAAGTGCTCATAATTAAAAAAAATAAAAACTAAAATTATGCAATTAAAATTTGAGAACTAAAATTTAACAAATATATAAGGAGAGGGATGACAAGTGGTTGCACACGAGTCAAAATACACCTAATTACTATAGTACGAGGTAAGCAACTAAGGTCGTTTCTCAAAGAATCACAAGGACAAATTTATCTATTTAGAGAGTATATAAGACGGGGGGTTTGTTTATAAAAGGAAAAAAAACGCAACTAATTATAATTAGAATGAAGAGTGAACAGAAATTGAAATTGCAATTCAAGAATTAAGAAGAACAATGACTATTGTATCACTGGATTTTTTTAAAAGAATACATCAACAAGCAATTCGGTAATTAACAATGAATCTAAATGAAACCTCAATTCGAACTCAGCATTCACACGAAAACCTTCATGCATTCAATTAATACATAATCACTTAAAGTTCAGAAAACTCTAGAACCTAATTGAATTGTGTCAATTTAATTTACCAATACCGTTAATCGTAGTTTTCAAACCTGAAAATCTAATTCATGTTCCTTAAAACTGAATTACATACATCAATCAAATAACACGTAATCAACCAGATGCATAATCATCAATCCAAATGAATAACTTCAATTCGAAAATATAATTAGCAAAAGGAGAAAATAAGGAAGAGATGAAACTGAATTTGTTATTGAATTTATGCCAATGTGAGACCAATCCTCAAGAGTGTCACGTCCCTTTTAATCCTTGAAAAAGGATGGAAATCTAAGCCTCCATGAATGGAGGGAAAACAACCAGTAGTAAAGGTGAGAGAGGAAGGGGGGAGAGAGAGAAAAGGCAAATTAAATTCAAAATTCTCCCTCAAAATTTCGTTCGTCCCATTCTGCTGTTATTTAGGCTATGAAAACGGCCTCAATTTGACTGGTGGTCTGAAGGCAATTATAGCCTTGGATGTCAGCTTCAAAACGCTATTGGAATGGGCTTAATTGGATGTCTGTGGACTGAGATATGGTCCAAATACTGCACCTTGCTCAGGATCCGCGACTGCATCGCTTCAGTTCACTTTTAGGCCCAAAGTCAGCTTCTTAACACCAGAATTGGTCTTCGACCTCTTCACACAAATTGTGGGCCTATCTCTAAGCTTTTCTACAAATCAAAAATCACAATGAGATGAGCCCTAAAACTCAAGATATGACCCAAAAACCAAAACAATGTCAGAATTTACCTAATGCTGGAAAAATTAAATAAAGCCCAAATGAAATCCGAACAACATAAAATGATCCAATTAAAACCAATTAGGCACAAAAAGGGATTAATGAGCTAGGAATGAGAGAAAATAAGTATAGAAAAATTCAATTGATCAAGGGACCAAAAGAATAATTAAGTCTAATTAGTTATAGTTGTCACTTTTAAATTTTAGGTTAAATTATATATTTAATACGCATAATTGATACTTATTCACGAATTAATCTCTATACTTCAAAATTATATTTTAGTTTTTCTACAAGTATTTTGTTATATTTAGAGTTTAGGAATTAGAGTTTTGTTATGTTTATGTTTTGGTCTATGCCATTGTAACACCAAAACATAACAAAATACTTGAATGAGTACTTATAAAAATTAATTTGTAAATATTTCAACTATTGAGACTAAATTTATATTTTAACTAATTATAATTTTTATAAAAATATAGGACATTAAACTTAATTGAAAAAAGACATGTATTATAAGTTAATCTTATTTTCGTAGCATACTTATTTTTTACTAATAAATAATTTTACTCAATTTTATATTCTTACTTTTTATTTTCCTTTTAGATGAATGAATAAAATATTAACAATAGCAATCTAATTATATTTTTTTAATATATAATTATCTCAATTTATATATAATATTATTTTTATATGATATACCAATTTCTTTGAAGTCTTTAAAAATAATTATTTTATAAGAAATAAAATATTTACTATATTAAGATGTGCATTACACTATTACTCAAAATTTTAAAATATCAACTTTATTACATACGTAAATTCTTAATTTTTTTTACCATGATATAAGTAAATAGCTTTTATAATATTGACTAAAAATTTCATTAATTGATCTTTATATTTTTTTTATTAATTAGATATTTTATCCATAACTATATATATATATATATATATATATATATATAGTCTTATTTTTATTTTTTCAATCATAATAAAAAGTGTTTGTCATATATGAATTATTCTTAGTATTTTATTAATTATGGTTATGATATTTTTGATTGACCTATATATTCACTAAGTCAATCAACATGCGTGATCCTTAACCACAAATAATGCCCTTAACTTAAATATATGAGATTTTTGTCTCTTTAAAATTCTTGATTTTTTTTTTTACTTGGTACCTTATTTTTAATTTTTTATAAACAAGTCTATCAAAAAAATTTATTTGTTTAAAATATATATTCAATTCATATAGTTAACATTTTTTAGTATGAATTAGTTTTTATATTTTAAAAATTATGTTTTAGTCCTTGTACAAGTATTTTGTTATGTTTTAATCATTGTCATTATAATACCATTAACAGTAAAGATTAAAACGTAAAAAAATATTTGTATATGGACTAAAACATAAGATTTTTTTAATATAGAAACTAATTTATAAATAAATAACACTATAGAGACTAAATATATATATATATATATATATATATATATATATTTAGATTTATTTATTTAGGGTTAACTAATGTCATAAAATATCGCGATAGTAGTTAACAGTCAAAGAGATTGTTACCACAACAAAAGGGGTGATTAATGGTGATAACAATAATGATAACAATCATAATCAATGGTGGTGATTATGACGCAAACAATGGTGAGGTTGATAACAATGATGATAATAACACACTAGTAATGGTGGTGATAGATGGTAATAATGGCAATAATGATATTGGTGGTGGGGGTAGATAGTAAGAGGGACAAACAAAAAAATGAAGGTGGTGACCAATAGTAATGGTAATTATGGTAGCAATAAGGAGGTAGTGATAATTAATGATGATAATGGTGGTTATGGTAGCAATAACAGTTAGAGTGGTCACAATGGTGGTAGTACTACACTAGTGCTAGTTGTGGATGGTTGTTGTGATAGTGATACTGATAGGGGTGGTAGTTGGTGGTGTCGTTGGCACCAACAAAATTAGTGGTTGATGGTGGTAACAATAACGGAGACAAAAGTGACAATGAAGGTGGTATGTCGTCAAGTTGATTGACAAAGAAAGAATGAAAGTGATCATTATGGTGATAACATAATAATGATAATGGTGAGTATGAAAATCAATACTAAGGGTAGTAATAGTGTTGTTTCTAGTCATAGTAGGTAGTTATGGTAACAAACAGTGATAATGGAGATGGTGACATCAATGAAGATGGTAATGGTGACAACAATGGTAATATATGGTCGAGGCAACTAGGAGAAGACATTGAATGTAGTGATTAATGATGGTGGTTGTGAGGGTAGCAATGTAATGATATTACTTTAATGACAAAAATGCGCAATTTTTTAATTGATCCCAATATACAACTCAAACTAAAGTATGCTCGTATATTTAACCTTATACACAATCTAAATTAAAACACACTTTTAAGGTACAAGCGACTCATTAGACTTTCTTCTCTAGTAGATTCTAAAGATTAACTTAACATTCAAAAATGACACAATGTATCTCATACCATGTAACATCCTTAATTTCATGAACTTGGTTACGCTAAAGTTTGTTAAGAGAAAATTATTAGAGGCTTATTTTTTGTGGACAATTTTTTCGTGGAGCCTTTGCCTTGTGCACTTGTGGAAAATTTGTTTGGTAGAGCCTTAAGTATTTCTTATATTTGGTTATAATGTTAAATGTAAATATTCAAACTCTTAGTACATATACCAACAACAAAGAAAAACCAATAATTATTAGCAACATGCTTAATGATGAACAAAAACTAAAAATACTTGAAATCTTAAAGGAACATATAAAAATAATAGGGTGGAATATTTCTAATTTGAAAGAAATTAGTCTTTGATTTTGAATGCATACAATTAATTTAGAAAAAAAGTATAAGAGAAGGAAATAGTCCATCATTTGGCACCTTAAAGAAAGTTAAATCCAAACATGAAAGAAGTTGTAAGAAAAGAAGTTAAATTATTAGAGGTAGGAATGATATATCCAATTTCTAACAGCAATTAGGTTAGTTCAGTCCAAGTAGTGCCTAAGAAAAGGGATATAACTGATCACGAGTGTCGCGCTCAGACAAATTATTAAAAATCGAATTGCATAAAAATTATGTGGTATGAGGTGCAATCTGAGTGGTTTCCCAATGATGATAATGTTATACGATTATAAATTTTGATGGGGTTTGATTTATAAAATAATGCTGATTAGAATAAAAAGTTAACAAGAATTTAAAAACTCTAATCCAAGAATTTAGAAGAACTACGACCACTCTATCACCGGATTCCAAGAAGATGCACCAACCAACAAATTAGTGATTAACATTAAATTCGAATGAAACCTCAATTCAAATTAGGCATTCACACGAGAACCCTCTTGCATTCAATTAACCCACAATTCGCTCAAAGTTCAGAAACCTCTAGAACCTAATCGATTTGTGTTAATTTAATTCACCAATGCCATTAATCTTAGATCTCAAACCTGAAAATCTAATTCACACTCCTTCAAGAATTAATTATATACATCAACCGAATAATATATAATCAAACAACTGCACAATTATCAATCCAAACGAAGAACTTCAATTCGAAATCATAATTAGCAAAAGGAGAAAGAAGGAAGAGATGAAACCGAATTTGTTGTTGAATAAATTGCGAAACCAATCCTCAAGAGTGTCTCAATCCTTTTTCAATTCTTGGACTAGATGAAAATCTAAGCCTCCATGGATGGAAGGAAACAAGTCATAAAAGGGGAGAAAAAAAAACGAGAGAGAGAAGAGAAGAGAGAAGAAGACGAGCCAAAAAAATTAAAATTCAAAATTCAAAATTTAAAAATTCCATTCGTCACTTTGTTCCATTTTTTTGGCTATGAAAACGGCCTCCTTTTGGTTCGTGGCCTGAAGGATAATTGTAGCCTTGGATGCTAGCTTCAAAATGCCACTGGAATGAGCTTAATCAGACATCTGTGGACTGAGATATGGGCCAAATACTACACCTTGCTCAGAATCCGCGACTGCAGCATTTCAACTTTTTCCAGGCCCAGTTTCAGCTTCTTATCATCAGAATTGGTTTATGAGCTCTCATAAGAATTGTGCGCCTTTCTCTAAGCTTTCCTACAAATCAAGAATCACAATAAAATGAGTTCTACAACTCGAGATATGTTCCAGAAACCAAAACAGTATCAGAATTTACCAAATACTGGAAAACTTAAATAAAGCCCAAATAAAATTCAAACATCATAAAATGATCCAATTCAAACCAATTAGGCACAAAAGAGAATTAATGAGCTAGGAATGAAAGGAAATAAGGTTATAAAAATCCAATTGATCAATAACAGAAGTAAAGAATAAGCATAATGAGTTAATACCTACTTAAATAATTTCAAGATGGATAATACGTATAGATATAGAAAACTTAATCAAGTAGCTAGAAAAGAATATTTTCCTTTGATATTAATCATAAGATCCAGAAAAGATTACTTTTACTTGTCCATTTGAAGTCTTTGTTTATCGGAGAATGCTTTTCAGAATATGTAACACCTCAACCACATTTTAAAGATGCATGTTTTCTATTTTTGGTTCATATTTTGATGTATTTATCTAATTTAACACTTGTTTTGAGGAGATGCATAGAAACCAATCTTTTTTAAAATTGGGAAAAGTGCAATTTCATAGTAAAAAAAAAGTATAGTGTTGGATCATAAAATATGAGTACAAGGTATATCAATGCACAAGACAAAGATTGTTTTGATTGCAAATTTTCAACCATTAACAAATGTAGAAAGAATATGAAGTTTTATGGAATATGTTTGCTTTTTATCAGTGATTCATTAAGAATTTTTCAAAGATAGTGATGTTATGCTTAGTTTGGACCAGCAAACATAGCAAGTGCACCAATTGTTTTAAAAGAATATAAAATGTATTGTTCTCATGAGAATTATTACTATGCTAAATGATGGAACGATTTTTCACTATTCGTTATGCACAAAGATTGTCGTTAATCTTCATCAAATATGCAAGATATAAATGCAATACTAGGGTGTTGTCCTTGGTTATCTCCAAGGAACTTTTGGTTGGGAACATACATCGAACAAGTGTAAACATATATTTTAAAGCAAGTAAATTGGGGGGAGGTTTGTCAATTTCTAGATTTTAATCAAGAACAGAATGTAAACTAATGAAATTCAATCAATTAAAAAGAGTAATCCCTAGTCAATCAATGAGTTCTATCCCTATTCTTTCAAATGATTCAATAATCCTCTATTTTTCCCTTGAATTAAGTTAATTTAACAAGCGAAAATTAACTTTAGTATCCCAATTAAAATTAAGCATCTTAATAGGCTCCAATTCTCTATCCCTAAGATTAAGCAATCTCAAAGATTAATCAAAATTAAGCAATTTTAGATTAGAATTTCGTTGGGTAATTTAGGGTTCATTAAGCAATGTTCCCCTTATGCAAATTTCATTTCATTCAGAGATTGGGGTTAATAAATCCAAGGAAAGAAAGAGTGATATTGCCATTAAACTCAAGAATTCAAGAACCATATGAGTTGACTAGGAATTATAAGAGAATTTAGCCCTCCATATGGATGGGCTTCACAAATGAAAGAAGAGAATGTAGAAACGTAAGTAACATTAATGTAAAATCAAGGAGAATCAAAGGGAAATTGGAAATTAAAACCTATAATGGATCCCTGGCTGTCACCCAAGAATCCTAAGCTCTGCAAAATGCTCCAAAAGTGGTAAAAGAATCTAAGGAAAAATTGAATCCCCGTACCCTAATTTCTAAAAGTCTATATATACTAAGTCTGACATGGCCCCATAGTGATCACTCTGTAAAACAAGAGAGTAAACACGTGCAACAACTATAGCTTTTTCCCTTTCTGGAGTGATTACTCTCATTTCTGACAGTAAACACGCGCATGGCACTTCCTTCTGGGGCTTTTGGAGTGATCACTCTGATATCTGAAAGTGGTTACTCTGGCCTATCCCTTGAAACCAGCTCCCTGGAGTGATTACTCTGGTATTTGATAGTAGTTACTCTGAGTTCATATTTTTTTCAAAGAGCCAAAAATTCATGAAATTTGTCTAGAATTTCCTGCACAATTATTCAAATGATCAAAATTGCAAAATATATTCACAAAAATTAATGGAAATAAGACAAAAATTAAGAAAGCCATTGTTTTCTACCTAAATAAGATTTTAATGTTATTTACAGCCTCTAAATATATTTTTTTCTATTAAAACTTTATAAAAACCAAACAAAATATCTATAAAGTGTGGATTCATCACTAAAGAATTAGCATAAAACTCAACAAAAGACAAACTAACCAATATGTTTTCGAAAACATATTTATTGTGCAGGTTTGAAATCTCTAAAGCCATCATTAGTGACCAAGGGAGTCACTTTTGCAATAGGACAATGGAGAAGAAATATGGAGTTGTACACAAAGTTTCCACTGCCTATCACCCACAGATAAATGGGCAAGCTGAGTTCTCTAATAGAGAAATCAAGAAAATACTTGAGAGAGTAATGTAGCCCCATAGAAAAGACTGGAGCCGAAGGCTTAATGACGCACTATGAGCACACAAAACTGCATTTAAAACACCCTTGGGAATGTTACCATATAAGGTGGTCTATGGAAAAGCTTGCCATTTGCCAGTTGATGTAGAACATAAAGCATACTAGGCAGTGAAGGCCTATAATGTACATTATTACTCAGTTGGGAAGCAGAGGAAGTTGCAACTACAGGAACTAGAGGAATTGCGTCTTGAGGCTAATGAGAACTCAAGAATTTACAAATAAAAGACTAAGAGGTACCATGATAAGATGATATCAACGAAGGAATTTTCCATTGGTCAAAAGGTCCTCTTGTTCAATTCTCGCCTCAAACTCATGCCCGGGAAGCTCAAATCAAGGTGGATTGACACTTCACAGTCATAAAGGTGTTTCTTCATGGTGCAGTGAAAATCTAAAGTGACTCCACTAGCAAAAGCTTTATGGTAAATAGACACCGTTTGAAGCCATTCTTGCACAATTCAACCACTTTGGAGGAACTTGAAGAGATTAACCTGCACTCACCATGCACAAACCTCAACAACAACCCTTGGCCTGCATAACTCACTTCACACGTCAAGCTAGTGATGTTAAAGAAGCGTTGTGTGAGAGGCAACTTACAAGTTCATAGGAATTTCTAGTTTCTTTCTGTACTCAATAATAATTTTGCATTTAAGCTGTAATAATTGATGAATTCTTGCATAATTCTACTGCTCAAACTTTTCATTCTGCACCAAGCTTGTTAATTGACATGATTTTCTGCATAATCTTCATCTTTATAGTGGGAAATTGTAAATCTTAGACTGAATTCATGCATAAATTTAAGGAAGTCCAAGTGCATAAGGGAGTGATCATTTCCACCACACAACATAATCACGTTGGGGAAGAAGTTTCAATTTCATTACGAGAGGTGACCACTTTCATTTTCATAGTAGCCACTTTCAGCTACGGTATGTGGTCTTCCTCTCTGCAGTTATCACTTTCAGTTTTATAGTGACCACTTTCAAAGACTTTTAGACTAACAAGAGTGCACGTAGTCACTTTCATTTCCATAGTGGCCACACGTAAATAGGCTGAAAGGAATTCCCAGGAAGTGCTCTCTATAGTTGCCACTTTCATTTCCATAGTGGCTACACAGGGATCCTTTTTGAGCAAACATGTTGCACGTAGCCACTCCCATTTTCATAGTAGCTACGTGTAACCCCATCTTGCATATTTGAAAAATTGGCGCTCTTTATAGTTGCCACTTTCATTTTCATAGTAGCCACGCGCAGCACCATCTTGTAAAACCCCAGTGCGCGTGTCTACTATGATTTTGACAGTAGCCATGTCCAAAGCGTATATATACAGAAAGTCCTCACTTTCACCCTTACTCTCACTCACATCCTTTGAGCAATCTCGTCCTCGTCCGTAATTCCCTCTATACTTTCCCCATTGCACCCACTTCTTTGCACTAAAAATCCCATTTCTCTACATTTTCACACCAATTCTGCACATCGATTCAGGTAATTTCTCAATTACCCTTTCTCCTATGTTAGGGTTCTTCATTTTCCAAATTAGGGATTTTTGATTTAGGATTTCATGTATTGAAATTGTTGTGTAGAATCCATCATTCAAGGTACGATTGCATGATTGAAAGGGATTGGAGGGTGTTTAATTGGGATAATTTGTTGTATTTTATCAAGATCGAACCCTAAGGTAGCCACCTCCATTGTGATAATGCTTGCTTTGTGCGTTTTGATGCAATTGTGACTGTCGTAGGTTTGATTTTGATGCCAAAGTGATTCCTCTGTACTATGATTTCATTTCCTCTAATTAATCTATATTGGATTTAACTCTGTTGTATTTGGTGTAAATATACATACTCTGAAGTGGCCACTATCAACTGAGACAGCAGTTACTTTGAGTGAACTATTGGCACCATGATCATTCTTTTGAAATTTGTTTGTGTTGTGGAATGTCTGAGTTACTGTGCTATTGTACTTCCACCCTTGCCATTTCCACTAAAATCTGCATTGGAAGTTGCTAAAAAAATTGATATGGACAATTACTACACATACACACTTTGTGGTTGAAATTCTGCAGATTAGAAGTAATCACTTTTATTGCCAACAATGGTCATTTTGCATGTGAGTTACTTGAGTCAATTGCCTTGGACTGCATCACATATATTTACCATGATCTTTCTAAAATCTGTTGTACATATAGGTCCGTGACATACATTTTTCATGTATTTTTGTTGCTAAATTAGCATTGACTTGCACTTTCAAAGTCACTATGTTCACTTGTAGTAGTATCCATTCTATGTATAGGGGCTGCATTACTCTTCCCCTGGATGATTTTTTTCTATAATCTGTTGCATTAAATTGACCTGTGTCTGCACTTTCACTGTCAGTTGCATTTCTCTGCATTTCACAGTAGTTACTACCTTTTGCTATAACATTCACTCTAGGAGCATAGTCAGCATGTTGCATTGCATTTTTATTACATAAACTCTGCATGATTGCTGTCACACATGCCTGAATTCATCTGCATATAGTCAAACATATCATTTGAATTTTTGCAGTTGTTCTATGCCTATTTTCTCTGCATGTATAATCTATCATACTGCATCTTGAGGCCGTTACCATCACTGAGCACAATATCCACTTTGGCTTTGCATTCTCTCATAGTAACTACTCTGATTTTCCATTTCACTATTCTGTACTTGCATACTTGCTGATACATATAACTCTACTTGCATTTCCTTACTTTGTAGTAGCAATTTTCTCTAAAAATTCCCTGTAGTATGTATTGTCCACCTTTGCTGCATAATTTCACTGCCCAATTCACTCATTGCTCTTTTCTTTTTCTCTTTGCAACAACAATGGTCAACACATCTAGGAAGACTCCTTAAAGACCTAAGAGGGCTAGAACAGCTGGTGCATCCTCATCCAGACCTCTACCTGCACATGACGCTAGATTTTGGTCTTTGGAACATGAGAACTATTTCAAGACCAACATCCTGAGAAGACAATTGGTACAGGATAGAAATTTTGAAATTCAAGAAAGAACCTATCCTCAATTCAAGAAGGAGATCTAGAGAAGAGGTTGAAAACAAATCTAAAAATAAATTTGAAAACGAATTTGAATTTAAAATTTGAAAACAAATTTAAAAAAAATAATTAAAAACAAAAATTGAAAAACAAAAATTGAAAACAAAAATTGAAAACAAAAATTAAAAACAAAAATTAAAACAAGAACAATTAAAATTAATACGAATTAAATCCATGAACCACCGCTGCAAACTAGGATTACTATACCGAATTTATCCAAAACTTAAATGCAATAGAAAACAATTGATCGATATTACATTTAAGAACAAAAACCAAATTCAATCAAACACAAATCTTAATCAAGAATTGCGAGAAGGTAAAAAGATAAACTCGGAGCACTCAATCGATCTAGCAATCCACGCTTGAGACGAGATGATTCGCGACACCAAATAATTAAGAACACAGCAGGATCCGAAGAGACGCAAGCGAATGGAACGAAACAAATTTACTCTAAAAAGCGAGAAAGTGTCTTTACAGAAAAACAAAATTATTAAAAGGAAAAGAAGGGTCCAAAATTAACCTTTTGACCCCTATATATACTGGTATTGAATGAAAACAAAAATAAATGGGCCAAGGCCACTGCAAGTAAATAAAATTAAAAGCCCTAAATAAAAACCCTAAATATAAAAGGTATGTTTTAAGTCTGATCTTAAAAAATTAATAAAAATAGGTCCGAGATCCAAACAACATGATCCATATGTCCAAATTGAAGCCCAGGAAATGAGGAATCCATTGCAAAAAGAATCAGCCAAAAAAGAGATCTATAGAAAAAGTTATGGCCGAAATAGTGGACAAAGGTCAGAATAGCAAAACTATGAAATATAAGGTAAAAAGAACAAGTATTTATGAAAACTCCAATTTAATGCAAGAAATGCAAAAACATGCTAAATGAAATAAATAAAGAAGGAAAGATATTTTGGAAGATGCAATAAGGCTATAAGTGTGAGTACAAAATATGAGTCATCAAGCTGCATCAAGCATAGAGCAAGGCATTCAAAGAAATACTGGATGAGCAACTGGTCACTAATTTGGTGGTGTGGACAGGTTGCACACAGCTTCTTAAATCTCTCTTAGTACTCATATAGACTCTTTTGATTGAACTGCCTTATGCCACTAATCTTCTTTCTTATTGTTGCTGCTCTAGATGCAGCGAAGAATTTTTCAAGGAAAATCCTCTTGAGATTTATCTAACAAGTGACTAATCCTAGCTGTAAGTAGTAAAGCCAATCCTTCGCTGCACCATCCATGGAGAACAAAAATGCCTTTAGCTTGAAGTGATCTTTAAGAACTCCTTGAGGTCTCATTGTGAACCAAACTATATGGAACTCTTTTAGATGCTTATAAGGATCCTCACCTACACTAACATTAAACTTAGGCAAAAAATTGATCAGCCCATATTTTAACTCAAAGAGAGCATCCACATCAAGATACTGGATGCCTAAAGGCTGATTTGTAACATCTAGTGATATACCCGATATTAGATAGTGAGTGGGTGAGTCCGATACACGTTGTAGACAAGCATGACAGTAACAAAGAACTAGTTTGACAAGTTGATTCCAACCTGAATTAAGAATAGGTGGCAAGTTTGTATTGATTATAGGAAGTTGAATCAAGCCATTCGCAAGGATCATTTCCCCTTCCTTTCATTGATCAGGTCCTAGAGCGGATAGCGGGGAAATCTCATTATTGTTTTCTTCATGAGAACTTGCAGGAACATACACAAGAGGAGGCCACATTTGGATTGGCCACCTATCCCAATTCATAGGAAGTTTTTCTTACCTCTCTCTCATTTATTGGATTGCTTGAATTGTCCTTATGCTTATTGTGTTTCCATTAAGGACAGTGTTAATTTCAAGTGAGGGGGAGTATTATGTTTTTGGTGTACATAGTCTAATTAAGTAATTATCTCATGGCTTTGATGGATTGATTAAATCATACTTTTGTTGGTTTGATAGGTGGATGATTAATCCACATTTTACTATATTTTTAGTATAGTTTTTGTTAATAAATAAGAAGTAAAATGTTGAATAAACTTGGGAAAACCATAAAAATTGCATCAATATTCATAGTTGTATAAATAGTTAAGAATTTTAGATTTTATTTAAATTCTGAACAATGACTTAAAAAGATTTAATTCTTGTGCAGAAGCTTGAACTGAAGATATTTGAGTTGAAGAATGAAGTGAAGAAAGTAGAAGAATTGAGCTTTAAAGATGAAGAATCAAGTATTATGTGTTGGGCGTTACTCTGGGCACATAGAGTTAACACTTTGAAGAAGAAATTCATGAAGAGCAAGTGAGTAGCAACTCTAGGTGGTGAAAGTGAACACTCCAGCAGCAGAAAATATGATAGAACTCTGCGTGTGTTCACTCCAAGCACTCAAAGTAGCTACGCCTAAGACTGATTTGCCCCAGAACTTTATGCCGTTAACACTCTATCCACTGAGAGTAACAACGCGCAGCTGCGCGTTAACACTCCAACCATTCACAATGAACACGCGCAAGGTAAAAGCTCAGAAAACTGATGAACGGATTTTTCATTTGCAAAAAGATTTGTCTTCAATCTCATCAAAATATGCAGAATTTTATGTAGTCTAGGGTGCAAGCCTAGGTTGTCTCCAATGACTTTGGTTGGTAACATACATTGAACATGTTGTAAGCATTTACTATGAAAGCAATTAAAAGGGGGTCTTGTGTGATTCTGATTTTAATGTAAAGGCAAGTGATGAAATTAATAAGTTCAATCAATGAAATGTAGCAATCCTTAGTTTGTTCATGTGATTCTATCCCTATTCCTCTCAAGATTCAATACTTTTCCTCTTCCTTTGAATTAGGGTAACTCAACAAGCGAGAATTAACCTTAAAACCCCATACGAATTTAAGCAAATTACATGGGCTCTAACTCTTTTCCCCAAGATTGTGCAATCTTAGAAATTAACTTAGGATTAAGCAAACTAAGTTAAGAATTTCATTAAAACGAATTAGGGTTAATTAAGCAATGTCCCCCTCATTCAACCATTAATTCAATTCAAAGAGTTGGGAAATGTAAATTCATGAAGGAAAAGGAAATATATTGACATTTATACCCAGGAATTCAAGAATCCATGAACTCACTAAGGATTACAAGAAAGTTTAGCACTCCATAGTAGTTACTATCGCTCCATAGTAGCCACGCGCAAGTCTTGTGATTTTGGCCTTCTGTAGAGTGTTCACTTTGGTATCAAAGTGATTACTTTGGTCGACCCAGAGTGTCTACTACGGTTCCATAGTAAACACGCGCAGCACTTCTTCAAAGTGACAACTACAAAAGAGGCACTTTTTACAAAATTTCAAAGTGAGGTGCGCGTAGTTACGATGAAATGGGAGTAGCTACGCGCAACATGTGTCCTTCAGGAGGTGTCTCTGTAGTTGTTACTATGAAACCAAAGTGACAACTACAGAGAACCCCTTTAATTCCCAGTGCCTCTGCGCGTGTTTACTATGAAATGGTAGTGGTTACGCGCAGACTCATTAACCCAAAAGCCTTGTGAAAGTGATTACTATGGACTGAAAGTGAAAACTACAGAGAGTGGAATCACTTACCTTAGCTTGAAAGTGACTACTATGAGATGGAAGTGGTTACCCCTGATGGTGAAATTGAAACTGCTTCCCTTGAAGGTCATTGTTGTGAGACAGGGGTGACCATATCTCTGCATACTTGAACTTCCTTTGATTTATGCATGAATCAAGCTCAAGATTTACAATTGTCCACTGTAAAAATTTGAGAATATGCAGGAAAATCTCGTCAAAGTCATCACAACTCAATTATGAAAATCACAAAAATTTAGGAATACATATCACAGCTCAATTATGAAAATGCTTATTAAATGTAAAAAACAACAAAAATTCTTAATCAACTTGTGAGTTGCCTCTCACACAGCACTTTTTTAACGTCACTAGCTTGACGTATGAAATGATTTATGTAGGCCAAGGGTTGTAATGGAGGTTGGGGCATGGTGATTGTAGGTCAATCTCCTCAACTTCTTCCAAGGTAGCTGAGTTTTGCAAGAATGGCTTCAAGCGGTGCCCATTCACCATAAAGCTTTTGCTAGTGGAGTCACTTATAATTTGCACTGCACCATGGGAAAATACCTTTGTAATAGTAAAGGGTCCAAGCCACCTTGATTTGAGCTTCTCGGGCATGAGTTTAAGATGAGAATTGAACAAGAGAACCTTTTGACCAACGTAGAACTCTTTGCTTGAAATCTTCTTGTCATGGTATTGTTTGGTCTTTTCCTTGTAGATTCTTGAGTTTTCATAGGCCTCAAGACGCAACTCTTCCAGTTCTTGCAGTTTTAATTTCCTTTGTTCTCCAGCTGAGTCATAATGGATATTGCAAGTCTTTACTGCCCAATAAGCTTTGTGTTCCATCTCAACTGGCAGATGGTAGGCTTTTCCATAGACCATCCTATATGGTGACATTCCCAAGGGTGTCTTAAATGTTGTTCTATGTGCCCACAAGGCATCATCAAGCCTGCGACTCCAGTCTCTCAAGTATTTTCTTGATTTCTCTATTAGAGAGCTCAGTTTGTTCATTTGTTTGTGGAAACTTTGTGTACAACTCCATATTTCTTCAACAAGACTTCTATAGTCCTATTGCAGAAATGACTTCCTTTATCACTAATGATGGCTTTAGGGATTCTAAACCTACAAAATAAGTTGCTACGGACAAACTCTATAAAATTCTAGCATCATTAGTTTTGGTGGCTTTAGCTTCCACCCATTTTGAGACATAATCAACAGCAAAAAGTATATAAAGAAAACCAAAAGAGGTGGGGAATGACCCCATAAAATCAATATCCCAGACATCAAAGATGTCACAATAGAGGATGGGCTGTTGGGGCATCTCTTGTCTCCATGTAATTACTCCTCCCGCTCTTTGGCATCTTTCACAGGTGGAATATGCTTGCCATGAGTCCTTAAAAATTGACGGCCAGTACAGTCCCGCATCTAGCACTTTTCTTGCTGTCCTCTGAGGTCCTTGGTGACCTCCTACAGCTGAGGCATGACAGAACTGTAGTATGGATGAGATTTCTTCATCAGGCACGCACCTTCTGATGACTTGGTCACTGCAAAATTTCCATAAATAAAGGTCATCCCAAATGTAATGTTTGGCCTCACTCCTTATCCTATCCTTTTTAGCTTTTGGTGCACCTGCTAGAAAAGCCCCTGCAACAAGAAAGTTGACAATATCAGCATACCAGGGTACTTGTGACGCATACAACTCCAAGAGTTGTTCATTAGGAAAGTCATCTAAAGTTGGAATAAGGTTAAGAACTCCCTCTATCCTGCTCAAGTGGTCGGCTACCAAATTCTGAGTTCCACTTCTATCCTTGATCTCCAAATCAAATTCTTGAAGTAAAAGCATCCATCTTATGAGCCTGGGCTTAGAATCTGTCTTTTTCAGCAAATACTTCAAGGCAGAATGATCAGTAAACTCTAACTTTTGACCTTAACAGATATGATCTAAACTTGTCTAATGTAAAAACTATGGCCAACAATTCTTTTTCAGTTGTGGTGTAATTACATTGTGCTGGATCCAAAGTTCTAGAAGCATAATAAATAATATGAGGAAACTTACCAACCTGTTGTGTTAAGGCAGCCCCTAGTGCAAAATTGGATGCATCATACATCAATTCAAATGGTCTGGTCCAATCTGGAGGTTAGATGATGGGTGTGGTGGTCAGAGCTACCTTAAGCATATTAAATGCTTCTTCACACTTTTCATCAAAATTGAACTTAGCCTCTTTTTGCAAAAGCTTGGACAGGGGAATGATAATTTTGGAGAAGTTCTTAATGAATCTCCTGTAGAACCCTGCATGGCCAAGAAAAACACAAACCTCTCGAATGTAAGAGAGCTAAGGCAATTGTGCAATAACATCTAATTTTGCAGGATCCACCTTAATTCCTTTTTCAGATATGATATGGCCTAACACTACACCTTGCTCTATCATGAAATGACAAAAGAACATCTTCCAAGACTCAATCTTCACCCTGATTCCTTTAGCAATGAAATTTGAAAGTCGCTCCCAACCTCTCTCTCTGACTTCCTTTGGAAGTTAAAACAATTACAAAGTGAAAAATAACAAAAAATGAACAACCACACTAAATATGAACTTTCAACTTCTATTTATAGTGTTTTTCACGCCTTTTTCACTTCCACAAATTAATCTCTGAAGATTATATCATGAAAGGTCTTCTAGAAGCTTATATAACTGAATTAGGAACTCAAATTGTCTAAATCGACACTTAGAAGTGATTTTCAAAATTTTGTTACATTTGTGTAGATACTCTAAGTGGTTAGAGTGTTAACGCGCATGTGTTTTTGATGAATCCACATTTTATTGGATTTTTACTTGTCATTTTGATGTTTCTTAATAGAAAAAGTAAGCTTAGGAAGTGTAAATAACATAAAAACATCATTTTGGACAAATATCATAGGTTTCTTACATTTTGGTTAATTTACATTGATTTACATAGATATCGTTTGCAATTTTGACCATTTGAATAATTATGCACGAATTTCTAGACTTTTTCCATGGATTTTTAGCATTTGAGAAAGTTTGAGATGAAAGTGATCACTTTGGATCCCATAGTGAACACTACAGGAATCTAGATCCAGAAAGGCAGACAAAAGTGATCACTATAAAACCAAAGTAGACACTACAAAGACCCAGTTTGAAGAAGTGTTGCGCGTGTTTACTATGGAACCATAGTAGACACTCTGGGTCGACCAAAGTAATCACTTTGATACCAAAGTGAACACTCTACAGAAGGTCAAAATCACAAGACTTGCGCGTGGCTACTATGGAGCAATAGTAACTACTATGGAGTGCTAAACTTTCTTGTAATCCTTAGTGAGTTCATGGATTCTTGAATTCCTGTGTATAAATGTCAATATATTTCCCTTTCCTTCATGAATTTACATTTTCCAACTCTTTGAATTAAATTAATGGTTGAATGAGGGGGACATTGCTTAATTAACCCTAATTCATTTTAATGAAATTCTTAACTTAGTTTTCTTAATCCTAAGTTAATTTCTAAGATTGCACAATCTTGGGGAAATGAGTTGGAGCCCATGTAATTTGCTTAAATTCGTATGGGGTTTTAAGGTTAATTCTCGCTTGTTAAGTTACCCTAATTCAGAGGAAGAGGAAAAGTATTGAATCTTGAGAGGAATAGGAATAGAATCGCATGAACAAACTAAGGATTGCTACATTTCATTGATTGAACTCAATAATTTCATCACTTGCCTTTACATTAAAATCAGAATCACACAAGACCCCCTTTTAATTGCTTTCATAGTAAATGCTTACAACATGTTCAATGTATGTTACCAACCAAAGTCATTGGAGACAACCTAGGCTTACACCCTAGACTACATAAAATTCTGCATATTTTGATGAGATTGGCGACAAATCTTTTTGCAAACGAAAAACCTGTTCATCAAATTGGCGCCGTTGCTGGGGAATTTGGTGTTAATTTTGCATTGAACTTGTTAGTTACTTTGTTTTAGTGTTCTATTTTTAATTTTTCTACATTTTGCCCTGTTTTTGCTGCATAATTTTGCAGAATTCTGTAGAATTTGTAAGTATGTGTTACGTTTTTCTTGCCATAGTTTGCAACTTCTTTCTGTTTTTGCTGTTTAGTGTTAATGCTTCATTTTACTGCACATAGACACTAGTTTTTTGCATAATTGTCATCTAAATTTTTCTGCATTTTTGTTGTTTCATTTAGTTTATTTCTCTTCATTATTCATAGTTAGTTTTTAGTGCATGACCAGATCTAATCCTGGAGACTTGTATCCATTTGATCCAGAGATTGATAAGACATTTTATAGTAGCATTAGATTACATAGACATAATTCTGAACATTTTGAGGAACCTTTATCTCCTTCATCTATCTACTCATCACCACATTCTTTAAATTCTGAATTGGACCAAATGGCTGATAATGAAAGAACATTAAAGAAACTGGCTGCACTTGATGTAACATATCAAACTTTATGCATACAGTATCCTAACATTGATGCTCCCTTTGTACTTAAGACTGGACTAATACACTTGTTGCCAAGATTTCATGGCCTTGCAAGTGAGGATCTGCACAAACACCTCAAGGAGTTCCACATTGTTTGTTCAACCATGAGGCCACAAGGTGTGCCTGAGGAGCATGTCAAATTAAAGGCCTTCATGTTCTCTCTGATGGATGCAGCCAAGGATTGGCTCTACTATCTCCCTCCAGGATCTATTGCCAGTTGGGACAACTTGAAGAGACTTTTCCTAGAGAAATTTTTCCCAGCATCAAGAGCTGCATCCATAAGAAAGGAAATCTGTGGGATAAGGCAGCTTGAAAGAGAAATCCTTTATGAATATTGGGAAAGGTTCAAGAGACTATGTGCCAGTTGCCCTCATCACCAAATTAGTAATCAATTGTTGATCTAGTACTTTTATGAGGGACTGCACCCTATGAACCGAAGCATGATAGACGCTGCAAGTGGAGGGGCGTTGGTGGATAGGACTCCGGTTGCAGCTCACAACTTGATTAAGAACATGGCTGCTAACTCCCAACAATTTGAAACAAGGAAAAATTCTTGTTACCAGAAATGTGAGTGAAGTACAAGTTGCTAAATCTAGTAAGCTGGAACACAAGCTTGATGAATTAGCATCCATGGTGAAGCAATTGGCTTCTATGCAAAAGAGTACTGCTGCATCTTCACCTTCTCCACCATCCGTCCCAGCCATACTGTGTGGCATTTGTTTGGCTACAGACCATTACACTGATAGCTGCCCCACACTACAAGAGTTTGACACTCTAGAAGGTAATCCTTAGGCCTATGCTGCAAACATTTACACTAATAAATTTCCTTTTCCAAATTCGCAGCAACAACTCAATTGGGATCTATCTTCCAATAGATACAACCCAGGCTGGAGGAACCATCCAAATTTGAGATGGGGGCAATTCTCAACAGCACAACCAACAGCAAGGCACTCAATATCAAGCACATCATGCTGGCCCAAATAGATACCATCAATCCCAACATCAACCACAACGAGTCCAGCACCATCACCAACCATCTTCTTCACAACCAAGTGTATCCCAGAAAAATGAACCATCATTAGAGGAGCTCATGAAGCAATTGACCATGAACAACATCACTCTCCAACAGAGAACTGAGGCTAGTATTAAAACTTTGAAGAATCAAATGGGACAATTAGCCTCCTCCCTAAACCAGATGCAATCTCAAGGCTCAGGGAACCTCCCTGCACAAACTGTTGTGAATCCTAAAAATTTGAGTACAATCACCTTGAGATCTAGAAAAGTGATGCAATAGCCCACAATGCCCAAGGAGAAGGAAGACTCAAGCTGTACTCTGTAACGCCCCGATGCTCCTGATTTAGCTAGCGACCCTTGAATCGTACTTACTTGCTTATTCTGGTTCTTTAGTACTGGAATAATTAGATAAAGGTTAAATTATTTTATTTTGATAGAATATTGATTTATTTCTAAGTTTGGCATTTTAGGATAACTGCATGCAATATATAGTTTCAATATCGTCCAAGAATTTCTTTGAGTATGTTCAGCTGTACTATCCGCAATGCCCCTGATAATTTTATCCTAAAAAGTTAAATTTTATCTTATTTAAATTGTCATGTCAAAACTATCTGCCTTGAAAAACGTGAGATTTTGTAATCATTGCTAAGATTTTGTAATCATTACTTAGCCGTCAAAATTCTGCACGGAATCTCACGAAATCTAGTAATCATTACTATAAAGATTTCCAAATCTAGTATCGGCCACTAGAATTTCATGCAAAAGATTCTTGCCTCCCGATTTGTAGACATAATTATTCCAGAACTTTCTTGTCTTGTCTTCTAAAAGGCCGGCATCATGATTACTTTAATTAAATGCTTTTATTGAAATTTGCACCATGTCAAATGTCCTTTCAAAAGTCAATCTTGTCACATCAAATTCCTTGTCGGCCAATTGCATTGCATGCATTTGCTGCCTAGAATCTAGCCTTTGGAATTTTGTGCAATTCTTGGAATGTTCTACTCCAAAACCGTGTGCATGTAGCCTCCACATTCCTCCATGCATTTTGCTTGCCAAATTGTATTTACTTAACTTGCAAGTTTGCAAAAATAATTCACTATTCATGCACAAAAACCGTGGCACCCTTATCATTCAAGTTTTTCACCAAATTTCACTTTCACATTGCTTCAAATCAATTTTATGCAGTTTTGGCATTTGAATCTTGTCCCACAAGCCCAAACCGTGAGCATTAAGTTACATTTGGCAAAGGAAAATTGAACACTTTATATAAATAGGTCAAGCTACCTTATTTCCTCTCTTTTTCACTCTAAAAACCGTGAGCCTCCCACTCTTTCTCTCAACATTCTTTCAAGTCCCATTCTCTCCATTTTCTTCAAAGAAACTGAGACCCTCTCTCCCTAAATCCCTTCAAAATTTCTCATCTTCTCAACCTTTCAAGACAAGCCAAGGAACTCCAAGCTTTCACCTTTGCATTCCCTTGCTTGATTCTTCAAAACCGTGACCATTCCTTCAAGGAGCTTTTCCCCTTTTCTCTTCAAAGAACCGAGGAAGACAACCTAGCCAAGAGGAGAAAGATTGAAGTTTGAAACTCATCCTCTCGGTCTAGCACCTTTCTTCTGAGGAACCAGCCAAGATCAACTCCTTTTACTCACAAATTTTTGACACCTTCAAGGCAAGGGGGAGTTCTCACCATTGATGTGTTTGCATGTCCATTTCTTGGCTGTTTTTGCTCATTTTCCCTTTGAAAAATAGTGTATATTGGACTGCATGTTTGAAGAACTTCAAATCTGAACTTGCATGTTAAATTTTATCCAAAAAGTGTGTGGATTTCCTTGTTTGCATGCCTCGGTTACATCCTAAAGAGCTTGATTCCACTTTTAATCAACTTTGTTCCTTAAAAGCTTGAAACTTTGATGTGTGGATGTGGATTTTCCCTTGTGCATGTTTCGATCTTTATGTCTCCTTGGAGAAATCTTTGAATTAATGATATTTCTTCCTTGAAACCATGAACCGTGAACTTGATTGACATATCCTTTCACTTGCATGTTGAATTTTAACCATGAAATGCTTTGGATCCCTTTGTGCATGCCTCGATTTCACTTTTGTTTGGCTGGATTCTTTGTTTAAAATGTCGATCTACTCTTGTAATCAATAAACCTTGGATTGCATGTGAAATGGAAGCCATTGCATGTTGATTTCAGCCCCTAAGTGTTTCGGTTTTCCCTTGGAAGTTTGAATGTCACTTGGAAATGTTGCCCCTGTACTTGGACGATGGAACTATGTCATTGCATGTTAATTTCCGTTGTGTTACCTATTTTTAACTTGACGGAAATCTAGTGGAAAGGCTGGACAGATTTGACCTTTCATGAAAAAGACTAGCATATTGAACTACACTTTAGAATTTGAAAACCGTGCTAGACTTTGTGTGATTTGCATGAAAATGGTTGCTTGCTAGTTTGGATGATGGATGATTGAATTGATTGTGATGTATGTTTCCACTTGGTTTAAAAAGTTTCATGCATGTGGTGCTTTGGGAATTTGTGGTGGACAAGAAAGTGAAAACTATTCACTCTCGATTTTGATGATAAGGAATCCAAAAAAAATTGTACTTGAAATTGTGTTAATTTTGATGAAATATGAGTGATAAGGATTGTATAATGATAGGGTGTGTTTGCTGTTTGCACCTAGATTCGTGAGTATTAAGATAAATCATGCATCATGTTCATCGCATTATATATAAGGAGTAAAATGGGAAAAAATCAAGTTCAGCCCTTTTTGATGGAAATTTTACCTAAACTAAAAAGATGGTAATTAAAGGTATGGAGATGGTAATTAAGGGTCTGGACATAGTAGTTAATTGATAAAAGTCATTCTTGGAAAGATCTCACTATTAGCTACTTAATAGAACCCATCGCATGAGGACTTAATATTAATAAACCTAAAGAGAGCTAGAAATAAACTAAGTAACCTTGAATTGAATAGGTAATCGGGAACCAATACAAGTAATTAGAAAATAACTAAATGGAAAAACCAGAGGGAAAGAGGAAAATGGAAACACGTTATATCTAAATAGGAAGTAATATAGTTAATAGCGAGGGAAATGATAAAATGAGCAATGGTGATATAGTAAATTATTATAATGGAATTGGATGAGGAAAATCTAAGTAGGTCATGTCAAATTACTGAAAACTATGTGTTGTGAAGTAGTGGATGTGTATTGATGGGATTGGAAGCTTGTATATAACTCCTAAACCTTGTCGTTTGATAAAATTTTGCTGGGCGAGAAAGTGAATAATGATTGAGCAGGCCTTGTGAGGGCTTTGATTCTGTGCTTGAATTCCTTGTGATCCAAGATTGAGAAAACATTGGAGAAGGAAAAGAAAATCATGCTCCATGCATCATAACATTTCTTTGGAACGACTTGATGGCATAGCAGGGGCACAGCTGTAGGTATTGGAGGTTCGGACCCGAGTAGACCTACGGGGGTGGCGAAAGGGGGAACAGTCGACCTAGATGGCACAACAGAGCTCTCTGTGGCCGGGTCGTGACCCTACTTGCAAGCCTTAGCCAAGCCCGACAAGAACTCCACATCCTAGGGTCGTTGAGGTCCATTCCAGAAGAGACCCAGTTTGGGCCAACACCAGTTTGGGTGTTTTTGAATAAATGATACAAATTCTTTTCTGTGCAATTGTGATGCAGGGAATGGAGTCCTCTGATTGCCACACGACTTGAATATGAAATTGTTAACTCTACACTAAATGCTGGGCAAGTCGCTGGCAGTAGAGTAAGGGATCCCCATGCATACCATATGCATTAAAACGAAAATTTGAGGGATGGATAGCGAGGAAAGAAACTTGCATTCATGCATCATGTGCATTATTAGTTTGATGAACCTAGGAATTTTCTATGAGAAGTATGAACTGACTTATATTGTATCGATGTTTGTTTTGAGATTGGATAATGATGTGGTTTGGGTGATGGTGTGAAAAGCCACCTTTCTTGGGGTACGGCTATTGGATGTTTGTTTGTGTTTGGAGAACTCACCCCTGTTTGTGTGTGTTGTTGTACTTTTGTATATGCCTTATACAGATGACCAGCTTCCGAGTGAAGGTATGGATCCTGCCATCTGAGGAGGACCTTTGGGTGTTCGACGCGGCAGCACAGCAAAGCATCTTCCATGGAATGGCACGAGTGATTCATGGACAGGATGTCGGACACTCATGGACCACCCACTTTATGGTTGATACCCTCATCGAGCTTGTTTTCTCCACCCCACCTGGAGATTCTCACCTACCTTATCCTGCCCTTGCAGCTACTCCTTCTCCCATGTCTGTTGATCCCCGCACTCCCAGTTCTAGACCAGTACCTACACCTGTACCATTCCCTACTGAGGATCCTACTCCACCCCCTGTGGCCACTGAGAGAGATGTCCTTATGGCAGAACCCTCAGTGAGGAACGATGATGTACTGCTCCACATGCTCCCTACCTACCCAAACACCTATTCGCCCTTCACTACAGACCATTCGCCATCTCACACTGCTAGATGGATTGAAGAGGACACTGAGGACGCTACTTCTTCTAGCTCTGCTTCCTCGACATCTTCTGAGGAGTCTGATCCCATTGAGGATTATTCACCTTATGAGTGATGTTTGCTATTTGTCTTTGTCCTAGTGGGATTGCTCTTAAGGCGTTTGGTTTACTTATGTTGCTATTCTGTCTGATGGATTGGATTAATGTTTGTTACTCTCGACATTATCTGAACATTTTACTATTTCTGCTAAACTGATGTTTAAATACCTTGAGGTACCTTTATGTCATGAGTTATGTTTATCTTTATCCCACTGTGTGGTTGAAATTGGGAAGTGAAATGATGATTGTCTATGGAATACGGAATATTAATTGTGTGATTAAAACTCTCTATGAAGAGAGAGCTTATGTTCGTGCAAAAGGAAAAAAAAATCCTGCTATTTTTTAGGTGTCACATACTCCAGCTACAGTTGGTCAAAATGGAGAGGAAAAGACTCAAGAACAACCAGAACCTATACCTGCCCAACAAAAGGTGGCAGAAAATGTTGAAAGGCCAATTCCTTTACCATTCCCTCAGAGAGTTATCCAGCCAAACAAAAAGATTGAAGAGGCTGAGAAAGAGATTTTTGAGACCTTTAAGAAGGTAGAGGTGAACATACCTCTACTAAATGCCATCAAGCAAATACCTAAATACGCCAAGTTCTTGAAAGATTTGTGTACTCACAGGAGGCATCTTAAGGGTAATGAAAAGGTAAATATGGGTAGGAATGTTTCTGCACTTTTTGGAAAACAAAGGTCCACAATGCCTGAGAAATGTAAGGACCCAGGAACATTCACTATTCCATGCATCATTGGTAATAATAGGATTGAGAATGCCATGTTAGATTTAAAAGCATCATAAATGTCATACCATTGTCCATTTTTACTTCACTGTTTCTTGGCCCTCTACAGCCTACAAGTGTAGTTATTTAGTTAGCCAATAGAAGCACAACAAACCCAGCCGAGATTGTTGAAGATGTGCTAGTCAGAGTAAATGATCTTATCTTCCTAGCTGACTTCTACATCCTGGATATGCAAAAGAGAGAGTCAATGAAAAGTGCTCCACCAATCATCCTCGGAAGACCGTTCTTGAAGACCGTAAGAACGAAAATTGATGTGCATGCCGGGACACTTAGTATGGAGTTTGGGGACAACATTGTGCGCTTCAACATACTTGATGCTATAAAGCACCCATCTGAAGAACATTATGGCTTCCAAATTGATTTATTTGATGATTTGATAGATGAACAATTTTCTGAATTTTCAGAAATACACTTTTCTTTTGATTTTACTGAATGTATAGGTACTCCCATTTGTAAATATTGTAATAATTCTTCTATGTGTAACTCTTGTATTTCTGACTTTTTGAATATGAATTCTGCAAATTCTAATTTTGAAGAGATTGAAAAATTGATAGGGAAAGAATGTGATTTTTTAGTTTAGCAAGTACAATTGAATCTAACCCCTTTGATTTGAATGTTGCAGAGATTTCTTCTACTAAGAGTGCTGAATCACTTCCCTCTGTGGAGCAACCTCCCACACTAGAGCTTAAACCTTACTAGAACATATGAAATATGCCTATCTAGAGGCAAATGAGAAGCTTTTAGTGATAATCTTCACCAAGCTGAATGTTGAGAGGAGAACTCTTTCAAGTGATAAAGAGGCACAAGAAAGCTATAGGTTGGACCTTTACTGATATTCCTGGAATCAGCCCCTCTCTTTGTATGCACAGAGTATTATTGGAGGAGGGTGCTAAGCTAGTGAGGTAGACTCAGAGGTGGGTAAATCCCATTATTCTGGACGTGGTGAAGAAGGAGGTCACAAAGTTACTACAGGCTGGGATTATCTACCCTATCTTAGACAACACTTGGGTCAGCCCGGTCCAAATGGTCCCAAAGAAATCTAGACTCACTGTGGTGAAGAATGAAAAAGATGAGTTGATACCCACCAGAGTCCAAAACTATTGGAGAGTCTGCATAGACTACATGAGGCTTAACCAAGCGACCTGGAAGGATCACTTCCCATTGCCTTTCATTGATCAGATGTTGGAAAGGTTGGCTGGTAAGTCTCATTATTGTTTTCTTGATGGTTTTTCGGGTTGTTTTCAAATTTGCATAGCACCTGAAGACCAGAGAAAAACCACTTTTACATGTCCTTTTGGCACTTTTGCCTATAGGAGAATGTCGTTTGGCTTGTGCAATGCTCCAGGCACATTTCAAAGATGCATGTTGAGTATTTTATTTTTTTTATTTAGTGGAGCATTGCATAAAGGTCTTTATGGATGATTTTATCGTGTATGGCCCATCTTTCTTTGCATGTTTGAGTAATTTGGAAAAAGTTTTGAAAAGATACATTGATACTAAGCTTGTACTAAATTTTGAAAAATGTCAT